>NC_135888.1:25605670-25755670 GCF_964194155.1 Cetorhinus maximus
GGAATAGGGGGAATGGGGAAGGGGGAATGGGGAAGGGGGAATGGGGAACAGGGGGAATGGGGAAGGGGGGCAATGGGGAAGGGGGGTATTGGTATGAGGTGGAATGGTGAAGGGGGGAATGGGGAAGAGGGGGAATGGGGAAGGGGGCAATGGGGAAGAGGGGGAATGGGGAAGGGGGGAATGGGGAAGGGGGAATGGGGAAGAGGGGGAATGGGGAAGGGGGAATGGGGAAGGGGGAATGGGGAAGGGGGGAATGGGTAAGGGGGGAATTGGTATGAGGGGGAATGGTGAAGGGGGGTATGGGGAAGAGGGGGAATGGGGAAGGGGGGAATGGGGAAGAGGGGGAATGGGGAAGAGGGGGAATGGGGATGAGGGGGAATGAGGAAGGGGGAATGGGGAAAAGGGGGAATGGGGAAGGGGGGAATGGAGAAGAGTGGGAATGGGGAAGAGGGGGATGGGGAAGAGGGGGAATGAGGAAGGGGGAATGGGGAAAGGGAAGGGGGAATGGGGAAGGGGGGAATGGAGAAGAGTGGGAATGGGGAAGAGGGGGATGGGGAAGAGGGGGAATGGGAAGAGGGGGAATGGGGAAGAGGGGAATGGGGAAGGGGGAATGGGGAAGGGGGGAATGGGGAAGGGGGAATGGGGAAGAGGGTGAATGGGGAAGAGAGGGAATGGGGAAGAGAGGGAATGGGGCAGAAGGAACAGGGGTGCAAAGGGCAATGGGTTGTGAGGAAAAGTCAGAAAACAAACTCTGCAACCTGAAGAGAAAATGGTGGAAGGGAATCACAAGAGCTGTTTAAGATATTAAATAATTTTAGTAAGGTACACCACAACTTGTGACCTGCTCACTCCTACCCCATCTCCCCACCCCATCTCCCCTACCCCCAATCCCCCACCCCTTCCCTACCCGAACTCCCCACCCCATCTCCCCTACCCCCAATCCCCCACCCCTTCCCTACCCCAACTCCCCACCCCATCTCCCCTACCCCAACACTCCCACCCCATCTCCCCTACCCTCGCTATGCCACGTCTACCCCCTCTCCCCACTTCCTCTCCCACCCCACCCCACCCTGCACCCCAGCCCCTGCCTCATTTCCCTCTGTCCCATTCAGGATGTTGCTGATGGCATGTTGGATAGTGCCGACTCTGCCAGATCGCCAGGGGCTGCCTGGTGGGGACCTGCCTGTTCCCTTCAATACAGAAGATTGAGGGCTGGTTGAACTTTATAGAATCAGAGAGTGGTTAGACCACAGCAGGAGGCCATTTAGCCCATCATTTCAGTGCCAGCTCTCAGTGAGAGCAACTCCCATCTGTTCCCTCTAACCCAGCAATCCTGTTTCTCTTCAGATAATGATCCAGCTCTTTTCAAACCAACTCTTCAATCTGCTTCCTCCAAACTCTCAGGCAGTGCATTTCAGATCCTAACCACTCGCTTTATGAACAAGATTTTCATTACACATCATTGCTTCTCTTGCCATTCACCATTGGCAGAGCTGTTCACCAACTGGTCAAGCAACAGCCTGACATAGTCATCCTCACGGAATCATACCTTACAGATACTGTCCCAGACTCCACTATCACCATCCCTGGGTATGTCCTGTCCCACAGGCAGGACAGACCCAGCAGAGGTGGCGGCACAGTGCTATACAGTCGGGAGGGAGTTGCCTGGGAGTCCTCAACATTGACTCTGCACCCCATGAAGTCTCATGGCATCAGGTCAAACATGGACAGGTCCCCAACATCACAGATGCCAGTCTTCAGCCAATTCGATTCACTCCACATGATATCAAGAAACAGCTGAAGACACTGGATACTGCAAAGGCTATGGGCCCTGACAATATTCTGGCAATAGTACTGAAGACTTGTGCTCCAGAACTTGCTGTGCCCCAAGCCAAGCTGTTCCAGTACAGCTACAACACTGGCATCTACCCGGCAATGTGGAAAATTGTCCTGGTATGTCCTGTACACAAAAAGCAGGACGAATCCAACCTGGCCAATTATCGCCCCATCAGTCTACTCTCCACCATCAGTAAAGTGATGTAAGGGGTCATCAACAGTGCTATCAAGCGGCACTTGCTTAGCAATAACCTGCTCACTGACGCCCAGTTTGGGTTCCGCCAGGACCATTCAGCTCCTGACCTCATTACAGCCTTAGTTCAACCATGGGCAAAAGAGCTGAACTCCTGAGGTGAGGTGAGAGTGACTGCCCTTGACATCAAGGCAGCATTTGACCGAGTGTGGCATCAAGGAGCCCTAGCAAAACTGAAGTCAATGAGAATCAGGGGGGAAACTCTCCACTGGTTGGAGTCATACCTAGCCCAAAGGAAGATGGCTGTGGTCGTTGGAGGTCAATCATCTCAGCTCCAGGACATCACTGCAGGAGTTCCTCAGGGTAGTGTCCTCAGCCCAACCATCTTCAGCTGCTTCATCAATGACCTTCCTTCCATCATAAAGTTAGAAGTGAGGATGTTCGCTGATGATTGTACAATGTTCAGTACCATTTGCGACTCCTCAGATACTGAAGCAGTCCATGTCCAAATGCAGCAACACCTGGACAATATCCAGGCTTGGGCTGACAAGTGGCAAGTAACATTCATGCCACACAAGTGCCAGGCAATGACCATCTCCAACAAGAGAGAATCGAACCATCGCCCCTTGACATTCAATGGCATTACCATCGCTGAATCTCCCACTATCAACATCCCGGGAGTTACCACTGACCAGAAACTGAACTGGAAATATATCGCTGTTCCTTCACTGTCACTGGGTCAGAATCCTGGAACTCCCTCCCTAACAACACTGTGGCTGTACCTACACCACAGGGACTGCAGCGGTTCAAGAAGGCAGCTCACCACCACCTTCTCAAGGGCAATTAGGGATGGGCAATAAATGCTGGCCCAGCTAGTGACACCCACATCCTGTGGATGAATAAAAAAACTTTGGGTTGGATTTAGGGAGCGGCTGGTGATGGTGGAATGACCCAGGAGAATCGAGTGGGTGTATCAGACTCCAGAAATCAGGAAAATTGTCCCCTGTTAAGTTGGGGCTGGGAAGCGCCTGATGCAGGAATCCTGCCCACCAGCAGTGGGATGTCCATTTGGCTCATTGATGGGCCTCTCAAAAACTGTTATTCATGAATTTCATGATAGCTGTTATGTACCTTCTGTCGGTTGATTTGCTCGTGAACACGGTTGCACGCCTATTTACCAGCGAGTGAGTTAGTAAACAAGATACTGCAGACGCAGAGACCAATGTAAGATGAAGCACATGCTGTTTATTTACACAAGTAACAGGGCACCAACACAATGTGTGCTTCTCCAAACAGACCCTATTCTGATTAACACTGTAGCCCACGCTACCCAGCAATTGGGTAATACAGTCACGAGGTCGATCAGCTCACATTCTCTTCATGGCGTATTACCCCTCAGATTACCTCAGCAGCTCACAGATCAAACGGTTCTTCCCTGCTCCCAAAGACCACCCAGTCCATCCTATTAAGTTATCTGTGGCCTCGTGCTGGGGGGTCCATTGTTGTCAGGCACTCTGTGCCCAATCGAGGGACCCAGCATAGGGAAAGTGTCACTCACACTCTCACACACACTCTCACACACTCTCTCACATTCACACACAAACATACCCGCACTCATAGTTGCACTTACACACGCACACACACACACTGTCTACACACACAACCACACTCACACTCACAGATGCACTTACACACACTCACACACACACAAACACACTCGCACTCACAGATACACTTACACACACTCACACACACTCTCTACACACACACACGCACACACAAACACACTCGCACTCACAGTTGCACTTACACACACTCACACACACGCTCTCTACACACACACACTCACACACAAACACACTCGCACTCACAGTTGCACTTACACACACTCACACACACACTCTCTCCCTCACACACACACTCGCACTCACAGATGCACTTACACACACACACACACGTAAACACACACACATGCTCACTCGCACACACAAACTCACACACAAGCACTCACACACACACAATCACACAGATACACTCAATCACACATGCACTCACACAAACACACACACACACATTCACACACTCACATGCACACTCACATAAAAACACACACTCTCACACACACACACTCACAAGCACACTCTCACACACACACAGACACAAACTCACACTCATACTGACACACATACTCACACACACATACACACACACACAACTCACAAACACACTCACATGTAGGCACATACACACATGCACGCAATTGCACTCACACACACACATAATCAAAGACACACACAGACACAGACATACACACACTCACACACAGACACTCACTCACATTCACAATGACACGCATACTCATACACTCTCTTTCTCACACACATTCAAACTCAAATACGCACACACACACTCAAATACGCACACACACACTCAAAGACACCCACACACACTCACGCACACATGCACTCGCACTCACTCACACACACACAGACATGTACTCAAGCTCACACATACACTCAAACACACACACTCACATGCACACTCACACACACGGACTCACACATGCACTCACCCTCGCACACACAAACTCACAGAAAGACACACACACTCTCACACACACACATTCACACACACACACAATAAAACACACTCACACTCACAAACAGACACACTCACACTCACAGACACACTCACACTCCCAAACACACATTCAAACACACTCACAAAACAAACACAATCAAACACCCTCATACACACACTTGCTCGCACACATACTCTTACGCACTCACACTCTCACACACACTCACATACAGACACACACTCACACACATACTCACTCACACATGCACTCACACACACTCTCACACACACACAGACTCACACTCACATACACAGTTACACACCAATAACCCCACACACAGTCTCAAACACACACACACACACACACACAAACTCACACTGACACACACACTCACATGCACACACACACAGACACACACATGCTCACACACTCACTCACATTCACACTCACGCACACACATTCAAAGACACACACACACATACTCACATACTCATACATGCACGCACACACTCACACACACACACCAACACTCACATACTCACACACACACTCACACACACACTCACACGCAGACAGACACTCACACATACACACTCACACAGACTCAAAGACACACTCACACAAACACACAAACACTTACACACACAGGCGCGCACACACACACTCACACTCACATTCACTCACACAGACACATTGACACTCACGCAGGCACAAACTCACACAGTCACATACACTCACTCACACACACACACGTACTCACACACGCACTCGCACTCACATACACAGACACACAGACACACATGCTCACACTCGCACTCACGCACTCATATTCACACTCACACACACTCAAAGACAAACACAGGCATACATACATTCACACACAGACACATACTCACACACACACCCACACTCTCTCACACACACTCACACACACACAAACTCACATTCAGACACATACTCACATACGAATGCACACACTCACACAGACACACTGACACACACACATTCACACAAAAACACACGCACACACACACACACGGCAGAATTTTGCTCCCGTGATCGGGGTCAGACCATGATTTCACATTGGTGGACCAATTAAGGCCCGGCTAGCGAGATGCGCATGCTGCAGTGCTCAGCGCTGCCTGTGTGGGTGGGGGGAGCTGGGCGAGCGTGGAGGTTTGTTCATACACGCGAGTGTGCGCAGGAAAAGCTCCCTAAGGCACAGAGCTGCCTCAGGGACGTGAACATTTTTGAAATGTTAATAACATGTCCCCTCGTATGACTCGATCACATGAGCAGGGACATGTTAGAAATCAGTTTGAAAAGTTTTAAATTTTTTTAATGATGGTCCTGCCTGTGGATGAGGTGTCACAAAACAAACCAAAGGCCACTTTTCACCTGCCTGCCAACCATAACGTTGGACGCACAGCGAAAAATTTCATTTAATTACATCTTTAATGGCCTTAATCGGCCTGTTAATTCTCGGCGGACACGCTGCCAACTCCAGCGCGTGTCCGCCGACCGAAATAGCGTGCGAGCACATGATGACATCAGGATGCTCGCCCGACATCATCATGCGCCATTTTACCCTTCTTTGGGTCGGGCGTGCGCAATATTCTGCCCACACATTCAGACATATACACACTCTCACACACACACTCACTCACACACACACACACACACACTGACACACACACTCACTCTCACACACACACACACACACACACAAACACTGACACACACACTCACATACACACTCACTCACACTCTCTCACACACACACACTGACACACACACACACGCACTCACTCACACACACACTGACACTCTCTCACGCACGCACACACACACACACACTGACACACACACTCACACACACACACTGACACACACACTCACACACACACACACTCACTCACACACTCACACTCTCTCACACACACACACTGACACACACACTGATTCACACACACACACACGCACTCACTCACACACACACTCACACTCTCTCACGCACACACACACACACTCACACACACACACTGACACACACACTGACACACACTCACTCACACACACACACACACACACTCGCACACACACACACAGACACACACACTCACTCACACACACACTCACACTGTCTCACACATACACACTCACACACACACACACACACACTCTCTCATGCACACATACACTCACACACACACACACTGACACACACACTCACTCTCACACACACACTCACACTCTCACACACTCACACTCTCACACACACACACACTCACACACACTCTCTCATGCACACACACTCACACACACACACAGAATCACACTCACACACTCGCACACATACACACTCAGACACAGAATCATACTCACACATTCACACACACACTCACACACAGACACACACACTCACACAGACACACACACTCACACAGACACACACACTGAGCCAATTCGTTTCACTCCTCGTCATATCAAGAAACAGCTAAAGACACTGGACATTGAAAAGGCTATGGGCCCTGACAATATTCTGGCAATAGAACTGAAGATTGTGCTCCAGAACTTGCTGCCTAGCCAAGCTGTTCCAGTACAATTACAACACCGGTATCTACCCGGCTATGTGGAAAATTGCCCAGATATGTCCCGTCCACAAAAAGCAGGACAAATCCAACCCGGCTAATTACCGCCCCATCAGTCTACTCTCCATTATCAGTAAAGTGATGGAAGGGGTCATCAACAGTGCTCTCAAGTGACACTTGCTTAGCAATAACCTGTTCACTGATGCTCAGTTTGGGTTCCGCCAGAGTCACTCAGCTCCTGACCTCATTACATAAGAACATAAGAAATAGGAACAGGAGTAGGCCATTCGGCCCCTCGAACCTGCTCCACTATTCAATAAGATCATGGCTGATCTTCTTGTGTTTCGATTTCCACATTCCCATCTAACCCCAAAAACCTTTGATTCCCTTGCCTAACAAGAATCTATCTAACTCTGCCTTAAAAATATTCAATGACCCCACCTCCACCGCCTTCTGAAGCAGAGAGTTCCAAAGTCGCACAACCCTCAGAAAAAAATTCTCCTCACCTCTGTCCTAAAAGGGTGACCCCTAATTTTAAAACAGTGCCCCCTAGTTCTGGACTCACCCACAAGAGGAAACATCCTTTCCACATCCACCTTGTCAAGGCTGTTCAGGATCTTGTATACTTCATTCGAATCACCCCTCGCTCTTCTAAACTCCAGTGGAAACGAGCCCAGTCTGTCCAACCTTTCCTCATAAGACAACCCACTCATTCCAGGTATCAATCTAGTAAACCTCCCCTGAACCACCTCCAATGCATTTACATCCTTCCTTAAATAAGGAGACCAAAACTGCACATAATATTTGAGGTGCGGTCTCACCAATGCCCTGTATAACCGAAGCACAACATCCTTACTTTTATGTTTAATCCCTCTCGTAATAAAGGATAGCATTCCATTAGCTTCCTTAATTACTTGCTGTACCTGCATACTAACTTTTTGTGACTCATGTACTAGAACACCTAGATCCCTCTGCACCTCAGAATTATGTAGCCATTCTCCATTTAAGTACACCTCTGCTTTTTTGTTCTTCCTGCCAAAGTGAACAACTTCACATTTTCCCACATTAAACTCCATTTGCCAGATCTTTTCCCATTCAATCAACCTATCTATATCCATCTGCAACCTCCTCATGTCCTCTTCATAACATACTTTTCTGCCTATCTTTGTGTCATCTGCAAATTTAGCTCCCATGTCTTCACTCCCCTCTTCTAAGTCATTGGTATAAATCGTAAAATGTTGAGGCCCCTGTACAGACCCCTGTGGGACTCCACTCACCACGTCCTGCCAATCAGAAAAAGACCCATTTTTGCATACTCTCTGCTTTCTGCCAGGCAACCAATCTTCTATCCGTGCTAATATGTTACCCACTACACCATGCGCTTTTATTTTCCGTAATAACCTTTGATGTGGCAGCTTACCAAATGCCTTCTGGAAATCCAAGTACAGTACATCTGCTGGTTGCCCTTTATCCACAGTGCATGTTACTCCTTCAAAAAATTCCAATAAATTGGTTTAACATGATTTTCCTTTCACAAAACCATGCTAATTCTTCCCAATTGCCTTGAGCTGTTCTAAGTGCCCAGCTATAACCTCCTTAATGATCGATTCTAATAACTTCCTCACGACAGATATCAAGCCAACTGGCCGATAGTTTCCTGTTTTCTGCCTCCCTCCCTTCTTGAATAGGGGTTATATTTGCTACTTTCAAATCTGATGGAACCTTTCCAGAATCTAGCGAGTTTTGGAAAATTAACACCAGCGCATATACTACATCATTAGCCACCTCTTTTAAGACCCTAGGATGTAACCCATCGGGACCCGGAGACTTGCCAGCCTGCAGCTCCATCAATTTGCTCAGTACCGTTTCCCTAGTGATCTCAGTTTCACCAAGTTCCTCTCTCCCTTTCACCTCCTGATTTGCAGCTATTACTGGAATGTTTTTTGTATCCTCTATAGTGAACACAGAAGCAAAATATTTATTCATTTCTTCTGCCATTTCCTTATTGTCTATTATTAACTCCCCACTGTCACTCTCTAGAGGATCAAAACTCACTTTACTTACTCTTTTCCTTTTTAAGCACCTGTAGAAACTCTTGATATTCATTTTTACATTTCTAGCTGGCTTCCTCTCATACTCTAATTTCGTTCTCCTGATTAACCTTTTAGTCATTCTCTGCCGTTCTTTATATTCTGCCCAATCATCTGTCCTGCCACTTATCTTTGCGGAGTTGTATGCTTTTTCCTTAAGTTTGATGTTTTCCTTAACATCTCTAGTTAACCACGGGTGGTGGGTCCCCCCCCTTTAGAATCCTTCTTTATAATAGGAATGTACTTATTCTGAGTATTCTGAAATATCCCATTAAATGTCTGCCACTGCTTCTCTATTGATCTATCCTCTAGCCTGGTTTCCCAGTTCACTTCAGTTAGCTCAGCTTTCATCCCCCACATAGTTGTCCTTATTTAAGTTTAAGATACTAGTCTTAGACCCACTCTTCTTCCTTTCAAACTGGATGGAAAATTCAATCATATTGTGGTCGATGCTACCTAGGGGTGGCCTTTACTCTGAGGTCATTAATTAATCCTGTCACATTACACAATACCAAGTCAAATATAACTTGCTCTCTGGTTGGTTCCAGAACATACTGCTCGAAGAAACTAGTTTGAAAGCATTCTAAGAACTCCTCATCCAGGCTACGGCTGCCAATCTGATTTTTCCAGTTTATATGTAGATTAAAATCACCCATAATTATTGCTGTCCCTTTATCACAAGCATGCAACATTTTCTCTTCAATACATGTCCTACACTGTGGCTACTGTTAGGGTCTCATTGACCACTCTGACTAGTAACTTTTTTCCCAATTATTCCTCATCTCCACTCAAACCGATTCTACATCCTGATCTCCTGAACCAAGATCATCTTTAACTATTGCACCAATTCCCACTTTGATTAACAGTGCTCCCCTCTTCCGTTACCTAGCTTCCTATTCTTCTCGAATGCCATGTACCCTTCAATATTAAGGACCCAATCTTTATCATCCTCCAGTCATGTCTCCGTAATTGCTATCAGATCATATTTATTTACTTCAATGTGGGCCATCAATTCATTTACTTTGTTATGAATGCTACATGCATTTAGATAGAGAGCCTTCAGTTTTGTCTTTTTGTTACCTTTGAAACATCTAGTCTTGACTGTTGATGTATTCTTAGGTTTTTTCTCTCTGTCCCTTCCTGCCATTCTCTGACCCTCATTTCTCATATTACTATTTACTCTCCTGTCCTGACTCTACACCTTGAATTGCTACTTCTACCCAAACTTGATCCCTCACCCCACTTGTTTAGTTTAAAGCCCTCTCTACTTCCCTAGTTATGCAATTTGTGAGGACACTCGTCCCAGCATTGTTCAGGTGTAAACCATCCCAACGGTACAGCCCCCACTTTGCCCAGCACTGATGCCAGTGCCCCACAAACCAGAACCCACTTCTCCCACACCAGTCTTTCAGCCATGCATTCATCTCTCTAATCTTATTTGCCCTATGCCAATTTGCACGCGGCTCAGGTAATAATCCAGAGATTATTACCTTTGAGGTTCTGCTTCTTAATTTGGTACCCAGCTCCTCATACTGATTTTGCAGAACCTCTTTACTAGTTCTAACTATGTCATTGGTACCTACATGGACGACGACAACTGGATCCTCCCCATTCCACTGCAAGTCCCTGTCCAGCCCTGAACAGACATCCTGAACCCTGGCACCGGGCAGACAACACAGCCGCCTGGACTCTTGCTCTTTGCTGCAGAGAACACTGTCAATCCCCCTAACTATACTACCCCCTACTACCACTATGGTCCTTTTTGCTCCCCCCGCTTGAACGGCTTCCTGTACCACAGTGCCATGGCCTGCCTGCTCATCCACCTTGCAGACTTCACTTTCATCCACACAGGTTGTGAGCACCTCAAACCTGTTTGACAATTGCAAAGTCTGAGGCTCCTCCCCTAATGTCTGCTCAGTCCCATTACCTGCCACACTGACAGTCATATCCTTCTGTCCCTCACTGCTGACCAAAACAGATGACCCTCTTCTAAAAGGTGTGACCGTCTTCTGGAACAAAGTGTCCAGGTACTTTTCCCCCTCCCTTATGTTGTGCAGTGTCTGCATTTCGGCTTCCAGATCAATAATCCTGATCCGGAATTCCTCAAGCTGCTTACACTTCCTGCAGATGTTTGTCATGGATTGCCCTGGCCTCCAAAAGTCCCACATTCCACAGCTGCAACATAACACCTGTCCTGTCATTGTTACTTATGTTATTTAGTTAATTTACTTTAATTACTTTCTTCCTATGCTACAATTTACTGTGTTTATTGAGTTCTAGTGACCCTGACAACTGAAGGATATATGATTCTTAACTACAAGGTATGTGTTTTAAATGTTTGTTTAAATTACTTTAATTTTATTTCTTTTTTTATCTTTATTATTTGATTTTAATTTTAAAGTTTTCTCATTTCGGTTTATTATTTTAAAGTTTTAGTTCTTTGTATTGATAGATTTATTTTAACTCGCCTGTCCTAGGCTGGTTTCTCACACACTGTCCCTTAGACTGAGCACTTACCACCCAATCAACTTACTAGCTTCCTGTGATGTCACAGTTGCTTTTATCTCTTTTTCCCAGACGGCAGCCTCACAGCAGCTGAAACACCGAGACAGCAAAACACCGAGACAGAGAAACACCGAGACAGTGAAACACCGAGACAGCGAAACACGGAGACAGCGAGACACCGAGACAGCGAGACACCAAGACAGTGATACACCGAGACAGCGAAACACCGAGACAGCGAGACACCGAGACAGTGATACACCGAGACAGCGAAACACCGAGACAGCGAAACACCGAGACAGCCAAAAACCGAGACAGCCAAACATCGAGACAGCCAAACATCGAGACAGCGAAACACTGAGACAGCGAAACACCGAGACAGCGAAACACCGAGACAGCGAGAAACTGAGACAGCGAGACACCGAGACACTGAGACATCGAGACAGTGAAACACCAAGTCAGCGAGACACCGAGACAGGAAAACAGTGAAACACCGAGACAGCGAGACACCGAGACAGGAAAACAGTGAAACACCGAGACAGCGAGACACCGACACAGGAAAATAGTGAAACACCGAGACAGCAAAACACCGAGACAGCGAGACACCGAGACAGTGAAACACCGAGACAGTGAAACACCGAGACAGCGAAAAACTGAGACTGCGAAACAATGAAACACCAAGAGAGCGAAACACAGAGACTGTGAAACAGCAAAACACAGAGACAGTGAAACACTCAGATAGCACCATACCGAGACAGTGAAACACAGAGACAGTGAGACACCGAGACAGCGAGACACTGAGACAGAGAAACAGTGAAAAAGTGAAAAAGTGATAAGGCGCAACACCAAGAGAGTGAAACACCGAGAGAGTGAAACAGTGAGACAGCGAAACAGTGAAACAATGAAACAGCGAAACACTGAGATAGTGAAACACTGAGACAGCGAAACACCGAGACAGCGAAACACTGAGACAGCGAAACACTGAGAGAGTGAAACACTGAGAGAGTGAAACACTGAGAGAGTGAAACACTGAGAGAGTGAAACACGGAGACAGCGAAACACTGAGACAGTGAAACACTGAGACAGTGAAACACGGAGACAGCGAAACACTGAGACAGTGAAACACTGAGACAGTGAAACACTGAGACAGTGAAACACGGAGACAGCGAAACACTGAGACAGTGAAACACTGAGACAGTGAAACACGGAGACAGCGAAACACTGAGACAGTGAAACACTGAGTCTGCGAAACACTGAGGCTGCAAATCAGTGAAACACCGAGACAATGAAACACTGAGACAGTGAAACACTGAGACAGCGAAACACCGAGACAGTGAAAAAAAGAGACAGTGAAACACTGAGACAGCGAAACACCGAGACAGTGAAACACTGAGACAGCGAAACACTGAGACAGCGAAACACTGAGACTGCGAAGCACCGAGACAGCGAAACACTGAGACAGTGAAACACTGAGAGAGTGAAACACTGAGAGAGAGAAACACTGAGGCAGTGAAACACTGAGACAGTGAAACACTAAGACAGTGAAACACTGAGACAGTGAAACACTGAGACAGTGAAACATGGAGACAGTGAAACACTAAGACAGTGAAACACTGAGACAGTGAAACATTGAGACAGTGAAACACTGAGTCAGCGAAACACTGAGACAGCGAATCAGTGAAACACCGAGACAATGAAACACTGAGTGAAACACTGAGACAGAGAAACACCGAGACAGTGAGACACCGAAACAGCGAAACACTGAGATAGTGAAACACGCAGATAGCGAAATACGGAGACAGTGAAAAGCTGAGACAGCGAAACACTGAGACTGCAAAACAGTGAAACACCAATAGTGTGAAACATTGAGACAGTGAAACAGTGAGACAGCGAAACACTGAGACAGTGAAACACTGAGACAGTGAGACACTGAGACAGTGAAACATTGAGACAGCGGAACAGTGAAAAAGTGAGACAGCGAAACACCGAGACTGTGAAACACTGAGACAGTGAGACACTGAGACAGTGAGACACTGAGACAGTGAGACATTGAGACAGCGGAAGAGTGAAAAAGTGAGACAGCGCAACACCGAGACAGTGAAACACGGAGACAGCGAATCACTGAGACTGCGAAACAGTGAAACACTATGAGACAGGGAGACAGTGAGACAGTGAAACAGTGAGACAGCGAGACACTGAGACAGTGAAACAGTGAGACAGGGACACATCGAGATAGTGAAACACTGAGACAGTGAGACACCGAGACAGCGAGACACTGAGACAGAAAAACAGTGAAAAAGTGAGACAGTGAAACAGTGAAAAAGTGAGACAGTGAAACACTGAGAGAGTGAAACACTGAGACAGTGAAACACTGAGACAGTGAAACAGTGAAACAATGAGACAGTGAAACACTGAGACAGTGAAACAGTGAAACAATGAGACAGTGAAACACTGAGACAGTGAAACACTGAGACAGTGAAACAGTGAAAAAATGAGACAGTGAAACACTGAGACAGTGAAACACTGAGACAGTGAAACAGTGAAACAATGAGACAGTGAAACACTGAGACAGTGAAACAGTGAAACAATGAGACAGCGACACACTAAGACAGTGAAAAGGGGAGACAGCGAGACACTGAGACAGTGAAACATTTAGACAGTGAGAAAGTGAAACAGTGAAAGACCGAGACAACGAGACACTGAGACAGTGAAAAAGTGAAACAGTGTGACAGCGAAACACCGAGACAGTGAAACACTGAGAGAGCGAAACAGTGATACACTGAGAGAGTGAAACACCGAGACAGCGAAATGCTGAGAGAGCGGAACAGTGAAACAGTGAAACAGTGATACACCGAGATAGTGAAACACTGAGACAGTGAGACAGTGGAACAGTGGGACAGCAAAACACTGAGACAGTGAAACACTGAGACAGAGAAACACTGAGACAGCCAAACACCCAGACAACGAAACACCGAGACAATGAAACACCGAGACAGCCAAACATCGTGACAGCGAAACACTGAAACAGTGAAACACCGAGACAGCGAAACACTGAGACAGTGAAACACCGAGACAGCGAAACACAAACACAGCGAAACACCGAGACAGCCAAACATCGAGACAGCGAAACACTGAGACAGCCAAACACCGAGACAGTGAAACACCGAGACAGTAAAACACCGAGACAGCGAAACACTGAGACAGCCAAACAGTGAAACACTGAGACAGCAAAAAATCGAAACAGCGAAAAATTGGGAAAGCGAAACATCGAGACAGCAAAACAGTGAAACACCGAGACAGCGAGACGCCGAGACAGCAAAACAGTGAAACACCGAGACAGCGAGACACTGAGACAACGAGACACCGAGACAGTGAAACATCGAGACAGCAAAACAGTAAAACACCGAGACATCGAAGCACTGACATTGCGAAACAAGGAGCCAGTGAAACGCTGATACAGCGGAACAGTGAAACACCGAGACTGCGAGGCACCGAGATAGTGAAACACTGAGACAGCGAGGCAGTGAAACAGTGAAACGCCGAAACAGCAACACACTGAGACAGCGAAACAGTGAGAGAGCGAAACACTGAAACACTGAGACAGCAAAACACTGAGACAGTGAAACAATGGGACAGCGAAACACTGAGACAGTGAAACAATGGGACAGCGAAACACTGAGACAGTGAAACACCGAGACAGCGAAACACTGAGACAGTGAAACACTGAGACAGCGAAACACTGAGACAGTGAAACACCGAGACAGAGAAACACTGAGACAGTGAAACACTGAGACAGTGAAACATTGAGACAGTGAAACACTGAGACAGTGAAACATTGAGTCAGCGAAACACTGAGACAGTGAAACACCGAGACAGCCAAACACTGAGACAGCGAAACACCGAGACAGAGAAACACTGAGACAGTGAAACAGTGAAACAATGAAACACTGAGACAGTGAAACACTGAGTCAGCGAAACACTGAGACCGCGAATCAGTGAAACAACGAGACAATGAAACACTGAGTGAAACACTGAGACAGCGAAACACCGAGACAGCGAGACACCGAGACAGCGAGACACCGAGACAGTGAGACACCGAGACACCGAGGCAGTGAAACACCAAGTCAGCGAGACACCGAGACAGGAAAACAGTGAAATACCGAGACAGCGAGACACCGAGACAGGAAAACAGTGAAACACCGAGACAGCGAGACACCGAGACAGGAAAGCAGTGAAACACCGAGACAGCAAGACACCAAGACAGCGAGACACCGAGATACCGAGACACCAAGACAGTGAAACACCGAGACAGCGAAAAACTGAGACTGCGAAACAATGAAACACCAAGAGAGCGAAACACTGAGACTGTGAAACAGCGAAACACAGAGACAGTGAAACACTCAGATAGCGCAATACCGAGACAGTGAAACACCGAGACAGCGAGACACTGAGACAGAGAAACAGTGAAAAAGTGAAAAAGTGATAAGGCGCAACACCAAGAGAGTGAAACACTGAGAGAGTGAAACACTGAGACAGTGAAACAGTGAAACAACGAAACAGCGAAACACTGAGACAGTGCAACACTGAGACAGCGAAACACTGAGAGAGTGAAACACTGAGACAGCGAAACACTGAGAGAGTGAAACACTGAGACAGTGAAACACTGAGAGAGTGAAACACTGAGACAGTGAAACAATGAAACAGCGAAACACTGAGACAGTGAAACACTGAGACAGTGAAACACGGAGACAGCGAAACACTGAGACAATGAAACACTGAGTCTGCGAATCAGTGAAACACCGAGACAATGAAACACTGAGTGAAACATTGAGCAGCGAAACACCGAGACAGTGAAAAAAAGAGACAGTGAAACACCGAGACAGTGAAAAAAAGAGACAGTGAAACACTGAGACAGTGAAACACTGAGACAGTGAAACACTGAGACTGCGAAAAAGCGAAACACTGAGACAGTGAAAAACTGAGACTGCGAAACACCGAAACAATGAAACACCAAGAGAGCGAAACACTGAGACTGCGAAACAGCGAAACACAGAGACAGTGAAACACTCAGAAAGCGAAATACGGAGACAGTGAAAAACTGAGACAGCGAAACACTGAGACTGCAAAACAGTGAAACACCAATAGTGTGAAACATTGAGACAGTGAAACAGTGAGACAGCGAAACACTGAGACAGTGAAACACTCAGAAAGCGAAACACTGAGACAGTGAAAAACTGAGACAGCGAAACACTGAGACTGCAAAACAGTGAAACACCAATAGTGTGAAACATTGAGACAGTGAAACAGTGAGACAGCGAAACACTGAGACAGCGAAACACTGAGACAGCGAAACACTGAGACAGTGAGACACTGAGACAGTGAGACACTGAGACAGTGAAACATTGAGACAGCGGAACAGTGAAAAAGTGAGACAGCGAAACACCGAGACTGTGAAACACTGAGACAGCGAAACACTGAGACAGCGAAACACTGAGACAGTGAGACACTGAGACAGTGAGACACTGAGACAGTGAAACATTGAGACAGCGGAACAGTGAAAAAGTGAGACAGCGAAACACCGAGACTGTGAAACACTGAGACAGCGAAACACTGAGAGAGTGAAACATTGAGAGAGTGAAACATTGAGAGAGTGAAACACTGAGAGAGTGAAACACGGAGACAGCGAAACACTGAGACAGTGAAACACTGAGACAGTGAAACACGGAGACAGCGAAACACTGAGACAGTGAAACACTGAGACAGTGAAACACTGAGACAGTGAAACACGGAGACAGCGAAACACTGAGACAGTGAAACACTGAGACAGTGAAACACGGAGACAGCGAAACACTGAGACAGTGAAACACTGAGTCTGCGAAACACTGAGGCTGCAAATCAGTGAAACACCGAGACAATGAAACACTGAGACAGTGAAACACTGAGACAGCGAAACACCGAGACAGTGAAAAAAAGAGACAGTGAAACACTGAGACAGCGAAACACCGAGACAGTGAAACACTGAGACAGCGAAACACTGAGACAGCGAAACACTGAGACTGCGAAGCACCGAGACAGCGAAACACTGAGACAGTGAAACACTGAGAGAGTGAAACACTGAGACAGTGAAACACTGAGACAGTGAAACAGTGAAAAAATGAGACAGTGAAACACTGAGACAGTGAAACACTGAGACAGTGAAACAGTGAAACAATGAGACAGTGAAACACTGAGACAGTGAAACAGTGAAACAATGAGACAGCGACACACTAAGACAGTGAAAAGGGGAGACAGCGAGACACTGAGACAGTGAAACATTTAGACAGTGAGAAAGTGAAACAGTGAAAGACCGAGACAACGAGACACTGAGACAGTGAAAAAGTGAAACAGTGTGACAGCGAAACACCGAGACAGTGAAACACTGAGAGAGCGAAACAGTGATACACTGAGAGAGTGAAACACCGAGACAGCGAAATGCTGAGAGAGCGGAACAGTGAAACAGTGAAACAGTGATACACCGAGATAGTGAAACACTGAGACAGTGAGACAGTGGAACAGTGGGACAGCAAAACACTGAGACAGTGAAACACTGAGACAGAGAAACACTGAGACAGCCAAACACCCAGACAACGAAACACCGAGACAATGAAACACCGAGACAGCCAAACATCGTGACAGCGAAACACTGAAACAGTGAAACACCGAGACAGCGAAACACTGAGACAGTGAAACACCGAGACAGCGAAACACAAACACAGCGAAACACCGAGACAGCCAAACATCGAGACAGCGAAACACTGAGACAGCCAAACACCGAGACAGTGAAACACCGAGACAGTGAAACACCGAGACAGCGAAACACTGAGACAGCCAAACAGTGAAACACTGAGACAGCAAAAAATCGAAACAGCGAAAAATTGGGAAAGCGAAACATCGAGACAGCAAAACAGTGAAACACCGAGACAGCGAGACGCCGAGACAGCAAAACAGTGAAACACCGAGACAGCGAGACACTGAGACAACGAGACACCGAGACAGTGAAACATCGAGACAGCAAAACAGTAAAACACCGAGACATCGAAGCACTGACACAGCGAAACAAGGAGCCAGTGAAACGCTGATACAGCGGAACAGTGAAACACCGAGACTGCGAGGCACCGAGATAGTGAAACACTGAGACAGCGAGGCAGTGAAACAGTGAAACGCCGAAACAGCAACACACTGAGACAGCGAAACAGTGAGAGAGCGAAACACTGAAACACTGAGACAGCAAAACACTGAGACAGTGAAACAATGGGACAGCGAAACACTGAGACAGTGAAACAATGGGACAGCGAAACACTGAGACAGTGAAACACCGAGACAGCGAAACACTGAGACAGTGAAACACTGAGACAGCGAAACACTGAGACAGTGAAACACCGAGACAGAGAAACACTGAGACAGTGAAACACTGAGACAGTGAAACATTGAGACAGTGAAACACTGAGACAGTGAAACATTGAGTCAGCGAAACACTGAGACAGTGAAACACCGAGACAGCCAAACACTGAGACAGCGAAACACCGAGACAGAGAAACACTGAGACAGTGAAACAGTGAAACAATGAAACACTGAGACAGTGAAACACTGAGTCAGCGAAACACTGAGACCGCGAATCAGTGAAACAACGAGACAATGAAACACTGAGTGAAACACTGAGACAGCGAAACACCGAGACAGCGAGACACCGAGACAGCGAGACACCGAGACAGTGAGACACCGAGACACCGAGGCAGTGAAACACCAAGTCAGCGAGACACCGAGACAGGAAAACAGTGAAATACCGAGACAGCGAGACACCGAGACAGGAAAACAGTGAAACACCGAGACAGCGAGACACCGAGACAGGAAAGCAGTGAAACACCGAGACAGCAAGACACCAAGACAGCGAGACACCGAGATACCGAGACACCAAGACAGTGAAACACCGAGACAGCGAAAAACTGAGACTGCGAAACAATGAAACACCAAGAGAGCGAAACACTGAGACTGTGAAACAGCGAAACACAGAGACAGTGAAACACTCAGATAGCGCAATACCGAGACAGTGAAACACCGAGACAGCGAGACACTGAGACAGAGAAACAGTGAAAAAGTGAAAAAGTGATAAGGCGCAACACCAAGAGAGTGAAACACTGAGAGAGTGAAACACTGAGACAGTGAAACAGTGAAACAACGAAACAGCGAAACACTGAGACAGTGCAACACTGAGACAGCGAAACACTGAGAGAGTGAAACACTGAGACAGCGAAACACTGAGAGAGTGAAACACTGAGACAGTGAAACACTGAGAGAGTGAAACACTGAGACAGTGAAACAATGAAACAGCGAAACACTGAGACAGTGAAACACTGAGACAGTGAAACACGGAGACAGCGAAACACTGAGACAATGAAACACTGAGTCTGCGAATCAGTGAAACACCGAGACAATGAAACACTGAGTGAAACATTGAGCAGCGAAACACCGAGACAGTGAAAAAAAGAGACAGTGAAACACCGAGACAGTGAAAAAAAGAGACAGTGAAACACTGAGACAGTGAAACACTGAGACAGTGAAACACTGAGACTGCGAAAAAGCGAAACACCGAGACAGTGAAAAACTGAGACTGCGAAACACCGAAACAATGAAACACCAAGAGAGCGAAACACTGAGACTGCGAAACAGCGAAACACAGAGACAGTGAAACACTCAGAAAGCGAAATACGGAGACAGTGAAAAACTGAGACAGCGAAACACTGAGACTGCAAAACAGTGAAACACCAATAGTGTGAAACATTGAGACAGTGAAACAGTGAGACAGCGAAACACTGAGACAGTGAAACACTGAGACAGCGAAACACTGAGACAGCGAAACACTGAGACAGTGAGACACTGAGACAGTGAGACACTGAGACAGTGAAACATTGAGACAGCGGAACAGTGAAAAAGTGAGACAGCGAAACACCGAGACTGTGAAACACTGAGACAGCGAAACACTGAGAGAGTGAAACATTGAGAGAGTGAAACATTGAGAGAGTGAAACACTGAGAGAGTGAAACACGGAGACAGCGAAACACTGAGACAGTGAAACACTGAGACAGTGAAACACGGAGACAGCGAAACACTGAGACAGTGAAACACTGAGACAGTGAAACACTGAGACAGTGAAACACGGAGACAGCGAAACACTGAGACAGTGAAACACTGAGACAGTGAAACACGGAGACAGCGAAACACTGAGACAGTGAAACACTGAGTCTGCGAAACACTGAGGCTGCAAATCAGTGAAACACCGAGACAATGAAACACTGAGACAGTGAAACACTGAGACAGCGAAACACCGAGACAGTGAAAAAAAGAGACAGTGAAACACTGAGACAGCGAAACACCGAGACAGTGAAACACTGAGACAGCGAAACACTGAGACAGCGAAACACTGAGACTGCGAAGCACCGAGACAGCGAAACACTGAGACAGTGAAACACTGAGAGAGTGAAACACTGAGACAGTGAAACACTGAGACAGTGAAACAGTGAAAAAATGAGACAGTGAAACACTGAGACAGTGAAACACTGAGACAGTGAAACAGTGAAACAATGAGACAGTGAAACACTGAGACAGTGAAACAGTGAAACAATGAGACAGCGACACACTAAGACAGTGAAAAGGGGAGACAGCGAGACACTGAGACAGTGAAACATTTAGACAGTGAGAAAGTGAAACAGTGAAAGACCGAGACAACGAGACACTGAGACAGTGAAAAAGTGAAACAGTGTGACAGCGAAACACCGAGACAGTGAAACACTGAGAGAGCGAAACAGTGATACACTGAGAGAGTGAAACACCGAGACAGCGAAATGCTGAGAGAGCGGAACAGTGAAACAGTGAAACAGTGATACACCGAGATAGTGAAACACTGAGACAGTGAGACAGTGGAACAGTGGGACAGCAAAACACTGAGACAGTGAAACACTGAGACAGAGAAACACTGAGACAGCCAAACACCCAGACAACGAAACACCGAGACAATGAAACACCGAGACAGCCAAACATCGTGACAGCGAAACACTGAAACAGTGAAACACCGAGACAGCGAAACACTGAGACAGTGAAACACCGAGACAGCGAAACACAAACACAGCGAAACACCGAGACAGCCAAACATCGAGACAGCGAAACACTGAGACAGCCAAACACCGAGACAGTGAAACACCGAGACAGTGAAACACCGAGACAGCGAAACACTGAGACAGCCAAACAGTGAAACACTGAGACAGCAAAAAATCGAAACAGCGAAAAATTGGGAAAGCGAAACATCGAGACAGCAAAACAGTGAAACACCGAGACAGCGAGACGCCGAGACAGCAAAACAGTGAAACACCGAGACAGCGAGACACTGAGACAACGAGACACCGAGACAGTGAAACATCGAGACAGCAAAACAGTAAAACACCGAGACATCGAAGCACTGACACAGCGAAACAAGGAGCCAGTGAAACGCTGATACAGCGGAACAGTGAAACACCGAGACTGCGAGGCACCGAGATAGTGAAACACTGAGACAGCGAGGCAGTGAAACAGTGAAACGCCGAAACAGCAACACACTGAGACAGCGAAACAGTGAGAGAGCGAAACACTGAAACACTGAGACAGCAAAACACTGAGACAGTGAAACAATGGGACAGCGAAACACTGAGACAGTGAAACAATGGGACAGCGAAACACTGAGACAGTGAAACACCGAGACAGCGAAACACTGAGACAGTGAAACACTGAGACAGCGAAACACTGAGACAGTGAAACACCGAGACAGAGAAACACTGAGACAGTGAAACACTGAGACAGTGAAACATTGAGACAGTGAAACACTGAGACAGTGAAACATTGAGTCAGCGAAACACTGAGACAGTGAAACACCGAGACAGCCAAACACTGAGACAGCGAAACACCGAGACAGAGAAACACTGAGACAGTGAAACAGTGAAACAATGAAACACTGAGACAGTGAAACACTGAGTCAGCGAAACACTGAGACCGCGAATCAGTGAAACAACGAGACAATGAAACACTGAGTGAAACACTGAGACAGCGAAACACCGAGACAGCGAGACACCGAGACAGCGAGACACCGAGACAGTGAGACACCGAGACACCGAGGCAGTGAAACACCAAGTCAGCGAGACACCGAGACAGGAAAACAGTGAAATACCGAGACAGCGAGACACCGAGACAGGAAAACAGTGAAACACCGAGACAGCGAGACACCGAGACAGGAAAGCAGTGAAACACCGAGACAGCAAGACACCAAGACAGCGAGACACCGAGATACCGAGACACCAAGACAGTGAAACACCGAGACAGCGAAAAACTGAGACTGCGAAACAATGAAACACCAAGAGAGCGAAACACTGAGACTGTGAAACAGCGAAACACAGAGACAGTGAAACACTCAGATAGCGCAATACCGAGACAGTGAAACACCGAGACAGCGAGACACTGAGACAGAGAAACAGTGAAAAAGTGAAAAAGTGATAAGGCGCAACACCAAGAGAGTGAAACACTGAGAGAGTGAAACACTGAGACAGTGAAACAGTGAAACAACGAAACAGCGAAACACTGAGACAGTGCAACACTGAGACAGCGAAACACTGAGAGAGTGAAACACTGAGACAGCGAAACACTGAGAGAGTGAAACACTGAGACAGTGAAACACTGAGAGAGTGAAACACTGAGACAGTGAAACAATGAAACAGCGAAACACTGAGACAGTGAAACACTGAGACAGTGAAACACGGAGACAGCGAAACACTGAGACAATGAAACACTGAGTCTGCGAATCAGTGAAACACCGAGACAATGAAACACTGAGTGAAACATTGAGCAGCGAAACACCGAGACAGTGAAAAAAAGAGACAGTGAAACACCGAGACAGTGAAAAAAAGAGACAGTGAAACACTGAGACAGTGAAACACTGAGACAGTGAAACACTGAGACTGCGAAAAAGCGAAACACTGAGACAGTGAAAAACTGAGACTGCGAAACACCGAAACAATGAAACACCAAGAGAGCGAAACACTGAGACTGCGAAACAGCGAAACACAGAGACAGTGAAACACTCAGAAAGCGAAATACGGAGACAGTGAAAAACTGAGACAGCGAAACACTGAGACTGCAAAACAGTGAAACACCAATAGTGTGAAACATTGAGACAGTGAAACAGTGAGACAGCGAAACACTGAGACAGTGAAACACTCAGAAAGCGAAACACTGAGACAGTGAAAAACTGAGACAGCGAAACACTGAGACTGCAAAACAGTGAAACACCAATAGTGTGAAACATTGAGACAGTGAAACAGTGAGACAGCGAAACACTGAGACAGCGAAACACTGAGACAGCGAAACACTGAGACAGTGAGACACTGAGACAGTGAGACACTGAGACAGTGAAACATTGAGACAGCGGAACAGTGAAAAAGTGAGACAGCGAAACACCGAGACTGTGAAACACTGAGACAGCGAAACACTGAGACAGCGAAACACTGAGACAGTGAGACACTGAGACAGTGAGACACTGAGACAGTGAAACATTGAGACAGCGGAACAGTGAAAAAGTGAGACAGCGAAACACCGAGACTGTGAAACACTGAGACAGCGAAACACTGAGAGAGTGAAACATTGAGAGAGTGAAACATTGAGAGAGTGAAACACTGAGAGAGTGAAACACGGAGACAGCGAAACACTGAGACAGTGAAACACTGAGACAGTGAAACACGGAGACAGCGAAACACTGAGACAGTGAAACACTGAGACAGTGAAACACTGAGACAGTGAAACACGGAGACAGCGAAACACTGAGACAGTGAAACACTGAGACAGTGAAACACGGAGACAGCGAAACACTGAGACAGTGAAACACTGAGTCTGCGAAACACTGAGGCTGCAAATCAGTGAAACACCGAGACAATGAAACACTGAGACAGTGAAACACTGAGACAGCGAAACACCGAGACAGTGAAAAAAAGAGACAGTGAAACACTGAGACAGCGAAACACCGAGACAGTGAAACACTGAGACAGCGAAACACTGAGACAGCGAAACACTGAGACTGCGAAGCACCGAGACAGCGAAACACTGAGACAGTGAAACACTGAGAGAGTGAAACACTGAGACAGTGAAACACTGAGACAGTGAAACAGTGAAAAAATGAGACAGTGAAACACTGAGACAGTGAAACACTGAGACAGTGAAACAGTGAAACAATGAGACAGTGAAACACTGAGACAGTGAAACAGTGAAACAATGAGACAGCGACACACTAAGACAGTGAAAAGGGGAGACAGCGAGACACTGAGACAGTGAAACATTTAGACAGTGAGAAAGTGAAACAGTGAAAGACCGAGACAACGAGACACTGAGACAGTGAAAAAGTGAAACAGTGTGACAGCGAAACACCGAGACAGTGAAACACTGAGAGAGCGAAACAGTGATACACTGAGAGAGTGAAACACCGAGACAGCGAAATGCTGAGAGAGCGGAACAGTGAAACAGTGAAACAGTGATACACCGAGATAGTGAAACACTGAGACAGTGAGACAGTGGAACAGTGGGACAGCAAAACACTGAGACAGTGAAACACTGAGACAGAGAAACACTGAGACAGCCAAACACCCAGACAACGAAACACCGAGACAATGAAACACCGAGACAGCCAAACATCGTGACAGCGAAACACTGAAACAGTGAAACACCGAGACAGCGAAACACTGAGACAGTGAAACACCGAGACAGCGAAACACAAACACAGCGAAACACCGAGACAGCCAAACATCGAGACAGCGAAACACTGAGACAGCCAAACACCGAGACAGTGAAACACCGAGACAGTGAAACACCGAGACAGCGAAACACTGAGACAGCCAAACAGTGAAACACTGAGACAGCAAAAAATCGAAACAGCGAAAAATTGGGAAAGCGAAACATCGAGACAGCAAAACAGTGAAACACCGAGACAGCGAGACGCCGAGACAGCAAAACAGTGAAACACCGAGACAGCGAGACACTGAGACAACGAGACACCGAGACAGTGAAACATCGAGACAGCAAAACAGTAAAACACCGAGACATCGAAGCACTGACACAGCGAAACAAGGAGCCAGTGAAACGCTGATACAGCGGAACAGTGAAACACCGAGACTGCGAGGCACCGAGATAGTGAAACACTGAGACAGCGAGGCAGTGAAACAGTGAAACGCCGAAACAGCAACACACTGAGACAGCGAAACAGTGAGAGAGCGAAACACTGAAACACTGAGACAGCAAAACACTGAGACAGTGAAACAATGGGACAGCGAAACACTGAGACAGTGAAACAATGGGACAGCGAAACACTGAGACAGTGAAACACCGAGACAGCGAAACACTGAGACAGTGAAACACTGAGACAGCGAAACACTGAGACAGTGAAACACCGAGACAGAGAAACACTGAGACAGTGAAACACTGAGACAGTGAAACATTGAGACAGTGAAACACTGAGACAGTGAAACATTGAGTCAGCGAAACACTGAGACAGTGAAACACCGAGACAGCCAAACACTGAGACAGCGAAACACCGAGACAGAGAAACACTGAGACAGTGAAACAGTGAAACAATGAAACACTGAGACAGTGAAACACTGAGTCAGCGAAACACTGAGACCGCGAATCAGTGAAACAACGAGACAATGAAACACTGAGTGAAACACTGAGACAGCGAAACACCGAGACAGCGAGACACCGAGACAGCGAGACACCGAGACAGTGAGACACCGAGACACCGAGGCAGTGAAACACCAAGTCAGCGAGACACCGAGACAGGAAAACAGTGAAATACCGAGACAGCGAGACACCGAGACAGGAAAACAGTGAAACACCGAGACAGCGAGACACCGAGACAGGAAAGCAGTGAAACACCGAGACAGCAAGACACCAAGACAGCGAGACACCGAGATACCGAGACACCAAGACAGTGAAACACCGAGACAGCGAAAAACTGAGACTGCGAAACAATGAAACACCAAGAGAGCGAAACACTGAGACTGTGAAACAGCGAAACACAGAGACAGTGAAACACTCAGATAGCGCAATACCGAGACAGTGAAACACCGAGACAGCGAGACACTGAGACAGAGAAACAGTGAAAAAGTGAAAAAGTGATAAGGCGCAACACCAAGAGAGTGAAACACTGAGAGAGTGAAACACTGAGACAGTGAAACAGTGAAACAACGAAACAGCGAAACACTGAGACAGTGCAACACTGAGACAGCGAAACACTGAGAGAGTGAAACACTGAGACAGCGAAACACTGAGAGAGTGAAACACTGAGACAGTGAAACACTGAGAGAGTGAAACACTGAGACAGTGAAACAATGAAACAGCGAAACACTGAGACAGTGAAACACTGAGACAGTGAAACACGGAGACAGCGAAACACTGAGACAATGAAACACTGAGTCTGCGAATCAGTGAAACACCGAGACAATGAAACACTGAGTGAAACATTGAGCAGCGAAACACCGAGACAGTGAAAAAAAGAGACAGTGAAACACCGAGACAGTGAAAAAAAGAGACAGTGAAACACTGAGACAGTGAAACACTGAGACAGTGAAACACTGAGACTGCGAAAAAGCGAAACACCGAGACAGTGAAAAACTGAGACTGCGAAACACCGAAACAATGAAACACCAAGAGAGCGAAACACTGAGACTGCGAAACAGCGAAACACAGAGACAGTGAAACACTCAGAAAGCGAAATACGGAGACAGTGAAAAACTGAGACAGCGAAACACTGAGACTGCAAAACAGTGAAACACCAATAGTGTGAAACATTGAGACAGTGAAACAGTGAGACAGCGAAACACTGAGACAGTGAAACACTCAGAAAGCGAAACACTGAGACAGTGAAAAACTGAGACAGCGAAACACTGAGACTGCAAAACAGTGAAACACCAATAGTGTGAAACATTGAGACAGTGAAACAGTGAGACAGCGAAACACTGAGACAGCGAAACACTGAGACAGCGAAACACTGAGACAGTGAGACACTGAGACAGTGAGACACTGAGACAGTGAAACATTGAGACAGCGGAACAGTGAAAAAGTGAGACAGCGAAACACCGAGACTGTGAAACACTGAGACAGCGAAACACTGAGACAGCGAAACACTGAGACAGTGAGACACTGAGACAGTGAGACACTGAGACAGTGAAACATTGAGACAGCGGAACAGTGAAAAAGTGAGACAGCGAAACACCGAGACTGTGAAACACTGAGACAGCGAAACACTGAGAGAGTGAAACACTGAGAGAGTGAAACACTGAGAGAGTGAAACACTGAGAGAGTGAAACACGGAGACAGCGAAACACTGAGACAGTGAAACACTGAGACAGTGAAACACGGAGACAGCGAAACACTGAGACAGTGAAACACTGAGACAGTGAAACACTGAGACAGTGAAACACGGAGACAGCGAAACACTGAGACAGTGAAACACTGAGACAGTGAAACACGGAGACAGCGAAACACTGAGACAGTGAAACACTGAGTCTGCGAAACACTGAGGCTGCAAATCAGTGAAACACCGAGACAATGAAACACTGAGACAGTGAAACACTGAGACAGCGAAACACCGAGACAGTGAAAAAAAGAGACAGTGAAACACTGAGACAGCGAAACACCGAGACAGTGAAACACTGAGACAGCGAAACACTGAGACAGCGAAACACTGAGACTGCGAAGCACCGAGACAGCGAAACACTGAGACAGTGAAACACTGAGAGAGTGAAACACTGAGAGAGAGAAACACTGAGGCAGTGAAACACTGAGACAGTGAAACACTAAGACAGTGAAACACTGAGACAGTGAAACACTGAGACAGTGAAACATGGAGACAGTGAAACACTAAGACAGTGAAACACTGAGACAGTGAAACATTGAGACAGTGAAACACTGAGTCAGCGAAACACTGAGACAGCGAATCAGTGAAACACCGAGACAATGAAACACTGAGTGAAACACTGAGACAGAGAAACACCGAGACAGTGAGACACCGAAACAGCGAAACACTGAGATAGTGAAACACGCAGATAGCGAAATACGGAGACAGTGAAAAGCTGAGACAGCGAAACACTGAGACTGCAAAACAGTGAAACACCAATAGTGTGAAACATTGAGACAGTGAAACAGTGAGACAGCGAAACACTGAGACAGTGAAACACTGAGACAGTGAGACACTGAGACAGTGAAACATTGAGACAGCGGAACAGTGAAAAAGTGAGACAGCGAAACACCGAGACTGTGAAACACTGAGACAGTGAGACACTGAGACAGTGAGACACTGAGACAGTGAGACATTGAGACAGCGGAAGAGTGAAAAAGTGAGACAGCGCAACACCGAGACAGTGAAACACGGAGACAGCGAATCACTGAGACTGCGAAACAGTGAAACACTATGAGACAGGGAGACAGTGAGACAGTGAAACAGTGAGACAGCGAGACACTGAGACAGTGAAACAGTGAGACAGGGACACATCGAGATAGTGAAACACTGAGACAGTGAGACACCGAGACAGCGAGACACTGAGACAGAAAAACAGTGAAAAAGTGAGACAGTGAAACAGTGAAAAAGTGAGACAGTGAAACACTGAGAGAGTGAAACACTGAGACAGTGAAACACTGAGACAGTGAAACAGTGAAACAATGAGACAGTGAAACACTGAGACAGTGAAACAGTGAAACAATGAGACAGTGAAACACTGAGACAGTGAAACACTGAGACAGTGAAACAGTGAAAAAATGAGACAGTGAAACACTGAGACAGTGAAACACTGAGACAGTGAAACAGTGAAACAATGAGACAGTGAAACACTGAGACAGTGAAACAGTGAAACAATGAGACAGCGACACACTAAGACAGTGAAAAGGGGAGACAGCGAGACACTGAGACAGTGAAACATTTAGACAGTGAGAAAGTGAAACAGTGAAAGACCGAGACAACGAGACACTGAGACAGTGAAAAAGTGAAACAGTGTGACAGCGAAACACCGAGACAGTGAAACACTGAGAGAGCGAAACAGTGATACACTGAGAGAGTGAAACACCGAGACAGCGAAATGCTGAGAGAGCGGAACAGTGAAACAGTGAAACAGTGATACACCGAGATAGTGAAACACTGAGACAGTGAGACAGTGGAACAGTGGGACAGCAAAACACTGAGACAGTGAAACACTGAGACAGAGAAACACTGAGACAGCCAAACACCCAGACAACGAAACACCGAGACAATGAAACACCGAGACAGCCAAACATCGTGACAGCGAAACACTGAAACAGTGAAACACCGAGACAGCGAAACACTGAGACAGTGAAACACCGAGACAGCGAAACACAAACACAGCGAAACACCGAGACAGCCAAACATCGAGACAGCGAAACACTGAGACAGCCAAACACCGAGACAGTGAAACACCGAGACAGCGAAACACTGAGACAGCCAAACAGTGAAACACTGAGACAGCAAAAAATCGAAACAGCGAAAAATTGGGAAAGCGAAACATCGAGACAGCAAAACAGTGAAACACCGAGACAGCGAGACGCCGAGACAGCAAAACAGTGAAACACCGAGACAGCGAGACACTGAGACAACGAGACACCGAGACAGTGAAACATCGAGACAGCAAAACAGTAAAACACCGAGACATCGAAGCACTGACACAGCGAAACAAGGAGCCAGTGAAACGCTGATACAGCGGAACAGTGAAACACCGAGACTGCGAGGCACCGAGATAGTGAAACACTGAGACAGCGAGGCAGTGAAACAGTGAAACGCCGAAACAGCAACACACTGAGACAGCGAAACAGTGAGAGAGCGAAACACTGAAACACTGAGACAGCAAAACACTGAGACAGTGAAACAATGGGACAGCGAAACACTGAGACAGTGAAACAATGGGACAGCGAAACACTGAGACAGTGAAACACCGAGACAGCGAAACACTGAGACAGTGAAACACTGAGACAGCGAAACACTGAGACAGTGAAACACCGAGACAGAGAAACACTGAGACAGTGAAACACTGAGACAGTGAAACATTGAGACAGTGAAACACTGAGACAGTGAAACATTGAGTCAGCGAAACACTGAGACAGTGAAACACCGAGACAGCCAAACACTGAGACAGCGAAACACCGAGACAGAGAAACACTGAGACAGTGAAACAGTGAAACAATGAAACACTGAGACAGTGAAACACTGAGTCAGCGAAACACTGAGACCGCGAATCAGTGAAACAACGAGACAATGAAACACTGAGTGAAACACTGAGACAGCGAAACACCGAGACAGCGAGACACCGAGACAGCGAGACACCGAGACAGTGAGACACCGAGACACCGAGGCAGTGAAACACCAAGTCAGCGAGACACCGAGACAGGAAAACAGTGAAATACCGAGACAGCGAGACACCGAGACAGGAAAACAGTGAAACACCGAGACAGCGAGACACCGAGACAGGAAAGCAGTGAAACACCGAGACAGCAAGACACCAAGACAGCGAGACACCGAGATACCGAGACACCAAGACAGTGAAACACCGAGACAGCGAAAAACTGAGACTGCGAAACAATGAAACACCAAGAGAGCGAAACACTGAGACTGTGAAACAGCGAAACACAGAGACAGTGAAACACTCAGATAGCGCAATACCGAGACAGTGAAACACCGAGACAGCGAGACACTGAGACAGAGAAACAGTGAAAAAGTGAAAAAGTGATAAGGCGCAACACCAAGAGAGTGAAACACTGAGAGAGTGAAACACTGAGACAGTGAAACAGTGAAACAACGAAACAGCGAAACACTGAGACAGTGCAACACTGAGACAGCGAAACACTGAGAGAGTGAAACACTGAGACAGCGAAACACTGAGAGAGTGAAACACTGAGACAGTGAAACACTGAGAGAGTGAAACACTGAGACAGTGAAACAATGAAACAGCGAAACACTGAGACAGTGAAACACTGAGACAGTGAAACACGGAGACAGCGAAACACTGAGACAATGAAACACTGAGTCTGCGAATCAGTGAAACACCGAGACAATGAAACACTGAGTGAAACATTGAGCAGCGAAACACCGAGACAGTGAAAAAAAGAGACAGTGAAACACCGAGACAGTGAAAAAAAGAGACAGTGAAACACTGAGACAGTGAAACACTGAGACAGTGAAACACTGAGACTGCGAAAAAGCGAAACACTGAGACAGTGAAAAACTGAGACTGCGAAACACCGAAACAATGAAACACCAAGAGAGCGAAACACTGAGACTGCGAAACAGCGAAACACAGAGACAGTGAAACACTCAGAAAGCGAAATACGGAGACAGTGAAAAACTGAGACAGCGAAACACTGAGACTGCAAAACAGTGAAACACCAATAGTGTGAAACATTGAGACAGTGAAACAGTGAGACAGCGAAACACTGAGACAGTGAAACACTCAGAAAGCGAAACACTGAGACAGTGAAAAACTGAGACAGCGAAACACTGAGACTGCAAAACAGTGAAACACCAATAGTGTGAAACATTGAGACAGTGAAACAGTGAGACAGCGAAACACTGAGACAGCGAAACACTGAGACAGCGAAACACTGAGACAGTGAGACACTGAGACAGTGAGACACTGAGACAGTGAAACATTGAGACAGCGGAACAGTGAAAAAGTGAGACAGCGAAACACCGAGACTGTGAAACACTGAGACAGTGAAACACTGAGACAGTGAGACACTGAGACAGTGAGACACTGAGACAGCGAGGCAGTGAAACAGTGAAACGCCGAAACAGTGACACACTGAGACAGCGAAACAGTGAGAGAGCGAAACAGTGAAACACTGAGACAGTGAAACACTGAGACAGTGAAACACCGAGACAGCGAAACACCGAGACAGCGAAACACTGAGACAGCGAGACACTGAGACAGTGAAACAGTGAGACAGGGACACATCGAGATAGTGAAACACTGAGACAGTGAGACACCGAGACAGCGAGACACTGAGACAGAAAAACAGTGAAAAAGTGAGACAGTGAAACACTGAGACAGTGAAACAGTGAAAAAGTGAGACAGTGAAACACTGAGACAGTGAAACAGTGAAACAATGAGACAGTGAAACACTGAGACAGTGAAACAGTGAAACAATGAGACAGTGAAACACTGTGACAGTGAAACACTGAGACAGTGAAACAGTGAAACACTGAGACAGTGAAACACTGAGACAGTGAAACAGTGAAACAATGAGACAGTGAAACACTGAGACAGTGAAACAGTGAAACAATGAGACAGTGAAACACTGAGACAGTGAAACACCGAGACAGCGAGACACTGAGACAGTGAAACATTTAGACAGTGAGAAAGTGAAACAGTGAAAGACCGAGACAACGAGACACTGAGACAATGAAAAAGTGAAACAGTGTGACAGCGAAACACCGGGACAGTAAAACACTGAGACAGCGAAACAGCGAAATGCTGAGAGAGCAGAACAGTGAAACAGTGAAACAGTGAGACACCGAGATAGTGAAACACTGAGACAGTGAGATAGCGGAACAGTGAGACAGCAAAACACTGAGACAGTGAAACACCGAGACAGAGAAACACTGAGACAGCCAAACACCCAGACAACGAAACACCGAGACAGCCAAACATCGAGACAGCGAAACACTGAGACAGTGAAACACCGAGACAGCGAAACACTGAGACAGTGAAACACCGAGACAGCGAAACACGAACACAGCGAAACACCGAGACAGCCAAACATCGAGACAGCGAAACACAGAGACAGTGAAACACCGAGACAGTGAAACACCGAGACAGCGAAACACGGACACAGCGAAGACCGAGACAGCCAAACATCGAGACAGTGAAACACAGAGACAGTGAAACACTGAGACAGCGAAACACTGAGAGAGTGAAACACTGAGACAGTGAAACACTGAGAGAGTGAAACACTGAGAGAGTGAAACACTGAGACAGTGAAACACTGAGACAGCGAAACACTGAGAGAGTGAAACACTGAGACAGTGAAACACTGAGACAGCGAAACACTGAGAGAGTGAAACACTGAGACAGTGAAACACTGAGACAGTGAAACACTGAGAGAGTGAAACACTGAGACAGTGAAACACTGAGAGAGTGAAACACCGAGAGAGTGAAACACCGAGACAGTGAAACACTGAGAGATTGAAACACTGAGACAGTGAAACACTGAGAGAGTGAAACACTGAGAGAGTGAAACACTGAGACAGTGAAACACTGAGAGAGTGAAACACTGAGACAGTGAAACACTGAGACAGCGAAACACTGAGAGAGTGAAACACTGAGACAGTGAAACACTGAGACTGTGAAACACTGAGAGAGTGAAACACTGAGACAGTGAAACACTGAGACAGTGAAACACCGAGACAGTGAAACACTGAGACAGTGAAACACGGAGACAGCGAAACAATGAGACAATGAAACACTGAGACAATGAAACACTGAGTCTGCGAAACACTGAGTGAAACACTGAGACAGCGAAACACCGAGACAGTGAAAAAAAGAGACAGTGAAACACTGAGACAGCGACATGCTGAGAGAGCAGAACAGTGAAACAGTGAAACTGTGAGACACCGAGATAGTGAAACACTGAGACAGTGAGATAGTGGAACAGTGAGACAGCAAAACACTGAGACAGTGAAACACCGAGACAGAGAAACACTGAGACAGCCAAACACCCAGACAATGAAACACCGAGACAGCCAAACATCGAGACAGCGAAACACTGAGACAGTGAAACACCGAGACAGCGAAACACTGAGACAGTGAAACACCGAGACAGCGAAACACAGACACAGCGAACACCGAGACAGCCAAACATCGAGACAGTGAAACACTGAGACAGTGAAACACTGAGACAGCGAAACACTGAGAGAGTGAAACACTGAGACAGCGAAACACTGAGACAGTGAAACACTGAGAGAGTGAGACACTGAGAGAGTGAAACACTGAGACAGTGAAACACTGAGACAGTGAAACACTGAGACAGTGAAACACTGAGACAGTGAAACATGGAGACAGCGAAACACTGAGACAGCGAATCAGTGAAACACCGAGACAATGAAACACTGAGTGAAACACTGAGACAGGGAAACACCGAGACCGTGAAAAAAAGAGACAGTGAAACACTGAGACTGCGAAAAAGCGAAACACTGAGACAGTGAGACACTGAGACAGTGAAACAGTGAAACAATGAGACAGTGAAACACTGAGACAGTGAAACAGTGAAACAATGAGACAGTGAAACACTGAGACAGTGAAACAGTGAAACAATGAGACAGTGAAACACTGAGACAGTGAAACAGTGAGACAATGAGACAGTGAAACACTGAGACAGTGAAACAGTGAAACAATGAGAGAGTGAAACACTGAGACAGTGAAACACCGAGACAGCGAGACACTGAGACAGTGAAACATTTAGACAGTGAGAAAGTGAAACAGTGAAAGACCGAGATAACGAGACACTGAGACAATGAAAAAGTGAAACAGTGTGACAGCGAAACACCGGGACAGTGAAACACTGAGAGAGCGAAACAGTGATACACTGAGAGAGTGAAACACCGAGACAGCGAAATGCTGAGAGAGCAGAACAGTGAAACAGTGAAACAGTGATACACCGAGATAGTGAAACACTGAGACAGTGAGATAGTGGAACAGTGAGACAGCAAAACACTGAGACAGTGAAACACCGAGACAGAGAAACACTGAGACAGCCAAACACCCAGACAACGAAACACGGAGACAGCCAAACATCGAGACAGCGAAACACTGAGACAGTGAAACACCGAGACAGCGAAACACTGAGACAGTGAAACACCGAGACAGCGAAACACAAACACAGCGAAACACCGAGACAGCCAAACATCGAGACAGCGAAACACAGAGACAGTGAAACACCGAGACAGTGAAACACCGAGACAGCGAAGCACGGACACAGCGAACACCGAGACAGCCAAACATCGAGACAGTGAAACACTGAGACGGTGAAACACTGAGACAGCGAAACACTGAGAGAGTGAAACACTGAGACAGTGAAACACTGAGACTGCGAAACACCGAGACAGTGAAACACTGAGACAGCGAAACACTGAGACAGTGAAACACTGAGACAGCGAAACACTGAGACAGCGAAACACTGAGACAGCGAAATACTGAGACAGTGAAACACTGAGACAGTGAAACAGTGAAACACTGAGACAGTGAAACACTGAGACAGTGAAACAGTGAAACAATGAGACAGTGAAACACTGAGACAGTGAAACAGTGAAACAATGAGAGAGTGAGACACTGAGACAGTGAAACACTGAGACAGCGAGACACTGAGACAGTGAAACATTTAGACAGTGAGAAAGTGAAACAGTGAAAGACCGAGACAACGAGACACTGAGACAATGAAAAAGTGAAACAGTGTGACAGCGAAACACCGGGACAGTGAAACACCAAGACAGCGAAATGCTGAGAGAGCAGAACAGTGAAACAGTGAGACACCGAGATAGTGAAACACTGAGACAGTGAGATAGCGGAACAGTGAGACAGAAAAACACTGAGACAGTGAAACACCGAGACAGAGAAACACTGAGACAGCCAAACACACAGACAACGAAACACCGAGACAGCCAAACATCGAGACAGCGAAACACTGAGACAGTGAGACACCGAGACAGCGAAACACTGAGACAGTGAAACACCGAGACAGCGAAACATGAACACAGCGAAACACCGATACAGCCAAACATCGAGACAGCGAAACACAGAGACAGTGAAACACCGAGACAGTGAAACACTGAGAGAGTGATACACTGAGACAGTGAAACACTGAGAGAGTGAAACACTGAGACAGTGAAACACTGAGAGAGTGAAACACTGAGAGAGTGAAACACTGAGACAGTGAAACACTGAGACAGCGAAACACTGAGAGAGTGAAACACTGAGACAGCGAAACACTGAGACAGTGAAACACTGAGAGAGTGAAACACTGAGACAGTGAAACACGGAGACAGTTAAACACCGAGACAGTGAAACACTGAGACAGTGAAACACGGAGACAGCGAAACACTGAGACAATGAAACACTGAGTCTGCGAAACACTGAGACTGCGAATCAGTGAAACACCGAGACAATGAAACACTGAGTGAAACACTGAGACAGGGAAACACCGAGACAGTGAAAAAAAGAGACAGTGAAAAACTGAGACAGTGAAACACTGAGAGAGCGAAACACTGAGACTGCGAAACAGCAAAACACAGAGACAGTGAAACACTCAGATAGCGAAACACTGAGACAGTGAAACACAGAGACAGTGAGACACCGAGACAGCGAGACACTGAGACTGCGAAACAGCGAAACACTGAGATAGTGAAACACTCAGATAGCGAAATACAGAGACAGTGAAAAACTGAGACAGCGAAACACTGAGACTGCAAAACAGTGAAACACCAATAGTGTGAAACATTGAGACAGTGAAACAGTGAGACAGCGAAACACTGAGACAGTGAAACACTGAGACAGTGAGACACTGAGACAGTGAGACACTGAGACAGTGAAACATTGAGACAGCGGAACAGTGAAAAAGTGAGACAGCGAAACACCGAGACTGTGAAACACTGAGACAGTGAAACACTGAGACAGTGAGACACTGAGACAGCCAAACACCGAGACAGCCAAACACAGAGAAAGCGAAACATCGAGACAGCCAAACACCAAGACAACAAAACACTGAGACAGCGAAACACCGAGACAGCCAAACACTGAGACAGCGAAACACCGAGACAGAGAAACACTGAGACAGTGAAACAGTGAAACAATGAAACATTGAGACAGTGAAACACTGAGTCAGCGAAACACTGAGACTGCGAATCAGTGAAACAACGAGACAATGAAACACTGAGTGAAACACTGAGACAGCGAAACACCGAGACAGTGAAAAAAAGAGACAGTGAAACACCGAGACAGTGAAACACCGAGAAAGCGAGACACCGAGACAGTGAGACACCGAGACACCGAGGCAGTGAAACACCAAGTCAGCGAGACACCGAGACAGGAAAACAGCGAAATACCGAGACAGCGAGACCCCGAGACAGGAAAACAGTGAAACGCCGAGACAGCGAGACACCGAGACAGAAAAACAGTGAAACACCGAGACAGCAAGACACCAAGACAGCGAGGCACCGAGACACCGAGACACCAAGACAGTGAAACACCGAGACAGCGAAAAACTGAGACTGCGAAACAATGAAACACCAAGAGAGCGAAACACTGAGACTGTGAAACAGCGAAACACAGAGACAGTGAAACTCTGAGATAGCGCAATACCGGGACAGTGAAACACAGAGACAGTGAGACACCGAGACACCGAGGCAGTGAATCACCAAGTCAGAGAGACACCGAGACAGGAAAACAGTGAAATACCGAGACAGCGAGACACCGAGACAGGAAAACAGTGAAACACCGAGACAGCGAGACACCGAGACAGGAAAACAGTGAAACACCGAGACAGCGAGACACCGAGACAGGAAGACAGTGAAACACCGAGACAGCAAGACACCGAGACAGCGAGACACCGAGACAGCGAGACACCGAGACAGCGAGACATCGAGACAGGAAAACAGTGAAACACCGAGACAGCGAGACAGGAAAACAGTGAAATACCGAGACTGCGAGACACCGAGACAGGAAAACAATGAAACACCGAGACAGCAAGACACCGAGACAGGAAAACAGTGAAACACCGAGACAGCAAGACACTGAGACAGCAAGACACCGAGACACCGAGACACCAAGACAGTGAAACACCGAGACAGCGAAAAACTGAGACTGCGAAACAATGAAACACCAAGAAAGCGAAACACTGAGACTGTGAAACAGCGAAACACAGAGACAGTGAAACACTCAGCACAATACCGAGACAGTGAAACACAGAGACAGTGAAACACTGAGACTGCGAAACAGCGAAACACAGAGGCAGTGAAACACTCAGATAGCGAAACACCGAGACAGTGAAACACAGAGACAGTGAGACACCGAGACAGCGAGACACTGAGACAGAGAAACAGTGAAAAACTGAAAAAGTGATAAGGCGCAACACCGAGAGAGTGAAACACTGAGACAGTGAAACACTGAGAGAGTGAAACAGTGAAACAATGAAACAGCGAAACACTGAGACAGCGAAACACTGAGACAGTGAAACACTGAGAGAGTGAAACACTGAGACAGCGAAACACTGAGACAGTGAAACACTGAGAGAGTGAAACACTGAGACAGCGAAACACTGAGTCAGTGAGACACTGAGACAGTGAAACATTGAGACAGCGGAACAGTGAAAAAGTGAGACAGCGCAACACCGAGACAGTGAAACACGGAGACAGCGAATCACTGAGACTGCGAAACAGTGAAACACTATGAGACAGGGAGACAGTGAGACAGTGAAACAGTGAGACAGCGAGACACTGAGACAGTGAAACAGTGAGACAGGGACACATCGAGATAGTGAAACACTGAGACAGTGAGACACCGAGACAGCGAGACACTGAGACAGAAAAACAGTGAAAAAGTGAGACAGTGAAACACTGAGACAGTGAAACAGTGAAAAAGTGAGACAGTGAAACACTGAGACAGTGAAACAGTGAAACAATGAGACAGTGAAACACTGAGACAGTGAAACAGTGAAACAATGAGACAGTGAAACACTGTGACAGTGAAACACTGAGACAGTGAAACAGTGAAACACTGAGACAGTGAAACACTGAGACAGTGAAACAGTGAAACAATGAGACAGTGAAACACTGAGACAGTGAAACAGTGAAACAATGAGACAGTGAAACACTGAGACAGTGAAACACCGAGACAGCGAGACACTGAGACAGTGAAACATTTAGACAGTGAGAAAGTGAAACAGTGAAAGACCGAGACAACGAGACACTGAGACAATGAAAAAGTGAAACAGTGTGACAGCGAAACACCGGGACAGTAAAACACTGAGACAGCGAAACAGCGAAATGCTGAGAGAGCAGAACAGTGAAACAGTGAAACAGTGAGACACCGAGATAGTGAAACACTGAGACAGTGAGATAGCGGAACAGTGAGACAGCAAAACACTGAGACAGTGAAACACCGAGACAGAGAAACACTGAGACAGCCAAACACCCAGACAACGAAACACCGAGACAGCCAAACATCGAGACAGCGAAACACTGAGACAGTGAAACACCGAGACAGCGAAACACTGAGACAGTGAAACACCGAGACAGCGAAACACGAACACAGCGAAACACCGAGACAGCCAAACATCGAGACAGCGAAACACAGAGACAGTGAAACACCGAGACAGTGAAACACCGAGACAGCGAAACACGGACACAGCGAAGACCGAGACAGCCAAACATCGAGACAGTGAAACACAGAGACAGTGAAACACTGAGACAGCGAAACACTGAGAGAGTGAAACACTGAGACAGTGAAACACTGAGAGAGTGAAACACTGAGAGAGTGAAACACTGAGACAGTGAAACACTGAGACAGCGAAACACTGAGAGAGTGAAACACTGAGACAGTGAAACACTGAGACAGCGAAACACTGAGAGAGTGAAACACTGAGACAGTGAAACACTGAGACAGTGAAACACTGAGAGAGTGAAACACTGAGACAGTGAAACACTGAGAGAGTGAAACACCGAGAGAGTGAAACACCGAGACAGTGAAACACTGAGAGATTGAAACACTGAGACAGTGAAACACTGAGAGAGTGAAACACTGAGAGAGTGAAACACTGAGACAGTGAAACACTGAGAGAGTGAAACACTGAGACAGTGAAACACTGAGACAGCGAAACACTGAGAGAGTGAAACACTGAGACAGTGAAACACTGAGACTGTGAAACACTGAGAGAGTGAAACACTGAGACAGTGAAACACTGAGACAGTGAAACACCGAGACAGTGAAACACTGAGACAGTGAAACACGGAGACAGCGAAACAATGAGACAATGAAACACTGAGACAATGAAACACTGAGTCTGCGAAACACTGAGTGAAACACTGAGACAGCGAAACACCGAGACAGTGAAAAAAAGAGACAGTGAAACACTGAGACAGCGAAATGCTGAGAGAGCAGAACAGTGAAACAGTGAAACTGTGAGACACCGAGATAGTGAAACACTGAGACAGTGAGATAGTGGAACAGTGAGACAGCAAAACACTGAGACAGTGAAACACCGAGACAGAGAAACACTGAGACAGCCAAACACCCAGACAATGAAACACCGAGACAGCCAAACATCGAGACAGCGAAACACTGAGACAGTGAAACACCGAGACAGCGAAACACTGAGACAGTGAAACACCGAGACAGCGAAACACAGACACAGCGAACACCGAGACAGCCAAACATCGAGACAGTGAAACACTGAGACAGTGAAACACTGAGACAGCGAAACACTGAGAGAGTGAAACACTGAGACAGCGAAACACTGAGACAGTGAAACACTGAGAGAGTGAGACACTGAGAGAGTGAAACACTGAGACAGTGAAACACTGAGACAGTGAAACACTGAGACAGTGAAACACTGAGACAGTGAAACATGGAGACAGCGAAACACTGAGACAGCGAATCAGTGAAACACCGAGACAATGAAACACTGAGTGAAACACTGAGACAGGGAAACACCGAGACCGTGAAAAAAGAGACAGTGAAACACTGAGACTGCGAAAAAGCGAAACACTGAGACAGTGAGACACTGAGACAGTGAAACAGTGAAACAATGAGACAGTGAAACACTGAGACAGTGAAACAGTGAAACAATGAGACAGTGAAACACTGAGACAGTGAAACAGTGAAACAATGAGACAGTGAAACACTGAGACAGTGAAACAGTGAGACAATGAGACAGTGAAACACTGAGACAGTGAAACAGTGAAACAATGAGAGAGTGAAACACTGAGACAGTGAAACACCGAGACAGCGAGACACTGAGACAGTGAAACATTTAGACAGTGAGAAAGTGAAACAGTGAAAGACCGAGATAACGAGACACTGAGACAATGAAAAAGTGAAACAGTGTGACAGCGAAACACCGGGACAGTGAAACACTGAGAGAGCGAAACAGTGATACACTGAGAGAGTGAAACACCGAGACAGCGAAATGCTGAGAGAGCAGAACAGTGAAACAGTGAAACAGTGATACACCGAGATAGTGAAACACTGAGACAGTGAGATAGTGGAACAGTGAGACAGCAAAACACTGAGACAGTGAAACACCGAGACAGAGAAACACTGAGACAGCCAAACACCCAGACAACGAAACACGGAGACAGCCAAACATCGAGACAGCGAAACACTGAGACAGTGAAACACCGAGACAGCGAAACACTGAGACAGTGAAACACCGAGACAGCGAAACACAAACACAGCGAAACACCGAGACAGCCAAACATCGAGACAGCGAAACACAGAGACAGTGAAACACCGAGACAGTGAAACACCGAGACAGCGAAGCACGGACACAGCGAACACCGAGACAGCCAAACATCGAGACAGTGAAACACTGAGACGGTGAAACACTGAGACAGCGAAACACTGAGAGAGTGAAACACTGAGACAGTGAAACACTGAGACTGCGAAACACCGAGACAGTGAAACACTGAGACAGCGAAACACTGAGACAGTGAAACACTGAGACAGCGAAACACTGAGACAGCGAAACACTGAGACAGCGAAATACTGAGACAGTGAAACACTGAGACAGTGAAACAGTGAAACACTGAGACAGTGAAACACTGAGACAGTGAAACAGTGAAACAATGAGACAGTGAAACACTGAGACAGTGAAACAGTGAAACAATGAGACAGTGAGACACTGAGACAGTGAAACACCGAGACAGCGAGACACTGAGACAGTGAAACATTTAGACAGTGAGAAAGTGAAACAGTGAAAGACCGAGACAACGAGACACTGAGACAATGAAAAAGTGAAACAGTGTGACAGCGAAACACCGGGACAGTGAAACACCGAGACAGCGAAATGCTGAGAGAGCAGAACAGTGAAACAGTGAAACAGTGAGACACCGAGATAGTGAAACACTGAGACAGTGAGATAGCGGAACAGTGAGACAGCAAAACACTGAGACAGTGAAACACCGAGACAGAGAAACACTGAGACAGCCAAACACACAGACAACGAAACACCGAGACAGCCAAACATCGAGACAGCGAAACACTGAGACAGTGAGACACCGAGACAGCGAAACACTGAGACAGTGAAACACCGAGACAGCGAAACATGAACACAGCGAAACACCGATACAGCCAAACATCGAGACAGCGAAACACAGAGACAGTGAAACACCGAGACAGTGAAACACTGAGAGAGTGATACACTGAGACAGTGAAACACTGAGAGAGTGAAACACTGAGAGAGTGAAACACTGAGACAGTGAAACACTGAGAGAGTGAAACACTGAGAGAGTGAAACACTGAGACAGTGAAACACTGAGACAGCGAAACACTGAGAGAGTGAAACACTGAGACAGCGAAACACTGAGACAGTGAAACACTGAGAGAGTGAAACACTGAGACAGTGAAACACGGAGACAGTTAAACACCGAGACAGTGAAACACTGAGACAGTGAAACACGGAGACAGCGAAACACTGAGACAATGAAACACTGAGTCTGCGAAACACTGAGACTGCGAATCAGTGAAACACCGAGACAATGAAACACTGAGTGAAACACTGAGACAGGGAAACACCGAGACAGTGAAAAAAAGAGACAGTGAAACACTGAGACAGTGAAACACTGAGAGAGCGAAACACTGAGACTGCGAAACAGCAAAACACAGAGACAGTGAAACACTCAGATAGCGAAACACTGAGACAGTGAAACACAGAGACAGTGAGACACCGAGACAGCGAGACACTGAGACTGCGAAACAGCGAAACACTGAGATAGTGAAACACTCAGATAGCGAAATACAGAGACAGTGAAAAACTGAGACAGCGAAACACTGAGACTGCAAAACAGTGAAACACCAATAGTGTGAAACATTGAGACAGTGAAACAGTGAGACAGCGAAACACTGAGACAGTGAAACACTGAGACAGTGAGACACTGAGACAGTGAGACACTGAGACAGTGAAACATTGAGACAGCGGAACAGTGAAAAAGTGAGACAGCGAAACACCGAGACTGTGAAACACTGAGACAGTGAAACACTGAGACAGTGAGACACTGAGACAGCCAAACACCGAGACAGCCAAACACAGAGAAAGCGAAACATCGAGACAGCCAAACACCAAGACAACAAAACACTGAGACAGCTAAACGTCGAGACAGCGAAACAAAGAGACAATGAAACACTGAGACAGCGAAACACCGAGACAGTGAAACACTGAGACAGCGAAACACCCAGACAGCAAAACACCGAGACAGTGAAACACTGAGATAGCCAAATATTGAGACAGCGAAACACCAAGATAACGAAACACCGAGACTGTGAAACACTGAGACAGTGAAACACTGAGAGAGCCAGACAATGAAACACTGAGACAGCAAAAAATTGAAACAGCGAAAAATTGGGAAAGTGAAACATCGAGACAGCAAAACAGTGAAACACTGAGACAGCGAGACACCGAGACAGTGAAACACCGAGACAGCGAGACACCGAGACAACGAGACACCGAAACAGTAAAACACCGAGACATTGAAGCACTGACACTACGAAACAAGGAGCCAGTGAAACGCTGATACAGCGGAACAGTGAAACACCGAGACTGCGAGGCACCGAGATAGTGAAACACTGAGACAGCGAGGCAGTGAAACAGTGAAACGCCGAAACAGCAACACACTGAGACAGCGAAACGCTGAGACAGTGAAAAAAAGAGACAGTGAAACACTGAGACAGTGAGACACTGAGACAGTGAAAAAAAGAGACAGTGAAACACCGAGACTGCGAAACACTGAGACAGTGAAAAAAAGAGACAGTGAAACACCGAGACTGCGAAACACTGAGACAGTGAAAAACTGAGACTGCAAAACACTGAGACAGTGAAACACCAAGACAGCGAAACACTGAGACTGCGAAACAGCGAAACACAAAGACAGTGAAACACTCAGATAGCGAAACACCGAGACAGTGAAACACAGAGACAGTGAGACACCGAGACAGCGAGACACTGAGACTGCGAAACAGTGAAACACGGATATAGTGAAACACTCAGATAGCGAAATACGGAAACAGTTAAAAACTGAGACAGCGAAACACTGAGACTGTGAAACACTGAGACAGTGAGACACTGAGACAGTGAGACACTGAGACAGTGAAACATTGAGACAACGGAACAGTGAAAAAGTGAGACAGCGCAACACCGAGACAATGAAACACGGAGACAGCGAATCACTGAGACTGCGAAACAGTGAAACACTATGAGACAGGGAGACAGTGAGACAGCGAGACACTGAGACAGTGAAACACTATGAGACAGGGAGACAGTGAGACAGTGAAACAGTGAGACAGCGAGACACTGAGACAGTGAAACACGGAGACAGTGAATCACTGAGACTGCGAAATAGTGAAACACTATGAGACAGGGAGACAGTGAGACAGCGAGACACTGAGACAGTGAAACACTATGAGACAGGGAGACAGTGAGACAGTGAAACAGTGAGACAGCGAGACACTGAGACAGTGAAACACGGAGACAGTGAATCACTGAGACTGCGAAATAGTGAAACACTATGAGACAGGGAGACAGTGAGACAGTGAAACAGTGAGACAGCGAGACACTGAGACAGTGAAACAGTGAGACAGGGACACATTGAGATAGTGAAACACTGAGACAGTGAGACACCGCGACAGCGAGACACTGAGACAGAAAAACAGTGAAAAAGTAAGACAGTGAAACACTGAGACAGTGAAACAGTGAAACAATGAGACAGCGACACACTAAGACAGTGAAACACCGAGACAACGAGACACTGAGACAGTGAAAAAGTGAAACAGTGTGACAGCGAAACACCGAGACAGTGAAACACTGAGAGAGCGAAACACTGAGACAGCGAAATGCTGAGAGAACGGAACAGTGAAACAGTGAGACACCGAGATAGTGAAACACTGAGACAGTGAGACAGTGGAACAGTGAGACAGTAAAACACTGAGACAGTGAAACACCGAGACAGGGAAACAATGAGACAGCCAAACACCCAGACAGCGAAACACCGAGACAGCCAAACATCGAGACAGCGAAACACTGAGACAGTGAAACACCGAGACAGTGAAACACCGAGACAGTGAAACACTGAGACAGCGAAACACTGAGACAGCGAAAGAGCGAGACAGTGAAACAACGAGACAGTGAAACACCGAGACTGCGAAACACTGAGACAGCGAAAGAGCGAGACAGTGAAACACTGAGACAGTGAAACACCGAGACTGCGAAACACTGAGACAGTGAAACACTGAGACTGCGAAAAAGCGAAACACTGAGACAGTGAAAAACTGAGACTGCGAAACACTGAGACAGTGAAACACCAAGAGAGCGAAACACTGAGACTGCGAAACAGCAAAACACAGAGGCAGTGAAACACTCAGATACCGAAACACCGAGACAGTGAAACACAGAGACAGTGAGACACCGAGACAGCGAGACACTGAGACTGCGAAACTGCGAAACACGGAGATAGTGAAACACTCAGATAGCGAAATACGGAAACAGTGAAAAACTGAGACAGTGAAACACTGAGACTGTGAAACACTGAGACAGTGAGACACTGAGACAGTGAGACAGTGAGACACTGAGACAGTGAGACACTGAGACAGCGAAACACTGAGACAGCGCAACACCGAGGCAGTGAAACACGGAGACAGCGAATCACTGAGACTGCGAAACAGTGAAACACTATGAGACAGGGAGACAGTGAGACAGTGAAACAGTGAGACAGCGAGACACTGAGACAGTGAAACAGTGAGACAGGGACACATCGAGATAGTGAAACACTGAGACAGTGAGACACCGAGACAGCGAGACACTGAGATAGAAAAACAGTGAAAAAGTGAGACAGTGAAACACTGAGACAGTGAAACAGTGAAACAATGAGACAGCGACACACTGAGACAGTGAAACACTTAGACAGTGAGACAGTGAAACAGTGAAAGACCGAGACAGCGAAACACCGAGACAGTGAAACACTGAGATAGCGAAACACCGAGACAGCGAAATGCTGAGAGAGCGGAACAGTGAAACAGTGAAACAGTGAGACACCGAGATGGTGAAACACTGAGACACTGAGACAGTGGAACAGTGAGACAGCAAAACACTGAGACAGTAAAACACCGAGACAGGGAAACACTGAGACAGCCAAACACCCAGACAGCGAAACACCGAGACAGCCAAACATCGAGACAGCGAAACACTGAGACAGTCAAACACCGAGACAGTGAAACACCGAGACAGTGAAACACCAAGACAGCGAAACACGGACACAGCGAAACACCGAGACAGCCAAACATCGAGACAGCAAAACACTGAGACAGTGAAACACCGAGACAGTGAAACACTGAGGCAGCGAAACACTGAGACAGCGAAACACCAAGACAGCGAAACACTGAGACAGAGAAACATCGAGACAGCGAAACACTGAGACAGTGAAACACCGAGACAGGGAAACACGGACACAGCGAAACATCAAGACAGCGAAACACCGAGACAGCGAAACACTGAGACAGCGAAACATCGAGACAGCGAAACACCGAGACAGCGAAACACGGACACAGCGAAACATCGAGGCAGCGAAACACCGAGACAGCGAAACACTGAGACAGTGAAACACCGAGACAGCGAAACACGGACACAGCGAAACACTGAGACAGCGAAACACCGAGACAGCGAAACACTGAGACAGCGAAACACTGAGACAGTGAAACACCGAGACAGCGAAACACTGAGACAGTGAAACACCGAGACAGCGAAACACTGAGACAGCGAAACATCGAGACAGCAAAACACTGAGACAGCGAAACATCGAGACAGCGAAACACTGAGACAGCCAAACATCGAGACATCGAAACACTGAGACAGCCAAACATCGAGACAGTGAAACACCGAGACAGCGAAACATCGAGACAGCGAAACACTGAGACAGTGAAACACTGAGAGAGTGAAACACTGAGACAGCCAAACACCGAGACAGCGAAACACTGAGACAGCGAAACATCGAGACAGCGAAACACTGAGACAGCGAAACACTGAGACAGCGAAACACTGAGACAGCGAAACACTGAGACAGTGAAACACTGAGACAGCGAAACGCTGAGACAGCCAAACATCGAGACAGCGAAGCACTGAGACAGTGAAACACCGAGACAACTAAACACGGAGACAGCGAAACACTGAGACAGCGAAACACTGAGACAGCGAAACACTGAGACAGCCAAACATCGAGACAACGAAACACTGAGACAGCGAAACACCGAGACAGCGAAACACGGAGACAGCCAAACACTGAGACAACGAAACACCGAGACAGCGAAACATTGAGACTGCGAAACACCGAGACAGTGAAACACCAAGAGAGCGAAACACTGAGACTGCGAAACAGCGAAACACAGAGACAGTGAAACACTCAGATAGCGAAACACTGAGACAGTGAAACACAGAGACCGTGAGACACCGAGACAGCGAGACACTGAGACTGCGAAACAGCGAAACACTGAGATAGTGAAACACTCAGATAGCGAAATACAGAGACAGTGAAAAACTGAGACAGCGAAACACTGAGACTGCAAAACAGTGAAACACCAATAGTGTGAAACATTGAGACAGTGAAACAGTGAGACAGCGAAACACTGAGACAGTGAAACACTGAGACAGTGAGACACTGAGACAGTGAGACACTGAGACAGTGAAACATTGAGACAGCGGAACAGTGAAACAGTGAGACAGTGAAACACTGAGACTGTGAAACACTGAGACAGTGAAACACTGAGACAGTGAGACACTGAGACAGCCAAACACTGAGACAGCCAAACACAGAGAAAGCGAAACATCGAGACAGCCAAACACTAAGACAACAAAACACTGAGACAGCGAAACACCGAGACAGTGAAACACTGAGACAGCGAAACACCCAGACAGCAAAACACCGAGACAGTGAAACACTGAGATAGCCAAATATTGAGACAGCGAAACACCAAGATAACGAAACACCGAGACTGTGAAACACTGAGACAGTGAAACACTGAGAGAGCCAGACAATGAAACACTGAGACAGCAAAAAATTGAAACAGCGAAAAATTGGGAAAGTGAAACATCGAGACAGCAAAACAGTGAAACACTGAGACAGCGAGACACCGAGACAGTGAAACACCGAGACAGCGAGACACCGAGACAACGAGACACCGAAACAGTAAAACACCGAGACATTGAAGCACTGACATTGCGAAACAAGGAGCCAGTGAAACGCTGATACAGCCGCCAGTGAAACACCGAGACTGCGAGGCACCGAGATAGTGAAACACTGAGACAGCGAGGCAGTGAAACAGTGAAACGCCGAAACAGCAACACACTGAGACAGGGAAACACTGAGACAGTGAAACATTAAGACAGCGAAACACTGAGACAGCGAAACACTGAGACAGTGAAACACCGAGACAGAGAAACACTGAGACAGTGAAACACCGAGACAGAGAAACACTGAGAGTGTGAAACTGTGAAACACTGAGACAGCGAAACACTGAGACAGCGAAACACTGAGACAGCGAAACACCGAGACAGTGAAACACTGAGACAGTGAAACACTGAGACAGCGAAACACCGAGACAGTGAAACACTGAGACAGCGAAACATTGAGACAGTGAAACACTGAGACAGCGAAACACTGAGACAGTGAAACATTGAGACAGCGAAACACTGAGACAGTGAAACACCGAGACAGCGAAACACTGAGACAGCGAAACACTGAGACAGTGAAACACTGAGACAGCGAAACACTGAGACAGTGAAACACCGAGACAGCGAAACACTGAGACAGCCAAACATCGAGACAGCAAAACACTGAGACAGCGAAACATCGAGACAGCGAAACACTGAGACAGCCAAACATCGAGACATCGAAACACTGAGACAGCCAAACATCGAGACAGTGAAACACCGAGACAGCGAAACATCGAGACAGCGAAACACTGAGACAGTGAAACACTGAGAGAGTGAAACACTGAGACAGCCAAACACCGAGACAGCGAAACACTGAGACAGCGAAACATCGAGACAGCGAAACACTGAGACAGCGAAACACTGAGACAGCGAAACACTGAGACAGCGAAACACTGAGACAGTGAAACACTGAGACAGCGAAACGCTGAGACAGCCAAACATCGAGACAGCGAAGCACTGAGACAGTGAAACACCGAGACAACTAAACACGGAGACAGCGAAACACTGAGACAGCGAAACACTGAGACAGCCAAACATCGAGACAACGAAACACTGAGACAGCGAAACACCGAGACAGCGAAACACGGAGACAGCCAAACACTGAGACAACGAAACACCGAGACAGCGAAACATTGAGACTGCGAAACACCGAGACAGTGAAACACCAAGAGAGCGAAACACTGAGACTGCGAAACAGCGAAACACAGAGACAGTGAAACACTCAGATAGCGAAACACTGAGACAGTGAAACACAGAGACCGTGAGACACCGAGACAGCGAGACACTGAGACTGCGAAACAGCGAAACACTGAGATAGTGAAACACTCAGATAGCGAAATACAGAGACAGTGAAAAACTGAGACAGCGAAACACTGAGACTGCAAAACAGTGAAACACCAATAGTGTGAAACATTGAGACAGTGAAACAGTGAGACAGCGAAACACTGAGACAGTGAAACACTGAGACAGTGAGACACTGAGACAGTGAGACACTGAGACAGTGAAACATTGAGACAGCGGAACAGTGAAACAGTGAGACAGCGAAACACTGAGACTGTGAAACACTGAGACAGTGAAACACTGAGACAGTGAGACACTGAGACAGCCAAACACTGAGACAGCCAAACACAGAGAAAGCGAAACATCGAGACAGCCAAACACTAAGACAACAAAACACTGAGACAGCGAAACACCGAGACAGTGAAACACTGAGACAGCGAAACACCCAGACAGCAAAACACCGAGACAGTGAAACACTGAGATAGCCAAATATTGAGACAGCGAAACACCAAGATAACGAAACACCGAGACTGTGAAACACTGAGACAGTGAAACACTGAGAGAGCCAGACAATGAAACACTGAGACAGCAAAAAATTGAAACAGCGAAAAATTGGGAAAGTGAAACATCGAGACAGCAAAACAGTGGAACACTGAGACAGCGAGACACCGAGACAGTGAAACACCGAGACAGCGAGACACCAAGACAACGAGACACTGAAACAGTAAAACACCGAGACATTGAAGCACTGACATTGCGAAACAAGGAGCCAGTGAAACGCTGATACAGCCGCCAGTGAAACACCGAGACTGCGAGGCACCGAGATAGTGAAACACTGAGACAGCGAGGCAGTGAAACAGTGAAATGCCGAAACAGCAACACACTGAGACAGCGAAACACTGAGACAGTGAAACATTAAGACAGCGAAACACTGAGACAGCGAAACACTGAGACAGTGAAACACCGAGACAGAGAAACACTGAGACAGTGAAACACCGAGACAGAGAAACACTGAGAGTGTGAAACTGTGAAACACTGAGACAGCGAAACACTGAGACAGAGAAACACTGAGACAGCGAAACACCGAGACAGTGAAACACCGAGACAGTGAAACACTGAGACAGCGAAACACCGAGACAGTGAAACACTGAGACAGCGAAACACTGAGACAGTGAAACACTGAGACAGCGAAACACTGAGACAGTGAAACATTGAGACAGCGAAACACTGAGACAGCGAAACACTGAGACAGCGAAACACTGAGACAGCGAAACACTGAGACAGCGAAACACTGAGACAGCGAAACACTGAGACAGCGAAACACTGAGACAGCGAAACACGGAGACAGCGAAACACTGAGACAGCGAAACACTGAGACAGCGAAACACTGAGACAGTGAAACACTGAGACAGCGAAACACTGAGACAGCCAAACACTGAGACAGCCAAACACTGAGACAGCCAAACACAGAGACAGCCAAACACCGAGACAGCGAAACACCGAGACAGCGAGACAAAGAGACAGCAAAACACTGAGACAGTGAAACACCGAGACAGCGAAACACTGAGACAGCCAAACACCGAGACAGTGAAAAACTGAGACAGTGAAACACTGAGACTGCGAAACAGCGAAACACTGAGATAGTGAAACACTCAGATAGCGAAATACGGAGAGAGTGAAAAACTGAGACAGCGAAACACTGAGACAGCGAAACACCGAGACAGTGAAACACTGAGACAGTGAAACAGTGAAACAATGAGACAGCGACACACTAAGACAGTGAAACAGGGAGGCAGCGAGACAGTGAGACAGTGAAACAGTGAAAGACCAAGACAACGAGACACTGAGACAGTGAAAAAGTGAAACAGTGAAACACTGAGAGAGCGAAACACCGAGACAGCAAAATGCTGAGAGAGTGGAACAGTGAAACAGTGAAACAGTGAGACAGTGCGACACTGAGACAGTGAGACACCGAGACAGCAATACACTGAGACTGCGAATCACTGAGACAGCGAAACACTGAGACAGCGAAACACAGAGACAGTGAAACACTGAGACAGTGAAAAAAAGAGACAGCGAAACACTGAGACTGCGAATCAGTGAAACAACGAGACAATGAAACATTCAGATAGCGCAATACCGAGACAGTGAAACACCGGGACAGCGAAAAACTGAGACTGCGAAACAATGAAACACAGAGACAATGAAAGACTCAGATAGCGCAATACCGAGACAGTGAAACACAGAGACAGTGAGACACCGAGACAGCGAGACACTGAGACAGAGAAACAGTGAAAAAGTGAAAAAGTGATAAGGCGCAACACCGAGAGAGTGAAACACTGAGAGAGTGAAACACTGAGACAGTGAAACAGTGAAACAATGAAACAGCGAAACACTGAGACAGTGAAACACTGAGACAGCGAAACACTGAGACAGCGAAACACTGAGACAGTGAAACACTGAGAGAGTGAAACACTGAGACAGCGAAACACTGAGACAGTGAAACACTGAGACAGCGAGACACTGAGACAGAGAAACAGTGAAAAAGTGAAAAAGTGATAAGGCGCAACACCAAGAGAGTGAAACACTGAGAGAATGAAACAGTGAGACAGCGAAACACCGAGACAGCGAAACACCGAGACAGCGAAACACCGAGACAGAGAAACACTGAGACAGTGAAACACTGAGACAGCGAAACACTGAGACAGCGAAAAAGTGAGACAGGGAGACACTGAGACAGTGAAACACTGAGACAGAGAAACACTGAGACAGTGAATCAAAGAGACAGCGAAACACCGAGGCAGTGAAACACCGAGACAGCGAAACACTGAGATAGCCAAACACCGAGACAACGAAACACCGAGACAGTGATACAAAGAGACAGTGAAACAGTGAAACACTGAGACAGGGAGTCACTGAGACAGTGAAACACTGAGACTGCGAATCATTGAAACAACGAGACAGTGAAAAAAAGAGACAGCAAAACACCAAGACAGTGAAAAAAAGAGACAGTGAAAAAAAGAGACAGTGAAACACTGAGACAGCGAGACACTGAGACAGTGAAAAAGCGAAACACTGAGACAGCGAAAAACTGAGACTGCGAAACAGTGAAACACCAAGAGAGCAAAACACTCAGACTGCGAAAGAGCAAAACACTGAGACAGCGAAACACTGAGACAGAGAAACACTGAGACAGTGAAACACTGAGACAACGAAACACTGAGACAGAGAATCGCTGAGACAGTGAAACACTGAGACAGCGAAACATTGAGACTGCGAAACACTGAGACAGTGAAACAGAGAGACAGCGAAACACCGAGACAGCGAAACACCGAGACAGAGAAACACTGAGACAGTGAAACACTGAGACAGCGAAACACTGAGACAGCGAAAAACTGAGACAGGGAGACACTGAGACAGTGAAACACTGAGACAGCGAAACACTGAGACAGTGAATCAAAGAGACAGTGAAACACTGAGGCAGTGAAACACTGAGACAGCGAAACACTGAGATAGCCAAACACCGAGACAACGAAACACCGAGACAGTGAAACAAAGAGACAGAGAAACACTGAGACAGAGAAACACCGAGACAGTGAAACACTGAGACAGAGAAACTGTGAAACAATGAGACAGCGAGACACTGAGACAGTGAAACAATGAAACAATGAGACAGTGAAACACAGAGACAGACAAACATCGAGACAGCGAAACAAAGAGACAGCGAAACACCGAGACAACAAAACAGCGAGACAGCGAAACACTGAGACTGTGAAACACCGAGACAGTGAAACACTGAGACAGCAAAAAATCGAAACAGCGAAAAATTGGGAAAGCGAAACATCGAGACAGCAAAACAGTGAAACACTGAGACAGCGAGACACCGAGACAGTGAAACACCGAGACAGTGAAACACCGAGACAGCGAAACACCGAGACAGTGAAACACTGAGACAGCGAGACACCGAGACAGTGAAACACCGAGACAGCAAAACAGTGAAACACTGAGACAGCGAGAAACCGAGACAGTGAAACACAGAGACAGCGAAACACCTAGACAGTGAAACACTGAGACAGCGAGACACTGAGACAGTGAAACATCGAGACAGCAAAACAGTGAAACACTGAGACAGCGAGACACCAAGACAATGAAACACCGAGACAGCGAGACACCGAGACAGCAAAACAGTGAAACACCGAGACAGCGAGACACCGAGACAGCGAGACACCGAGACAGCGAGACACCGAGACAACGAGACACCGAGACAGTGAAACATCGAGACAGCGAAACAGTAAAACACCAAGACATCGCAGCACTGACGCTGCGAAACAAGGAGCCAGGGAAACGCTGATACAGGGGAACAGTGAAACACCAAGACTGCGAGGCACCGAGATAGTGAAACACTGAGACAGCGAGGCAGTGAAACAGTGAAACGCCGAAACAGCGACACACTGAGACAGCGAAACAGTGAGAGAGCGAAACAGTGAAACATTGAGACAGCAAAACACTGAGACAGGGAAACATTGAGACAGCGAAACACGGAGACAGTGAAACACTGAGACAGTGAAACATTGAGACAGTGAAACATTGAGACAGCGAAACACTGAGACAGTGAAACATTGAGACAGCGAAACACTGAGACAGTGAAACACTGAGACAGCGAAACACAGAGACAGTGAAACATTGAGACAGCGAAACACTGAGACAGTGAAACATTGAGACAGCGAAACACTGAGACAGAGAAACATTGAGACAGCGAAACACGGAGACAGTGAAACACGGAGACAGTGAAACACTGAGACAGTGAAACATTGAGACAGCGAAACACTGAGACAGTGAAACATTGAGACAGCGAAACACTGAGACAGTGAAACATTGAGACAGCAAAACACTGAGACAGTGAAACACTGAGACAGTGAAACATTGAGACAGTGAAACACTGAGACAGTAAAACACTGAGACAGTGAAACACTGAGACAGTGAAGCACTGAGACAGTGAAACATTGAGACAGCGAAACACTGAGACAGTGAAATATTTAGACAGCGAAACACTGAGACAGTGAAACATTGAGACAGCGAAACACTGAGACAGTGAAACATTGAGACAGCGAAACACTGAGACAGTGAAACACTGAGACAGTGAAACATCGAGACAGCGAAACACTGAGACAGTGAAACACCGAGACAGCGAAACACTGAGACAGTGAAACACCGAGACAGCGAAACACGAACACAGCGAAACACCGAGACAGCCAAACATCGAGACAGCGAAACACAGAGACAGTGAAACACCGAGACAGTGAAACACCGAGACAGCGAAACACGGACACAGCGAAGACCGAGACAGCCAAACATCGAGACAGTGAAACACTGAGACAGTGAAACACTGAGACAGCGAAACACTGAGAGAGTGAAACACTGAGACAGTGAAACACTGAGACAGTGAAACACTGAGAGAGTGAAACACTGAGACAGTGAAACACGGAGAGAGTGAAACACTGAGACAGTGAAACACTGAGAGAGTGAAACACTGAGAGAGTGAAACACTGAGACAGTGAAACACTGAGACAGCGAAACACTGAGAGAGTGAAACACTGAGACAGCGAAACACTGAGACAGTGAAACACTGAGAGAGTGAAACACTGAGACAGTGAATCACTGAGACAGTGAAACACTGAGAGAGTGAAACACTGAGACAGTGAAACACTGAGACAGTGAAACACTGAGAGAGTGAAACACTGAGACAGCCAAACACTGAGACAGTGAAACACCGAGACAGTGAAACACTGAGACAGTGAAACACGGAGACAGCGAAACACTGAGACAATGAAACACTGAGTCTGCGAAACACTGAGACTGCGAATCAGTGAAACACCGAGACAATGAAACACTGAGTGAAACACTGAGCAGCGAAACACCGAGACAGTGAAAAAAAGAGACAGTGAAACACCGAGACAGTGAAAAAAAGAGACAGTGAAACACTGAGACAGTGAAACACTGAGACTGCGAAAAAGCGAAACACTGAGACAGTGAAAAACTGAGACAGTGAAAAACTGAGACTGCGAAACACCGAGACAGTGAAACACCAAGAGAGCGAAACACTGAGACTGCGAAACAGCGAAACACAGAGACAGTGAAACACTCAGATAGCGAAACACTGAGACAGTGAAACACAGAGACCGTGAGACACCGAGACAGCGAGACACTGAGACTGCGAAACAGCGAAACACTGAGATAGTGAAACACTCAGATAGCGAAATACGGAGACAGTGAAAAACTGAGACAGCGAAACACTAAGACTGCAAAACAGTGAAACACCAATAGTGTGAAACATTGAGACAGTGAAACAGTGAGACAGCGAAACACTGAGACAGTGAAACACTGAGACAGTGAGACACTGAGACAGTGAGACACTGAGACAGTGAAACATTGAGACAGCGGAACAGTGAAAAAGTGAGACAGCGAAACACTGAGACTGTGAAACACTGAGACAGTGAAACACTGAGACAGTGAAACACTGAGACAGTGAAACATTGAGACAGTGAAACATTGAGACAGTGCAACACTGAGACAGTGAAACAGTGAGACAGTGAAACACTGAGACAGTGAAACACTGAGACAGCGAAACACTGAGACAGTGAAACACTGAGACAGTGAAACACTGAGACAGTGAAACACTGAGACAGTGAAACAGTGAAACAGTGAAACACTGAGACAGGGAGACACTGAGACAGTGAAACACTGAGACTGCGAATCATTGAAACAACGAGACAGTGAAAAAAAGAGACAGCGAAACACCAAGACAGTGAAAAAAAGAGACAGTGAAAAAAAGAGACAGTGAAACACTGAGACAGCGAGACACTGAGACAGTGAAAAAGCGAAACACTGAGACAGCAAAAAACTGAGACTGCGAAACAGTGAAACACCAAGAGAGCAAAACACTGAGACTGCGAAACAGTGAGACTGCGAAACACCAAGACAGTGAAACACTGAGACAGCGAAACAGCGAAACATCAATAGTGTGAAACATTGAGACAGTGAAACATTGAGACAGTGAAACACCGAGACAGCGAAACACCGAGACTGTGAAACACTGAGACAGTGAAACACTGAGACAGTGAAACAGTGAAACACCGAGACAGCGAAACACTCAGATAGTGAAACACTCAGATAGTGAAACACTCAGATAGTGAAACACTGAGACAGTGAAACACTGAGACTGCGAAACAGCGAAACACTATGAGACAGGGAGACACTGAGACAGTGAAACAGTGAGACAGCGAGACACTGAGACAGTGAAACAGTGAAAAGGTGAGACAGCGAAACACCGAAACAGTGAAACAGAGAGAGAGCTAAACAGTGATACACTGAGACAGCGAAACACTGAGACAGCGAAACACTGAGACTGTGAAACATTGAGACAGCGAAACATTGAGACAGTGAAACACTGAGACTGTGAAACACTGAGACAGTGAAACACTGAGACAGCGAAACACTGAGACAGAGAAACACTGAGACAGTGAAACACTGAGACAGCGAAACACTGAGACTGTGAAACACTGAGACAGTGAAAAAAAGAGACAGCGAAACACCGAGACAGCGAAACACCGCGGCAGAGAAACACTGAGACAGTGAAACACTGAGACAGTGAAACACTGAGACAGCGAAACACTGACACAGTGAATCAAAGAGACAGCGAAACACCAAGGCAGCGAAACACTGAGATAGCCAAACACCGAGGCAACGAAACACCGAGACAGTGAAACAAAGAGACAGTGAAACACTGAGACAGAGAAACACCGAGACAGTGAAACACTGAGACAGTGCAACACTGAGACAGTGAAACAGTGAGACAGTGAAACACTGAGACAGCGAAACACTGAGACAGCGAAACACTGAGACAGTGAAACACTGAGACAGCGAAACACCGAGACAGTGCAACACCGAGACAGTGAAACAGTGAGACAGTGAAACACTGAGACAGCGAAACACTGAGACAGCGAAACAGTGAGACAGCGAAACACTGAGACAGCGAAACACTGAGACAGCGAAACACTGAGACAGCGAGACACTGAGACAGCGAAACACTGAGACAGCGAAACACTGAGACGGCGAAACACTGAGACAGTGAAACAGTGAGACAGTGAAACACTGAGACAGCGAAACACTGAGACAGCGAAACACTGAGACAGTGAAACAGTGAGACAGCAAAACACTGAGACAGCGAAACACTGAGACAGCGAAACACTGAGACAGCGAGACACTGAGACAGCGAAACACTGAGACAGCGAAACACTGAGACAGCGAAACACTGAGACAGCGAAACACTGAGACAGTGAAACAGTGAAACAGTGAAACACTGAGACAGCGAGACACTGAGACAGTGAAACACTGAGACTGCGAATCATTGAAACAACGAGACAGTGAAAAAAAGAGACAGCGAAGCACCAAGACAGTGAAAAAAAGAGACAGTGAAAAAAAGAGACAGTGAAACACTAAGACAGCGAGACACTGAGACAGTGAAAAAGCGAAACACTGAGACAGCAAAAAACTGAGACTGCGAAACAATGAAACACCAAGAGAGCAAAACACTGAGACTGCGAAAGAGCGAAACACTGAGACAGCGAAACAGTGAGACTGCGAAACACCAAGACAGTGAAACACTGAGACAGCGAAACAGCGAAGCACCAATAGTGTGAAACATTGAGACAGTGAAACATTGAGACCGTGAAAGACCGAGACAGTGAAACACCGAGACAGCGAAACACCGAGACTGTGAAACACTGAGACAGTGAAACACCGAGACAGCGAAACACCGAGACAGCGAAACACCGAGACTGTGAAACACTGAGACAGTGAAACACTGAGACAGTGAAACACTGAGACAGATTAACAGTGAAACACCAGTAGAGTGAAACATTGAGACAGTGAAACACTGAGACTGCGAAAAAGCGAAACACCGAGACAGCGAAACACTCAGATAGTGAAACACTCAGATAGTGAAACACTCAGATAGTGAAACACTGAGACAGTGAAACACTGAGACTGCGAAACAGCGAAACACTATGAGACAGGGAGACACTGAGACAGTGAAAGAGTGAGACAGTGAGACAGCGAGACACTGAGACAGTGAAACACTTAGACAGTGATACAGTAAAACAATGAAAGACCGAGACAGCGAGACACTGAGACAGTGAAACAGTGAGACAGGGACACGTCGAGATAGTGAAAAACAGAGAGTGAGAAACTGAGACATCGAGGCACTGAGACAGAACAACAGTGAAAAAGTGAGACAGCGCAACATCTAGACAGTGAAACACTGAGACAGCGAAACACTGAGACAGTGAAACACCGAGACAGTGAAACACTGAAACAGTGAAACACCGAGGCAGTGAAACACCGAGACAATGAAACACCGAGACAGCGAAACACCGAGACAGCGAAACACCGAGACAGTGAAACACCGAGACAGTGAAACACCGAGACAGTGAAACACCGAGACAGTGAAACACCGAAACAGTGAAACACCGAGACAGTGAAACACCGAGACAGTGAAACACCGAGACAGTGAAACACCGAGACAGTGAAACACTGAGACAGTGAAACACCGAGACAGCTAAACAGTGATACACTGAGAGAGTGAAACACTGAGACTGCGAAACACCGAGACTGCGAAACACCGAGACAGTGAAACACCGAGACAGCGAAACAGTGATACACTGAGAGAGTGAAACACTGAGACAGCCAATCATTGAGACAGCGAAGCACTGACACAGCGAAACACCGAGACAGCGAAATGCTGAGAGAGTGGAACAGTGAAACAGTGAAACAGCGAGACACCGAGATAGTGAAACACTGAGACAGTGAGACAGTGGATCAGTGAGACAGCGAAACACTGAGACAGTGAAACACCGAGACAGCGAAACATGAGAGTGCGAAACACCGAGACAATGAAACACCGAGACAGTGAAACACTGAGAGAGTGAAACAGCGAAACAGTGAGACAGTGAAACAGCAAAACAGTGAGACAGCGAGACAGTGAAACAGCGAAACAGTGAGACAGCGAGACAGTGAAACAGTGAAAAAATTAGAGAGTGAAACAGCGAAACAGCGAAATAGCGAAACCGCGAAACAGCGAGTCAGTGAGACAGTGAAACGGCAAAACAGTGAAACAGTGAGACAGTGAGACAGTGAAACCGCGAAACAGTGAAACAGTGAGACAATGAGACAGTGAAACCACGAAACAGTGAAACAGTGAGACAATGAGACAGTGAAACCGCGAAACAGTGAGACAGTGAAACCGTGAAACAGTGAAACAGTGAGACAGTGAGACAGTGAAACCGCGAAACAGTGAAACAGTGAGACAGTGAAACCGTAAAACAGTGAAACAGTGAGACAGTGAGACAGTGAAACCGCGAAACAGTGAAACAGTGAGACAGTGAGACAGTGAAACCGCGAAACAGTGAAACAGCGAGACAGTGAGACAGTGAAACCGCGAAACAGTGAAACAGTGAGACAGTAGGACAGTGAAACCGCGAAACAGCGAGACAGTGAGACAGTGAAACAGTGAAACCGTGAAACAGTGAGACAGTGAGACAGTGAAACCGCGAAACAGTGAAACAGTGAGACAGTGAAACCGCGAAACAGTGAATCAGTTAGACAGTAGGACAGTGAAACCGCGAAACAGCGAGACAGGAGACAGTGAAACAGTGAAACCGTGAAACAGTGACATAGTGAGACACTGAAACAGCAAAAGAGTTAAACAGTGAATTGGCGAAACAGCAACAGAGTGAGACAGTAAAACAGAGAAACAGTGAAACAGCCAAAACGTTAAACAGCAAAGCAGCGAAACGGTGAGACAGCGAACGAGCGAAACAGTGCAAAAGTGAAACAACAAAACAGTGAAACTGCAAAACAGTGAAACAGTGAGATACCGAAAAGGTGAAACAATGAGACAGTGAAACAATGAGACAGCGAAACAGCGAAACAGTGAAACAGCGAAACAGTGAAACAGCGAAACAGTGAAACAGCGAAACAGTGAAACAGTGAAACAGCGAAACAGTGAAACAGTGAAACAGCGAAACAGTGAAACAGTGAAACAGTGAAACAGCGAAACAGTGAAATAGCGAAACAGCGAAACAGTGAAACAGCAAAACAGTGAAAAGGCGAAACAGTGAAACAGCGAAACAGTGAAACAGTGAAACAGCAAAACAGTGAAACAGCGAAACAGTGAAATAGCGAAACAGCGAAACAGTGAAACAGCAAAACAGTGAAAAAGCGAAACAGTGAAACAGCGAAACAGTGAAACAGCAAAACAGCAAAACAGCAAAACAGCGAAACAGTGAAACAGTGAAACAGCGAAACAGTGAAACAGTGAAACAGCGAAACAGTGAGATAAAGAAACAGCGAAACACTGAGACTGCGAAAGAGCGAAACACTGAGACGGTGAAACAGTGGGACAGCGAAACAACGAGACTGGGAAACACTGAGACTGCGAAACATTGAGACAGAAAAACACTGCCTCAGTGAAACACCGAGACAGCGAAACGCTGAGACAGTGAGACAGCGAGACAGTGAAACAGTGAAAGACCGAGACAGCGAGACACTGAGACAGTGAAACAGTGAAAGACCGAGACAGAGAGACACTGAGACAGTGAGACAGTGAAACACTATGAGACAGGGAGACACTGAGAGGGTGAAACAGTGAAACAGTGAGACAGCGAGACACTGAGACAGTGAAACAGTGAAAGACTGAGACTGCGAGACACTCAGATAGTGAAACAGTGAGACATCGAGATAGTGAAATACTGAGACAGTGAGACACCGAGACAGTGAAACAGTGAAAGACTGAGACAGAGAGACACTGAGACAGTGAGACAGTGAAACACTATGAGACAGGGAGACACTGAGAGGGTGAAACAGCAAGACTGCGAGACACTGAGACAGTGAAACACTGAGACAGTGAGACATCGAGACAATGAAACACTGAGACTGAGAAACACAGAGACTGTGAAACACTGAAACACCGTGACAGTGAAACAGTGAAACAGTGAGACAGTGAAACACTTTGAGACAGGGAGACACTGGGAGGGTGAAACAGTGAAACAGCGAGACTGCGAGACATCGAGATAGTGAAAGACTGAGACAGTGAGACACCGAGCCAGTGAAACAGTGAAACGCCGAAACAGTGAGACACTGAGACAGTGAGACAGTGAAACAGTGAAAAGGTGAGACAGCGAAACTCCGAAACAGTGAAACAGAGAGAGAGCTAAACAGTGATACACTGAGACAGCGAAACACTGAGACAGCGAAACACTGAGACAGCGAAACACTGAGACTGTGAAACATTGAGACTGTGAAACACTGAGACAGCGAAACACTGAGACAGCGAAACATTGAGACAGCAAAACATTGAGACAGTGAAACACTGAGACTGTGAAACAAACATTGAGACAGCGAAACAAACATTGAGACAGCGAAACAGTGAGACAGCGAAACACTGAGACAGTGAAACACCGAGACAGCGAAACAGTGTGACAGCGAGACATCGAGATAGTGAAACACTGAGACAGTGAGACACTGAGACAGAGAAACAGCGAAACACTGTGGGACAGGGAGACACTGAGGCAGTGAAACAGTGAAATACCGTGGGACATCGAGATAGTGAAACACTGAGACAGTGAAACAGTGAAACACCGAGACAGCGAGACACTGAGGCAGAGAAACAGTGAAAAAGTGAGAGAGCGGAACACCCAGACAGTGAAACGCTGAGACAGTGAAACAGGGAGACAGTGAGACACTGAGACAGCAAAACACCGAGACAGCCAAACATTGAGACAGTGAGACACTGAGACAGTGAAACACCGAGACAGCGAAACACTGAGACAGTGAAACACCGAGACAGCAAAACATCGAGACATCGAAACACTGAGACAGTGAAACACCGAGACAGCCAAACATTGAGACAGTGAAACACTGAGACAGTGAAACACCGAGACAGCAAAACACCGAGACAGTGAAACACTGAGACAGTGAAACACCAAGATAGCAAAACACCGAGACAGCCAAACATTGAGACAGTGAAACACTGAGACAGTGAAACACCGAGACAGCGAAACACCGAGACAGCAAAACACCGAGACAGCCAAACATTGAGACAGTGAAACACTGAGACAGTGAAACACTGAGACAGTGAAACACTGAGACAGCCATACAAAGAGACAGTGAAACACCGAGACAGTGAAACATCGAGACAGTGAAACACCAAGACAGCAAAACAAAGAGACAGCGAAACAAAGAGACAGTGAAACAGTGAGACAGCGAAACACCGAGACTGTGAAACTCTGAGACAGCGAAACACTGAAACAGTGAGACACTGAGACAGTGAAACAAAGAGACAGCGAAACACTGAGACAGCGAAACACTGGGACAGGGAGACACTGAGACAGTGAAACAAAGAGACAGCGAAACAAAGAGACAGCGAAACACTGAGACAGCGAAACACTGAAACAGGGAGACACTGAGACAGTGAAACATTGAGACAGTGAAACACTGAGACAGTGAAACACTGAGACAGTGAAACACTGAGACAGTGAAACAGTGAAACACTGAGACAGGGAGACACTGAGACAGTGAAACACTGAGACTGCGAATCAGTGAAACAACGAGACAGTGAAGAAAAGAGACAGCGAAACACCAAGAGAGTGAAAAAAAGAGACAGTGAAAAAAAGAGACAGTGAAACACTGAGACAGCGAGACACTGAGACAGTGAAAAAGCGAAACACTGAGACAGCAAAAAACTGAGACTGCGAAACAGTGAAACACCAAGAGAGCAAAACACTGAGACTGCGAAAGAGCGAAACACTGAGACAGCGAAACAGTGAGACTGCGAAACACCAAGACAGTGAAAAACTGAGACAGCGAAACACTGAGACAGCGAAACAGCGAAACACCAATAGTGTGAAACATTGAGACAGTGAAACATTGAGACAGTGAAACACCGAGACAGCGAAACAGCGAGACTGTGAAACACTGAGACAGTGAAACACTGAGACAGCGAAACACCGAGACTGTGAAACACTGAGACAGTGAAACACTGAGACAGTGAAACACCTAGAGTGTAAAACACTGAGACAGTGAAACACTGAGACAGTGAAACAGTGAGACAGCGAAACAGTGAAACACCAATAGAGTGAAACATTGAGACAGTGGAACACTCAGATAGCGAAACACCAAGACAGCGAAACACCGAGACAGCGAAACACCAAGACAGCGAAACACCGAGACAGTGAAACACCGAGACAGCGAAACACTGAGAGAGTGAAACAGCGAAACACTGAGACAGTGAGACAGTGAAACAGCGAAACAGTGAGACAGCGAGTCAGTGAAACAGCGAAACAGTGAGACAGCGAGACAGTGAAACAGTGAAAAAATTAGACAGTGAAACAGCGAAACAGCGAAATAGCGAAACCGCGAAACAGCGAGACAGTGAGACATTGAAACTGCGAAACAGTGAAACAGTGAGACCGTGAAACCGCGAAACAGTGAGACAGTGAGACAGTGAAACCATGAAACAGCAAGACAGCGAAACCGCGAAACAGTGAAACAGTGAGACAGTGAAACCGCGAAACAGTGAAACAGTGAGACAGTGAGACAGTGAAACCGCGAAACAGTGAGACAGTGAAACCGTGAAACAGTGAGACAGTGAAACCGCGAAACAGTGAGACAGTGAGACAGTGAAACCGCGAAACAGTGAAACAGTGAGACAGTAGGACAGTGAAACCGCGAAACAGCGAGACAGTGAAACAGTGAAACCGTGAAACAGTGACATAGTGAGACACTGAAACAGCAAATGAGTTAAACAATGAATCGGCGAAATAGCAACAGAGTGAGACAGTAAAACAGAGAAACAGTGAAACAGCCAAAACGTTAAACAGCAAAGCAGCGAAACGGTCAGACAGTGATACAGCGAAACTGTGAGACAGCGAAACAGTGAGACACTAAAATAGGGAGACAGCGAAACAGCGACACAGTGAGGCAGTGAGACAAAGTTACAGCGAAACAGCCAAACAGTGATATGGTGAAACACCAAAACAGTGAGGCAGAGAAACAGTGAAACCACGAAACAGTGAGACAAAGAATTAGCGAAACACTGAGACTGCGAAAGAGCGAAACAAAGAGACAGTGAAACAGTGGGACAGCGAAACATTGAGACAGAAAAACACTGCCTCAGTGAAACATCGAGACAGTGAAACGCTGAGACAGTGAGACACCGAAACAGTGAAACACTGAGACAGTGAGACACCGAGACAGTGAAACAGTGAAAGACCGAGACAGCGAAACACAGAGACTGCGAAACAGTGAAACACCAAGAGAGCGAAACACTGAGACAGCGAAACACTGAGAGAGCGAAACACCGAGACAGTGAAACGCTGAGACAGCGAAACAGTGAGACAGCGAGACATCGAGATAGTGAAACACTGAGACAGTGAGACAGCGAGACATCGAGATAGTGAAACACTGAGACTGTGAAACATTGAGACAGCGAAACATTGAGACAGTGAAACACTGAGACTGTGTAACACTGAGACAGCGAAACACTGAGACAGCGAAACAAACATTGAGACAGCGAAACATTGAGACAGTGAAACACTGAGACAGTGAAACAGTGTGACAGCGAGACATCGAGATACTGAAACACTGAGACAGTGAGACACCGAGACAGTGAGACACTGAGACAGAAAAACAGTGAAACACGATGAGACAGGGAGACACTGAGACAGAGAAGCAGCGAAACACTGTGGGACAGGGAGACACTGAGGCAGTGAAACAGTGAAATATTGTGGGACATCGAGATAGTGAAACACTGAGACAGTGAAACAGTGAAACACCGAGACAGCGAGACACTGAGGCAGAGAAACAGTGAAAAAGTGAGAGAGCGGAACACCAAGAAAGTGAAACACAGAGAGTGAACCAGTGAAACACTGAGACAGTGAAACACTGAGACAGCGAAACACTGAGACAGCGAAACACTGAGACAGCGAAACACTGAGACAGTGAAACACTGAGACAGTGAAACAATGAGACAGCGAAACACTGAGTCAGCGAAACACTGAGTCAGCGAAACAGTGAAACACTGAGACAGTGAAACAATGAGACTGCGAAACAGTGAGACAGTGAAACAGTGAGACACTGAGACAGCGAAACACAGGGACAGTGAAACAGTGGGACAGCGAGACATTGAGATAGTGAAACACTGAGACAGTGAAACACTCAGATAGCGAAAAACCGAGACAGTGAAAAACTGAGACAGAAAAACACTGAGACTGCGAAACAGCGAAACACCAAGACAGTGAAACACTGAGACAGTGAAACACTGAGAGTGCGAAAGAGCGAAACACTGAGACAGTGAAACAGCAAGACAGTGAAACGCTGAGACAGTGAAACACCAAGACAGCGAAACAGTGAGACTGCGAAACAGTGAGACAGTGAAACACCGAGACTGCAAAACACTGAGGCAGTGAAACACTGAGACAGCGAAACACTGAGACTGTGAAACACTGAGACAGCGGAACACTGAGACAGCGAAACACCGAGACTGCAAAACACTGAGACAGTGAAACACTGAGACAGCGAAACATCGAGACAGTGAAACACTGAGACAGTGAAACACCGAGAGTGTAAAACACTGAGACAGAGAAACACCGAGGCAGCGAAACACCAAGACTGTAAAACACTGAGACAGTGAAACACCGAGAGTATAAAACACTGAGACAGTGAAACACCGAGACAGCGAAACACAGAGACAGTGAAACACTGAGACAGCGAAACACTGAGACAGCGAAACACCGAGAGTGTAAAACACTGAGAAAGTGAAACACCGAGACAGCGAAACGCTGAGACTGTAAAACACTGAGACAGTGAAACACTGAGACAGTGAAACACTGAGACAGCGAAACACTGAGACAGTGAAACACTGAGACAGCGAAACACTGAGACAGCAAAACACTGAGACAGCGAAACACTGAGACAGCGAAACACAGAGACAGTGAAACACCGAGACTGTAAAACACTGAGACAGTGAAACACCGAGACAGCGAAACACCGAGACTGTAAAACACTGAGACAGTGAAACACCGAGACTGTAAAACACTGAGGCAGTGAAACACTGAGACAGCGAAACACCGAGACTGTAAAACACTGAGACAGAGAAACACCGAGACAGCGAAACACCGAGACAGCGAAACACCGAGACAGCGAAACACCGAGACAGAGATACACCGAGGCAGCGAAACACCGAGACAGCGAAACACTGAGACAGTGAAACACCGAGACAGCGAAACACCAAGACTGTAAAACACTGAGACAGTGAAAGACCGAGAGTGTAAAACACTGAGACAGTGAAACACCGAGAGTGTAAAACACCGAGACAGTGAAACACCGAGACAGCGAAACACCAAGACTGTAAAACACTGAGACAGTGAAACACCGAGAGTGTAAAACACTGAGACAGTGAAACACCGAGACAGCGAAACACAGAGACAGTGAAACACTGAGACAGCGAAACACTGAGACAGCGAAACAACGAGAGTGTAAAACACTGAGACAGTGAAACACCGAGACAGCGAAACGCTGAGACTGTAAAACACTGAGACAGTGAAACACTGAGACAGCGAAACACCGAGACAGCGAAACACTGAGACAGTGAAAGACTGAGACAGTGAAACACCGAGACTGTAAAACACTGAGACAGCGAAACACTGAGACAGCGAAACACTGATACAGTGAAACACAGAGACAGTGAAACACCGAGACTGTAAAACACTGAGACAGCGAAACACTGAGACAGTGAAACACTGAGACAATGAAACACTGAGACAGCGAGACATTGAGATAGTGAAACACTGAGACAGTGAGACATTGAGACAGCAGGACAATGAGACAGAGAAACAGTGAAACACTATGAGACAGGGAGACACTGAGGCAGTGAAACAGTGAAACAGCGAGACACTGAGACAGTGAAACACTGAGAAAGTGAAACAGTGAAAGACCGAGACAGCGAGTCACTGAGACAGTGAAACAGTGAAAAAGTGAGACAGCAAAACACCAAAACAGTGAAACGGTGAGAGAGCGAAACAGTGAGACTGTGAAACACCGAGAAAGCGAAACACTGAGAATGTGAAACACTGAGACAGCGAAACAGTGAGACAGCGAAACACCGAGACTGCGAAATACTGGGACAGCGAAGCAGTGACACAGTGAAACACTGAGACTGCGAAACAGTGAGACAGCGAGACAGTGAGATAGTGAATCACTGAGACAGTGAAACAGTGAGACAGCGAAACAGTGAGACAGCGAAACAGTGAGACAGTGAAACAGTGAGACAGTGAAACACTCAGATAGCGAAACACCGAGACAGAGAAAAACTGAGACAGAGAAACACTGAGACAGCGAAACAGCGAAACACCAAGACAGTGAAACAGTTTGACTGTGAAACAGTGAGACACTGAGACTGAGAAACACAGAGACTGAGAAACAGTGAAACACCAAGAGAGCAAAACACTGAGACTGGGAAAGAGCGAATCACCGAGACAGTGAAACACTGAGACAGCGAAACACCGACACAGTGAAACACTGAGAGAGTGAAACACTGAGACAGTGAAACAGTGAGACAGTGAAACACCGAGACAGTGAAACACCGAGACTGTAAAACACTGAGACAGTGAAACACTGAGACAGCGAAACACCGAGACTGTAAAACACTGAGACAGTGAAACACCGAGACTGTAAAACACTGAGACAGTGAAACACTGAGACAGTGAAACACTGAGACAGCGAAACACCGAGAGTGTAAAACACTGAGACAGTGAAACACCGAGACAGCGAAACATAGAGACAGCGAAACACCGAGACAGCGAAACACCGGGACAGAGAAACAACGAGGCAGCGAAACACCGACACAGTGAAACACTGAGACAGTGAAACACTGAGACAGTGAAACACTGAGACAGTGAAACACCGAGACAGTGAACACCGAGACTGTAAAACACTGAGACAGTGAAACACTGAGACAGCGAAACACCGAGACTGTAAAACACTGAGACAGTGAAACACCGAGACTGTAAAACACTGAGGCAGTGAAACACTGAGACAGCGAAACACCGAGACTGTAAAACACTGAGACAGTGAAACACCGAGACAGCGAAACACCGAGACAGCGAAACACCGAGACAGCGAAACACCGAGACAGAGAAACACCGAGGCAGCGAAACACCGAGACAGCGAAACACTGAGACAGTGAAACACCGAGACAGCGAAACACCAAGACTGTAAAACACTGAGACAGTGAAAGACCGAGAGTGTAAAACACTGAGACAGTGAAACACCGAGAGTGTAAAACACTGAGACAGTGAAACACCGAGACAGCGAAACACCAAGACTGTAAAACACTGAGACAGTGAAACACCGAGAGTGTAAAACACTGAGACAGTGAAACACCGAGACAGCGAAACACAGAGAGTGTAAAACACTGAGACAGTGAAACACCGAGACAGCGAAACGCTGAGACTGTAAAACACTGAGACAGTGAAACACTGAGACAGCGAAACACCGAGACAGCGAAACACTGAGACAGTGAAAGACTGAGACAGTGAAACACCGAGACTGTAAAACACTGAGACAGCGAAACACTGAGACAGCGAAACACAGAGACAGTGAAACACCGAGACTGTAAAACAATGAGACAGCGAAACACTGAGACAGTGAAACACTGAGACAATGAAACACTGAGACAGTGAGACATTGAGATAGTGAAACACTGAGACAGTGAAACAGTGAGAGAGCGAAACAGTGAGACAGTGAAACAGTGAGACAGTGAAACACTCAGATAGTGAAACACCGAGACAGAGAAAAACTGAGACAGAGAAACACTGAGACTGCGAAACAGCGAAACACCAAGACAGTGAAACAGTTTGACTGCGAAACAGTGAGACACTGAGACTGCGAAACACAGAGACTGAGAAACAGTGAAACACCAAGAGGGCAAAACACTGAGACTGGGAAAGAGCGAATCACCGAGACAGTGAAACACTGAGACAGCGAAACACCGACACAGTGAAACACTGAGACAGTGAAACACTGAGACAGTGAAACAGTGAGACAGTGAAACACCGAGACAGTGAAACAACGAGACTGTAAAACACTGAGACAGTGAAACACTGAGACAGCGAAACACCGAGACTGTAAAACACTGAGACAGTGAAACACCGAGACTGTAAAACACTGAGACAGTGAAACACTGAGACAGTGAAACACCTAGAGTGTAAAACACTGAGACAGCGAAACACTGAAACAGCGAAACACCGAGAGTGTAAAACACTGAGACAGTGAAACACCGAGACAGCGAAACGCTGAGACTGTAAAACATTGAGACAGTGAAACACTGAGACAGTGAAACACTGAGACAGCGAAACACTGAGACAGTGAAACACTGAGACAGCGAAACACTGAGACAGCAAAACACTGAGACAGTGAAACACTGAGACAGCGAAACACAGAGACAGTGAAACACTGAGACAGCGAAACACTGAGACAGTGAAACAGTGAGACAGTGAAACACTGAGACAGTGAAACACTGAGACAGTGAAACAGTGAGACAGTGAAACACCAAGACAGTGAAACACCGAGACTGTAAAACACTGAGACAGTGAAACACTGAGACAGCGAAACACAGAGACTGTAAAACACTGAGACAGTGAAACACCGAGACTGTAAAACACTGAGACAGTGAAACACTGAGACAGTGAAACACTGAGACAGCGAAACACCGAGAGTGTAAAACACTGAGACAGTGAAACACCGAGACAGCGAAACACCGAGACAGCGAAACACCGGGACAGAGAAACACCGAGGCAGCGAAACACCGACACAGTGAAACACTGAGACAGAGAAACACTGAGACAGTGAAACAGTGAGACAGTGAAACACCGAGACAGTGAAACACCGAGACTGTAAAACACTGAGACAGTGAAACACTGAGACAGCGAAACACCGAGACTGTAAAACACTGAGACAGTGAAACAACGAGACTGTAAAACACTGAGACAGTGAAACACGGAGACAGTGAAACACAGAGACAGCGGAACAGTGAGACACTGAGACAATGAAACACTGAGACAGTGAGACATTGAGACAGCAGGACACTGAGACAGAGAAACAGTGAAACACTATGAGACAGGGAGACACTGAGGCAGTGAAACACTGAGAAAGTGAAACAGTGAAAGACCGAGACAGCGAGTCACTGAGACAGTGAAACAGTGAAAAAGTGAGACAGCAAAACACCAAAACAGTGAAACAGTGAGAGAGCGAAACAGTGAGACTGTGAAACACTGAGAAAGCGAAACACTGGGACAGTGAAACAGTGAGACAGCGAAACACTGAGACTGTGAAACAGTGAGACAGCGAGACATTGAGATAGTGAAACACTGAGACAGTGAAACAGTGAGACAGCGATACAGTGAGACAGTGAAACAGTGAAACAGTGAAACACTCAGATAGCGAAACACCGACACAGTGAAAAACTGAGACAGAGAAACACTGAGACTGCGAAACAGCGAAACACCAAGACAGTGAAACAGTTAGACTGCGAAACAGTGAGACACTGAGACTGCGAAACACAGAGACTGAGAAACAGTGAAACACCAAGAGGGCAAAACACTGAGACTGGGAAAGAGCGAATCACCGAGACAGTGAAACACTGAGACAGCGAAACACCGACACAGTGAAACACTGAGACAGTGAAACACCGAGACAGTGAAACACCGAGACTGTAAAACACTGAGACAGTGAAACACCGAGACAGCGAAACACCGAGAATGTAAAACACTGAGACAGTGAAACACCGAGACTGTAAAACACTGAGGCAGTGAAACACTGAGGCAGCGAAACACCGAGACTGTAAAACACTGAGACAGTGAAACACCGAGACAGCGAAACACCGAGACAGCGAAACACCGAGACAGCGAAACACCGAGACAGAGAAACACCGAGGCAGCGAAACACCGAGGCAGCGAAACACCGAGACAGCGAAACACTGAGATAGTGAAACACCGAGACAGCGAAACACCAAGACTGTAAAACACTGAGACAGTGAAAGACCGAGAGTGTAAAACACTGAGACAGTGAAACACCGAGAGTGTAAAACACTGAGACATTGAAACACCGAGACAGCGAAACACTGACACAGTGAAACACTGAGACAGTGAAACACCGAGACAGTGAAACACCGAGACTGTAAAACACTGAGACAGTGAAACACCGAGACAGCGAAACACCGAGACTGTAAAACACTGAGACAGTGAAACACCGAGACTGTAAAACACTGAGGCAGTGAAACACTGAGACAGCGAAACACCGAGACTGTAAAACACTGAGACAGTGAAACACCGAGACAGCGAAACACCGAGACAGCGAAACACCGAGACAGCGAAACACCGAGACAGAGAAACACCGAGGCAGCGAAACACCGAGACAGCGAAACACTGAGACAGTGAAACACCGAGACAGCGAAACACCAAGACTGTAAAACACTGAGACAGTGAAAGACCGAGAGTGTAAAACACTGAGACAGTGAAACACCGAGAGTGTAAAACACTGAGACAGTGAAACACCGAGACAGCGAAACACCAAGACTGTAAAACACTGAGACAGTGAAACACCGAGAGTGTAAAACACTGAGACAGTGAAACACCGAGACAGCGAAACACAGAGACAGTGAAACACTGAGACAGCGAAACACCGAGACTGTAAAACACTGAGACAGTGAAACACCGAGACTGTAAAACACTGAGGCAGTGAAACACTGAGACAGCGAAACACCGAGACTGTAAAACACTGAGACAGTGAAACACCGAGACAGCGAAACACCGAGACAGCGAAACACCGAGACAGCGAAACACCGAGACAGAGAAACACCGAGGCAGCGAAACACCGAGACAGCGAAACACTGAGACAGTGAAACACCGAGACAGCGAAACACCAAGACTGTAAAACACTGAGACAGTGAAAGACCGAGAGTGTAAAACACTGAGACAGTGAAACACCGAGAGTGTAAAACACTGAGACAGTGAAACACCGAGACAGCGAAACACCAAGACTGTAAAACACTGAGACAGTGAAACACCGAGAGTGTAAAACACTGAGACAGTGAAACACCGAGACAGCGAAACACAGAGACAGTGAAACACTGAGACAGCGAAACACTGAAACAGCGAAACACCGAGAGTGTAAAACACTGAGACAGTGAAACACCGAGACAGCGAAACGCTGAGACTGTAAAACACTGAGACAGTGAAACACTGAGACAGCGAAACACCGAGACAGCGAAACACTGAGACAGTGAAAGACTGAGACAGTGAAACACCGAGACTGTAAAACACTGAGACAGCGAAACACTGAGACAGCGAAACACAGAAACAGTGAAACACCGAGACTGTAAAACAATGAGACAGCGAAACACTGAGACAGTGAAACACTGAGACAATGAAACACTGAGACAGTGAGACATTGAGATAGTGAAACACTGAGACAGTGAAACAGTGAGAGAGCGAAACAGTGAGACAGTGAAACAGTGAGACAGTGAAACACCGAGACAGTGAAACACCGAGACAGCGAAACACCAAGACTGTAAAACACTGAGACAGTGAAACACCGAGAGTGTAAAACACTGAGACAGTGAAACACCGAGACAGCGAAACACAGAGACAGTGAAACACTGAGACAGCGAAACACTGAGACAGCGAAACAACGAGAGTGTAAAACACTGAGACAGTGAAACACCGAGACAGCGAAACGCTGAGACTGTAAAACACTGAGACAGTGAAACACTGAGACAGCGAAACACCGAGACAGCGAAACACTGAGACAGTGAAACACTGAGACAGTGAAACACCGAGACTGTAAAACACTGAGACAGCGAAACACTGAGACAGCGAAACACTGATACAGTGAAACACAGAGACAGTGAAACACCGAGACTGTAAAACACTGAGACAGCGAAACACTGAGACAGTGAAACACTGAGACAATGAAACACTGAGACAGCGAGACATTGAGATAGTGAAACACTGAGACAGTGAGACATTGAGACAGCAGGACAATGAGACAGAGAAACAGTGAAACACTATGAGACAGGGAGACACTGAGGCAGTGAAACAGTGAAACAGCGAGACACTGAGACAGTGAAACACTGAGAAAGTGAAACAGTGAAAGACCGAGACAGCGAGTCACTGAGACAGTGAAACAGTGAAAAAGTGAGACAGCAAAACACCAAAACAGTGAAACGGTGAGAGAGCGAAACAGTGAGACTGTGAAACACCGAGAAAGCGAAACACTGAGAATGTGAAACACTGAGACAGCGAAACAGTGAGACAGCGAAACACCGAGACTGCGAAATACTGGGACAGCGAAGCAGTGACACAGTGAAACACTGAGACTGCGAAACAGTGAGACAGCGAGACATTGAGATAGTGAATCACTGAGACAGTGAAACAGTGAGACAGCGAAACAGTGAGACAGCGAAACAGTGAGACAGTGAAACAGTGAGACAGTGAAACACTCAGATAGCGAAACACCGAGACAGAGAAAAACTGAGACAGAGAAACACTGAGACAGCGAAACAGCGAAACACCAAGACAGTGAAACAGTTTGACTGCGAAACAGTGAGACACTGAGACTGAGAAACACAGAGACTGAGAAACAGTGAAACACCAAGAGAGCAAAACACTGAGACTGGGAAAGAGCGAATCACCGAGACAGTGAAACACTGAGACAGCGAAACACCGACACAGTGAAACACTGAGAGAGTGAAACACTGAGACAGTGAAACAGTGAGACAGTGAAACACCGAGACAGTGAAACACCGAGACTGTAAAACACTGAGACAGTGAAACACTGAGACAGCGAAACACCGAGACTGTAAAACACTGAGACAGTGAAACACCGAGACTGTAAAACACTGAGACAGTGAAACACTGAGACAGTGAAACACTGAGACAGCGAAACACCGAGAGTGTAAAACACTGAGACAGTGAAACACCGAGACAGCGAAACATAGAGACAGCGAAACACCGAGACAGCGAAACACCGGGACAGAGAAACAACGAGGCAGCGAAACACCGACACAGTGAAACACTGAGACAGTGAAACACTGAGACAGTGAAACACTGAGACAGTGAAACACCGAGACAGTGAACACCGAGACTGTAAAACACTGAGACAGTGAAACACTGAGACAGCGAAACACCGAGACTGTAAAACACTGAGACAGTGAAACACCGAGACTGTAAAACACTGAGGCAGTGAAACACTGAGACAGCGAAACACCGAGACTGTAAAACACTGAGACAGTGAAACACCGAGACAGCGAAACACCGAGACAGCGAAACACCGAGACAGCGAAACACCGAGACAGAGAAACACCGAGGCAGCGAAACACCGAGACAGCGAAACACTGAGACAGTGAAACACCGAGACAGCGAAACACCAAGACTGTAAAACACTGAGACAGTGAAAGACCGAGAGTGTAAAACACTGAGACAGTGAAACACCGAGAGTGTAAAACACTGAGACAGTGAAACACCGAGACAGCGAAACACCAAGACTGTAAAACACTGAGACAGTGAAACACCGAGAGTGTAAAACACTGAGACAGTGAAACACCGAGACAGCGAAACACAGAGACAGTGAAACACTGAGACAGCGAAACACTGAAACAGCGAAACACCGAGAGTGTAAAACACTGAGACAGTGAAACACCGAGACAGCGAAACGCTGAGACTGTAAAACACTGAGACAGTGAAACACTGAGACAGCGAAACACCGAGACAGCGAAACACTGAGACAGTGAAAGACTGAGACAGTGAAACACCGAGACTGTAAAACACTGAGACAGCGAAACACTGAGACAGCGAAACACAGAGACAGTGAAACACCGAGACTGTAAAACAATGAGACAGCGAAACACTGAGACAGTGAAACACTGAGACAATGAAACACTGAGACAGTGAGACATTGAGATAGTGAAACACTGAGACAGTGAAACAGTGAGAGAGCGAAACAGTGAGACAGTGAAACAGTGAGACAGTGAAACACTCAGATAGTGAAACACCGAGACAGAGAAAAACTGAGACAGAGAAACACTGAGACTGCGAAACAGCGAAACACCAAGACAGTGAAACAGTTTGACTGCGAAACAGTGAGACACTGAGACTGCGAAACACAGAGACTGAGAAACAGTGAAACACCAAGAGGGCAAAACACTGAGACTGGGAAAGAGCGAATCACCGAGACAGTGAAACACTGAGACAGCGAAACACCGACACAGTGAAACACTGAGACAGTGAAACACTGAGACAGTGAAACAGTGAGACAGTGAAACACCGAGACAGTGAAACAACGAGACTGTAAAACACTGAGACAGTGAAACACTGAGACAGCGAAACACCGAGACTGTAAAACACTGAGACAGTGAAACACCGAGACTGTAAAACACTGAGACAGTGAAACACTGAGACAGTGAAACACCTAGAGTGTAAAACACTGAGACAGCGAAACACTGAGACAGCAAAACACTGAGACAGTGAAACACTGAGACAGCGAAACACAGAGACAGTGAAACACTGAGACAGCGAAACACTGAGACAGTGAAACAGTGAGACAGTGAAACACTGAGACAGTGAAACACTGAGACAGTGAAACAGTGAGACAGTGAAACACCAAGACAGTGAAACACCGAGACTGTAAAACACTGAGACAGTGAAACACTGAGACAGCGAAACACAGAGACTGTAAAACACTGAGACAGTGAAACACCGAGACTGTAAAACACTGAGACAGTGAAACACTGAGACAGTGAAACACTGAGACAGCGAAACACCGAGAGTGTAAAACACTGAGACAGTGAAACACCGAGACAGCGAAACACCGAGACAGCGAAACACCGGGACAGAGAAACACCGAGGCAGCGAAACACCGACACAGTGAAACACTGAGACAGAGAAACACTGAGACAGTGAAACAGTGAGACAGTGAAACACCGAGACAGTGAAACACCGAGACTGTAAAACACTGAGACAGTGAAACACTGAGACAGCGAAACACCGAGACTGTAAAACACTGAGACAGTGAAACAACGAGACTGTAAAACACTGAGACAGTGAAACACGGAGACAGTGAAACACAGAGACAGCGGAACAGTGAGACACTGAGACAATGAAACACTGAGACAGTGAGACATTGAGACAGCAGGACACTGAGACAGAGAAACAGTGAAACACTATGAGACAGGGAGACACTGAGGCAGTGAAACACTGAGAAAGTGAAACAGTGAAAGACCGAGACAGCGAGTCACTGAGACAGTGAAACAGTGAAAAAGTGAGACAGCAAAACACCAAAACAGTGAAACAGTGAGAGAGCGAAACAGTGAGACTGTGAAACACTGAGAAAGCGAAACACTGGGACAGTGAAACAGTGAGACAGCGAAACACTGAGACTGTGAAACAGTGAGACAGCGAGACATTGAGATAGTGAAACACTGAGACAGTGAAACAGTGAGACAGCGATACAGTGAGACAGTGAAACAGTGAAACAGTGAAACACTCAGATAGCGAAACACCGACACAGTGAAAAACTGAGACAGAGAAACACTGAGACTGCGAAACAGCGAAACACCAAGACAGTGAAACAGTTAGACTGCGAAACAGTGAGACACTGAGACTGCGAAACACAGAGACTGAGAAACAGTGAAACACCAAGAGGGCAAAACACTGAGACTGGGAAAGAGCGAATCACCGAGACAGTGAAACACTGAGACAGCGAAACACCGACACAGTGAAACACTGAGACAGTGAAACACTCAGATAGCGAAAAACCGAGACAGTGAAAAACTGAGACAGAAAAACACTGAGACTGCGAAACAGCGAAACACCAAGACAGTGAAACACTGAGACAGTGAAACACTGAGAGTGCGAAAGAGCGAAACACTGAGACAGTGAAACAGCAAGACAGTGAAACGCTGAGACAGTGAAACACCAAGACAGCGAAACAGTGAGACTGCGAAACAGTGAGACAGTGAAACACCGAGACTGCAAAACACTGAGGCAGTGAAACACTGAGACAGCGAAACACTGAGACTGTGAAACACTGAGACAGCGGAACACTGAGACAGCGAAACACCGAGACTGCAAAACACTGAGACAGTGAAACACTGAGACAGCGAAACATCGAGACAGTGAAACACTGAGACAGTGAAACACCGAGAGTGTAAAACACTGAGACAGAGAAACACCGAGGCAGCGAAACACCAAGACTGTAAAACACTGAGACAGTGAAACACCGAGAGTATAAAACACTGAGACAGTGAAACACCGAGACAGCGAAACACAGAGACAGTGAAACACTGAGACAGCGAAACACTGAGACAGCGAAACACCGAGAGTGTAAAACACTGAGAAAGTGAAACACCGAGACAGCGAAACGCTGAGACTGTAAAACACTGAGACAGTGAAACACTGAGACAGTGAAACACTGAGACAGCGAAACACTGAGACAGTGAAACACTGAGACAGCGAAACACTGAGACAGCAAAACACTGAGACAGCGAAACACAGAGACAGCGAAACACAGAGACAGTGAAACACCGAGACTGTAAAACACTGAGACAGTGAAACACCGAGACAGCGAAACACCGAGACTGTAAAACACTGAGACAGTGAAACACCGAGACTGTAAAACACTGAGGCAGTGAAACACTGAGACAGCGAAACACCGAGACTGTAAAACACTGAGACAGAGAAACACCGAGACAGCGAAACACCGAGACAGCGAAACACCGAGACAGCGAAACACCGAGACAGAGATACACCGAGGCAGCGAAACACCGAGACAGCGAAACACTGAGACAGTGAAACACCGAGACAGCGAAACACCAAGACTGTAAAACACTGAGACAGTGAAAGACCGAGAGTGTAAAACACTGAGACAGTGAAACACCGAGAGTGTAAAACACCGAGACAGTGAAACACCGAGACAGCGAAACACCAAGACTGTAAAACACTGAGACAGTGAAACACCGAGAGTGTAAAACACTGAGACAGTGAAACACCGAGACAGCGAAACACAGAGACAGTGAAACACTGAGACAGCGAAACACTGAGACAGCGAAACAACGAGAGTGTAAAACACTGAGACAGTGAAACACCGAGACAGCGAAACGCTGAGACTGTAAAACACTGAGACAGTGAAACACTGAGACAGCGAAACACCGAGACAGCGAAACACTGAGACAGTGAAACACTGAGACAGTGAAACACCGAGACTGTAAAACACTGAGACAGCGAAACACTGAGACAGCGAAACACTGATACAGTGAAACACAGAGACAGTGAAACACCGAGACTGTAAAACACTGAGACAGCGAAACACTGAGACAGTGAAACACTGAGACAATGAAACACTGAGACAGCGAGACATTGAGATAGTGAAACACTGAGACAGTGAGACATTGAGACAGCAGGACAATGAGACAGAGAAACAGTGAAACACTATGAGACAGGGAGACACTGAGGCAGTGAAACAGTGAAACAGCGAGACACTGAGACAGTGAAACACTGAGAAAGTGAAACAGTGAAAGACCGAGACAGCGAGTCACTGAGACAGTGAAACAGTGAAAAAGTGAGACAGCAAAACACCAAAACAGTGAAACGGTGAGAGAGCGAAACAGTGAGACTGTGAAACACCGAGAAAGCGAAACACTGAGAATGTGAAACACTGAGACAGCGAAACAGTGAGACAGCGAAACACCGAGACTGCGAAATACTGGGACAGCGAAGCAGTGACACAGTGAAACACTGAGACTGCGAAACAGTGAGACAGCGAGACATTGAGATAGTGAATCACTGAGACAGTGAAACAGTGAGACAGCGAAACAGTGAGACAGCGAAACAGTGAGACAGTGAAACAGTGAGACAGTGAAACACTCAGATAGCGAAACACCGAGACAGAGAAAAACTGAGACAGAGAAACACTGAGACAGCGAAACAGCGAAACACCAAGACAGTGAAACAGTTTGACTGCGAAACAGTGAGACACTGAGACTGAGAAACACAGAGACTGAGAAACAGTGAAACACCAAGAGAGCAAAACACTGAGACTGGGAAAGAGCGAATCACCGAGACAGTGAAACACTGAGACAGCGAAACACCGACACAGTGAAACACTGAGAGAGTGAAACACTGAGACAGTGAAACAGTGAGACAGTGAAACACCGAGACAGTGAAACACCGAGACTGTAAAACACTGAGACAGTGAAACACTGAGACAGCGAAACACCGAGACTGTAAAACACTGAGACAGTGAAACACCGAGACTGTAAAACACTGAGACAGTGAAACACTGAGACAGTGAAACACTGAGACAGCGAAACACCGAGAGTGTAAAACACTGAGACAGTGAAACACCGAGACAGCGAAACATAGAGACAGCGAAACACCGAGACAGCGAAACACCGGGACAGAGAAACAACGAGGCAGCGAAACACCGACACAGTGAAACACTGAGACAGTGAAACACTGAGACAGTGAAACACTGAGACAGTGAAACACCGAGACAGTGAACACCGAGACTGTAAAACACTGAGATAGTGAAACACTGAGACAGCGAAACACCGAGACTGTAAAACACTGAGACAGTGAAACACCGAGACTGTAAAACACTGAGGCAGTGAAACACTGAGACAGCGAAACACCGAGACTGTAAAACACTGAGACAGTGAAACACCGAGACAGCGAAACACCGAGACAGCGAAACACCGAGACAGCGAAACACCGAGACAGAGAAACACCGAGGCAGCGAAACACCGAGACAGCGAAACACTGAGACAGTGAAACACCGAGACAGCGAAACACCAAGACTGTAAAACACTGAGACAGTGAAAGACCGAGAGTGTAAAACACTGAGACAGTGAAACACCGAGAGTGTAAAACACTGAGACAGTGAAACACCGAGACAGCGAAACACCAAGACTGTAAAACACTGAGACAGTGAAACACCGAGAGTGTAAAACACTGAGACAGTGAAACACCGAGACAGCGAAACACAGAGACAGTGAAACACTGAGACAGCGAAACACTGAAACAGCGAAACACCGAGAGTGTAAAACACTGAGACAGTGAAACACCGAGACAGCGAAACGCTGAGACTGTAAAACACTGAGACAGTGAAACACTGAGACAGCGAAACACCGAGACAGCGAAACACTGAGACAGTGAAAGACTGAGACAGTGAAACACCGAGACTGTAAAACACTGAGACAGCGAAACACTGAGACAGCGAAACACAGAGACAGTGAAACACCGAGACTGTAAAACAATGAGACAGCGAAACACTGAGACAGTGAAACACTGAGACAATGAAACACTGAGACAGTGAGACATTGAGATAGTGAAACACTGAGACAGTGAAACAGTGAGAGAGCGAAACAGTGAGACAGTGAAACAGTGAGACAGTGAAACACTCAGATAGTGAAACACCGAGACAGAGAAAAACTGAGACAGAGAAACACTGAGACTGCGAAACAGCGAAACACCAAGACAGTGAAACAGTTTGACTGCGAAACAGTGAGACACTGAGACTGCGAAACACAGAGACTGAGAAACAGTGAAACACCAAGAGGGCAAAACACTGAGACTGGGAAAGAGCGAATCACCGAGACAGTGAAACACTGAGACAGCGAAACACCGACACAGTGAAACACTGAGACAGTGAAACACTGAGACAGTGAAACAGTGAGACAGTGAAACACCGAGACAGTGAAACAACGAGACTGTAAAACACTGAGACAGTGAAACACTGAGACAGCGAAACACCGAGACTGTAAAACACTGAGACAGTGAAACACCGAGACTGTAAAACACTGAGACAGTGAAACACTGAGACAGTGAAACACCTAGAGTGTAAAACACTGAGACAGCGAAACACTGAAACAGCGAAACACCGAGAGTGTAAAACACTGAGACAGTGAAACACCGAGACAGCGAAACGCTGAGACTGTAAAACATTGAGACAGTGAAACACTGAGACAGTGAAACACTGAGACAGCGAAACACTGAGACAGTGAAACACTGAGACAGCGAAACACTGAGACAGCAAAACACTGAGACAGTGAAACACTGAGACAGCGAAACACAGAGACAGTGAAACACTGAGACAGCGAAACACTGAGACAGTGAAACACTGAGACAGTGAAACACTGAGACAGTGAAACACTGAGACAGTGAAACAGTGAGACAGTGAAACACCAAGACAGTGAAACACCGAGACTGTAAAACACTGAGACAGTGAAACACTGAGACAGCGAAACACAGAGACTGTAAAACACTGAGACAGTGAAACACCGAGACTGTAAAACACTGAGACAGTGAAACACTGAGACAGTGAAACACTGAGACAGCGAAACACCGAGAGTGTAAAACACTGAGACAGTGAAACACCGAGACAGCGAAACACCGAGACAGCGAAACACCGGGACAGAGAAACACCGAGGCAGCGAAACACCGACACAGTGAAACACTGAGACAGAGAAACACTGAGACAGTGAAACAGTGAGACAGTGAAACACCGAGACAGTGAAACACCGAGACTGTAAAACACTGAGACAGTGAAACACTGAGACAGCGAAACACCGAGACTGTAAAACACTGAGACAGTGAAACAACGAGACTGTAAAACACTGAGACAGTGAAACACGGAGACAGTGAAACACAGAGACAGCGGAACAGTGAGACACTGAGACAATGAAACACTGAGACAGTGAGACATTGAGACAGCAGGACACTGAGACAGAGAAACAGTGAAACACTATGAGACAGGGAGACACTGAGGCAGTGAAACACTGAGAAAGTGAAACAGTGAAAGACCGAGACAGCGAGTCACTGAGACAGTGAAACAGTGAAAAAGTGAGACAGCAAAACACCAAAACAGTGAAACAGTGAGAGAGCGAAACAGTGAGACTGTGAAACACTGAGAAAGCGAAACACTGGGACAGTGAAACAGTGAGACAGCGAAACACTGAGACTGTGAAACAGTGAGACAGCGAGACATTGAGATAGTGAAACACTGAGACAGTGAAACAGTGAGACAGCGATACAGTGAGACAGTGAAACAGTGAAACAGTGAAACACTCAGATAGCGAAACACCGACACAGTGAAAAACTGAGACAGAGAAACACTGAGACTGCGAAACAGCGAAACACCAAGACAGTGAAACAGTTAGACTGCGAAACAGTGAGACACTGAGACTGCGAAACACAGAGACTGAGAAACAGTGAAACACCAAGAGGGCAAAACACTGAGACTGGGAAAGAGCGAATCACCGAGACAGTGAAACACTGAGACAGCGAAACACCGACACAGTGAAACACTGAGACAGTGAAACACCGAGACAGTGAAACAAAAGAGAATGTAAAACACTGAGACAGTGAAACACCGAGACTGTAAAACACTGAGGCAGTGAAACACTGAGGCAGCGAAACACCGAGAATGTAAAACACTGAGACAGTGAAACACCGAGACAGCGAAACACCGAGACAGCGAAACACCGAGACAGCGAAACACCGAGACAGAGAAACACCGAGGCAGCGAAACACCGAGGCAGCGAAACACCGAGACAGCGAAACACTGAGATAGTGAAACACCGAGACAGCGAAACACCAAGACTGTAAAACACTGAGACAGTGAAAGACCGAGAGTGTAAAACACTGAGACAGTGAAACACCGAGAGTGTAAAACACTGAGACATTGAAACACCGAGACAGCGAAACACTGACACAGTGAAACACTGAGACAGTGAAACACCGAGACAGTGAAACACCGAGACTGTAAAACACTGAGACAGTGAAACACCGAGACAGCGAAACACCGAGACTGTAAAACACTGAGACAGTGAAACACCGAGACTGTAAAACACTGAGGCAGTGAAACACTGAGACAGCGAAACACCGAGACTGTAAAACACTGAGACAGTGAAACACCGAGACAGCGAAACACCGAGACAGCGAAACACCGAGACAGCGAAACACCGAGACAGAGAAACACCGAGGCAGCGAAACACCGAGACAGCGAAACACTGAGACAGTGAAACACCGAGACAGCGAAACACCAAGACTGTAAAACACTGAGACAGTGAAAGACCGAGAGTGTAAAACACTGAGACAGTGAAACACCGAGAGTGTAAAACACTGAGACAGTGAAACACCGAGACAGCGAAACACCAAGACTGTAAAACACTGAGACAGTGAAACACCGAGAGTGTAAAACACTGAGACAGTGAAACACCGAGACAGCGAAACACAGAGACAGTGAAACACTGAGACAGCGAAACACCGAGACTGTAAAACACTGAGACAGTGAAACACCGAGACTGTAAAACACTGAGGCAGTGAAACACTGAGACAGCGAAACACCGAGACTGTAAAACACTGAGACAGTGAAACACCGAGACAGCGAAACACCGAGACAGCGAAACACCGAGACAGCGAAACACCGAGACAGAGAAACACCGAGGCAGCGAAACACCGAGACAGCGAAACACTGAGACAGTGAAACACCGAGACAGCGAAACACCAAGACTGTAAAACACTGAGACAGTGAAAGACCTAGAGTGTAAAACACTGAGACAGTGAAACACCGAGAGTGTAAAACACTGAGACAGTGAAACACCGAGACAGCGAAACACCAAGACTGTAAAACACTGAGACAGTGAAACACCGAGAGTGTAAAACACTGAGACAGTGAAACACCGAGACAGCGAAACACAGAGACAGTGAAACACTGAGACAGCGAAACACTGAAACAGCGAAACACCGAGAGTGTAAAACACTGAGACAGTGAAACACCGAGACAGCGAAACGCTGAGACTGTAAAACACTGAGACAGTGAAACACTGAGACAGCGAAACACCGAGACAGCGAAACACTGAGACAGTGAAAGACTGAGACAGTGAAACACCGAGACTGTAAAACACTGAGACAGCGAAACACTGAGACAGCGAAACACAGAGACAGTGAAACACCGAGACTGTAAAACAATGAGACAGCGAAACACTGAGACAGTGAAACACTGAGACAATGAAACACTGAGACAGTGAGACATTGAGATAGTGAAACACTGAGACAGTGAAACAGTGAGAGAGCGAAACAGTGAGACAGTGAAACAGTGAGACAGTGAAACACCGAGACAGTGAAACACCGAGACAGCGAAACACCAAGATTGTAAAACACTGAGACAGTGAAACACCGAGAGTGTAAAACACTGAGACAGTGAAACACCGAGACAGCGAAACACAGAGACAGTGAAACACTGAGACAGCGAAACACTGAGACAGCGAAACAACGAGAGTGTAAAACACTGAGACAGTGAAACACCGAGACAGCGAAACGCTGAGACTGTAAAACACTGAGACAGTGAAACACTGAGACAGCGAAACACCGAGACAGCGAAACACTGAGACAGTGAAACACTGAGACAGTGAAACACCGAGACTGTAAAACACTGAGACAGCGAAACACTGAGACAGCGAAACACTGATACAGTGAAACACAGAGACAGTGAAACACCGAGACTGTAAAACACTGAGACAGCGAAACACTGAGACAGTGAAACACTGAGACAATGAAACACTGAGACAGCGAGACATTGAGATAGTGAAACACTGAGACAGTGAGACATTGAGACAGCAGGACAATGAGACAGAGAAACAGTGAAACACTATGAGACAGGGAGACACTGAGGCAGTGAAACAGTGAAACAGCGAGACACTGAGACAGTGAAACACTGAGAAAGTGAAACAGTGAAAGACCGAGACAGCGAGTCACTGAGACAGTGAAACAGTGAAAAAGTGAGACAGCAAAACACCAAAACAGTGAAACGGTGAGAGAGCGAAACAGTGAGACTGTGAAACACTGAGAAAGCGAAACACTGGGACAGTGAAACAGTGAGACAGCGAAACACTGAGACTGTGAAACAGTGAGACAGCGAGACATTGAGATAGTGAAACACTGAGACAGTGAAACAGTGAGACAGCGATACAGTGAGACAGTGAAACAGTGAAACAGTGAAACACTCAGATAGCGAAACACCGACACAGTGAAAAACTGAGACAGAGAAACACTGAGACTGCGAAACAGCGAAACACCAAGACAGTGAAACAGTTAGACTGCGAAACAGTGAGACACTGAGACTGCGAAACACAGAGACTGAGAAACAGTGAAACACCAAGAGGGCAAAACACTGAGACTGGGAAAGAGCGAATCACCGAGACAGTGAAACACTGAGACAGCGAAACACCGACACAGTGAAACACTGAGACAGTGAAACACCGAGACAGTGAAACACCGAGACTGTAAAACACTGAGACAGTGAAACACCGAGACAGCGAAACACCGAGAATGTAAAACACTGAGACAGTGAAACACCGAGACTGTAAAACACTGAGGCAGTGAAACACTGAGCCAGCGAAACACCGAGACTGTAAAACACTGAGACAGTGAAACACCGAGACAGCGAAACACCGAGACAGCGAAACACCGAGACAGCGAAACACCGAGACAGAGAAACACCGAGGCAGCGAAACACCGAGGCAGCGAAACACCGAGACAGCGAAACACTGAGATAGTGAAACACCGAGACAGCGAAACACCAAGACTGTAAAACACTGAGACAGTGAAAGACCGAGAGTGTAAAACACTGAGACAGTGAAACACCGAGAGTGTAAAACACTGAGACATTGAAACACCGAGACAGCGAAACACTGACACAGTGAAACACTGAGACAGTGAAACACCGAGACAGTGAAACACCGAGACTGTAAAACACTGAGACAGTGAAACACCGAGACAGCGAAACACCGAGACTGTAAAACACTGAGACAGTGAAACACCGAGACTGTAAAACACTGAGGCAGTGAAACACTGAGACAGCGAAACACCGAGACTGTAAAACACTGAGACAGTGAAACACCGAGACAGCGAAACACCGAGACAGCGAAACACCGAGACAGCGAAACACCGAGACAGAGAAACACCGAGGCAGCGAAACACCGAGACAGCGAAACACTGAGACAGTGAAACACCGAGACAGCGAAACACCAAGACTGTAAAACACTGAGACAGTGAAAGACCGAGAGTGTAAAACACTGAGACAGTGAAACACCGAGAGTGTAAAACACTGAGACAGTGAAACACCGAGACAGCGAAACACCAAGACTGTAAAACACTGAGACAGTGAAACACCGAGAGTGTAAAACACTGAGACAGTGAAACACCGAGACAGCGAAACACAGAGACAGTGAAACACTGAGACAGCGAAACACCGAGACTGTAAAACACTGAGACAGTGAAACACCGAGACTGTAAAACACTGAGGCAGTGAAACACTGAGACAGCGAAACACCGAGACTGTAAAACACTGAGACAGTGAAACACCGAGACAGCGAAACACCGAGACAGCGAAACACCGAGACAGAGAAACACCGAGGCAGCGAAACACCGAGACAGCGAAACACTGAGACAGTGAAACACCGAGACAGCGAAACACCAAGACTGTAAAACACTGAGACAGTGAAAGACCGAGAGTGTAAAACACTGAGACAGTGAAACACCGAGAGTGTAAAACACTGAGACAGTGAAACACCGAGACAGCGAAACACCAAGACTGTAAAACACTGAGACAGTGAAACACCGAGAGTGTAAAACACTGAGACAGTGAAACACCGAGACAGCGAAACACAGAGACAGTGAAACACTGAGACAGCGAAACACTGAAACAGCGAAACACCGAGAGTGTAAAACACTGAGACAGTGAAACACCGAGACAGCGAAACGCTGAGACTGTAAAACACTGAGACAGTGAAACACTGAGACAGCGAAACACCGAGACAGCGAAACACTGAGACAGTGAAAGACTGAGACAGTGAAACACCGAGACTGTAAAACACTGAGACAGCGAAACACTGAGACAGCGAAACACAGAGACAGTGAAACACCGAGACTGTAAAACAATGAGACAGCGAAACACTGAGACAGTGAAACACTGAGACAATGAAACACTGAGACAGTGAGACATTGAGATAGTGAAACACTGAGACAGTGAAACAGTGAGAGAGCGAAACAGTGAGACAGTGAAACAGTGAGACAGTGAAACACCGAGACAGTGAAACACCGAGACAGCGAAACACCAAGACTGTAAAACACTGAGACAGTGAAACACCGAGAGTGTAAAACACTGAGACAGTGAAACACCGAGACAGCGAAACACAGAGACAGTGAAACACTGAGACAGCGAAACACTGAGACAGCGAAACAACGAGAGTGTAAAACACTGAGACAGTGAAACACCGAGACAGCGAAACGCTGAGACTGTAAAACACTGAGACAGTGAAACACTGAGACAGCGAAACACCGAGACAGCGAAACACTGAGACAGTGAAAGACTGAGACAGTGAAACACCGAGACTGTAAAACACTGAGACAGCGAAACACTGAGACAGCGAAACACTGATACAGTGAAACACAGAGACAGTGAAACACCGAGACTGTAAAACACTGAGACAGCGAAACACTGAGACAGTGAAACACTGAGACAATGAAACACTGAGACAGCGAGACATTGAGATAGTGAAACACTGAGACAGTGAGACATTGAGACAGCAGGACAATGAGACAGAGAAACAGTGAAACACTATGAGACAGGGAGACACTGAGGCAGTGAAACAGTGAAACAGCGAGACACTGAGACAGTGAAACACTGAGAAAGTGAAACAGTGAAAGACCGAGACAGCGAGTCACTGAGACAGTGAAACAGTGAAAAAGTGAGACAGCAAAACACCAAAACAGTGAAACGGTGAGAGAGCGAAACAGTGAGACTGTGAAACACCGAGAAAGCGAAACACTGAGAATGTGAAACACTGAGACAGCGAAACAGTGAGACAGCGAAACACCGAGACTGCGAAATACTGGGACAGCGAAGCAGTGACACAGTGAAACACTGAGACTGCGAAACAGTGAGACAGCGAGACATTGAGATAGTGAATCACTGAGACAGTGAAACAGTGAGACAGCGAAACAGTGAGACAGCGAAACAGTGAGACAGTGAAACAGTGAGACAGTGAAACACTCAGATAGCGAAACACCGAGACAGAGAAAAACTGAGACAGAGAAACACTGAGACAGCGAAACAGCGAAACACCAAGACAGTGAAACAGTTTGACTGCGAAACAGTGAGACACTGAGACTGAGAAACACAGAGACTGAGAAACAGTGAAACACCAAGAGAGCAAAACACTGAGACTGGGAAAGAGCGAATCACCGAGACAGTGAAACACTGAGACAGCGAAACACCGACACAGTGAAACACTGAGAGAGTGAAACACTGAGACAGTGAAACAGTGAGACAGTGAAACACCGAGACAGTGAAACACCGAGACTGTAAAACACTGAGACAGTGAAACACTGAGACAGCGAAACACCGAGACTGTAAAACACTGAGACAGTGAAACACCGAGACTGTAAAACACTGAGACAGTGAAACACTGAGACAGTGAAACACTGAGACAGCGAAACACCGAGAGTGTAAAACACTGAGACAGTGAAACACCGAGACAGCGAAACATAGAGACAGCGAAACACCGAGACAGCGAAACACCGGGACAGAGAAACAACGAGGCAGCGAAACACCGACACAGTGAAACACTGAGACAGTGAAACACTGAGACAGTGAAACACTGAGACAGTGAAACACCGAGACAGTGAACACCGAGACTGTAAAACACTGAGACAGTGAAACACTGAGACAGCGAAACACCGAGACTGTAAAACACTGAGACAGTGAAACACCGAGACTGTAAAACACTGAGGCAGTGAAACACTGAGACAGCGAAACACCGAGACTGTAAAACACTGAGACAGTGAAACACCGAGACAGCGAAACACCGAGACAGCGAAACACCGAGACAGCGAAACACCGAGACAGAGAAACACCGAGGCAGCGAAACACCGAGACAGCGAAACACTGAGACAGTGAAACACCGAGACAGCGAAACACCAAGACTGTAAAACACTGAGACAGTGAAAGACCGAGAGTGTAAAACACTGAGACAGTGAAACACCGAGAGTGTAAAACACTGAGACAGTGAAACACCGAGACAGCGAAACACCAAGACTGTAAAACACTGAGACAGTGAAACACCGAGAGTGTAAAACACTGAGACAGTGAAACACCGAGACAGCGAAACACAGAGACAGTGAAACACTGAGACAGCGAAACACTGAAACAGCGAAACACCGAGAGTGTAAAACACTGAGACAGTGAAACACCGAGACAGCGAAACGCTGAGACTGTAAAACACTGAGACAGTGAAACACTGAGACAGCGAAACACCGAGACAGCGAAACACTGAGACAGTGAAAGACTGAGACAGTGAAACACCGAGACTGTAAAACACTGAGACAGCGAAACACTGAGACAGCGAAACACAGAGACAGTGAAACACCGAGACTGTAAAACAATGAGACAGCGAAACACTGAGACAGTGAAACACTGAGACAATGAAACACTGAGACAGTGAGACATTGAGATAGTGAAACACTGAGACAGTGAAACAGTGAGAGAGCGAAACAGTGAGACAGTGAAACAGTGAGACAGTGAAACACTCAGATAGTGAAACACCGAGACAGAGAAAAACTGAGACAGAGAAACACTGAGACTGCGAAACAGCGAAACACCAAGACAGTGAAACAGTTTGACTGCGAAACAGTGAGACACTGAGACTGCGAAACACAGAGACTGAGAAACAGTGAAACACCAAGAGGGCAAAACACTGAGACTGGGAAAGAGCGAATCACCGAGACAGTGAAACACTGAGACAGCGAAACACCGACACAGTGAAACACTGAGACAGTGAAACACTGAGACAGTGAAACAGTGAGACAGTGAAACACCGAGACAGTGAAACAACGAGACTGTAAAACACTGAGACAGTGAAACACTGAGACAGCGAAACACCGAGACTGTAAAACACTGAGACAGTGAAACACCGAGACTGTAAAACACTGAGACAGTGAAACACTGAGACAGTGAAACACCTAGAGTGTAAAACACTGAGACAGCGAAACACTGAAACTGCGAAACACCGAGAGTGTAAAACACTGAGACAGTGAAACACCGAGACAGCGAAACGCTGAGACTGTAAAACATTGAGACAGTGAAACACTGAGACAGTGAAACACTGAGACAGCGAAACACTGAGACAGTGAAACACTGAGACAGCGAAACACTGAGACAGCAAAACACTGAGACAGTGAAACACTGAGACAGCGAAACACAGAGACAGTGAAACACTGAGACAGCGAAACACTGAGACAGTGAAACAGTGAGACAGTGAAACACTGAGACAGTGAAACACTGAGACAGTGAAACAGTGAGACAGTGAAACACCAAGACAGTGAAACACCGAGACTGTAAAACACTGAGACAGTGAAACACTGAGACAGCGAAACACAGAGACTGTAAAACACTGAGACAGTGAAACACCGAGACTGTAAAACACTGAGACAGTGAAACACTGAGACAGTGAAACACTGAGACAGCGAAACACCGAGAGTGTAAAACACTGAGACAGTGAAACACCGAGACAGCGAAACACCGAGACAGCGAAACACCGGGACAGAGAAACACCGAGGCAGCGAAACACCGACACAGTGAAACACTGAGACAGAGAAACACTGAGACAGTGAAACAGTGAGACAGTGAAACACCGAGACAGTGAAACACCGAGACTGTAAAACACTGAGACAGTGAAACACTGAGACAGCGAAACACCGAGACTGTAAAACACTGAGACAGTGAAACAACGAGACTGTAAAACACTGAGACAGTGAAACACGGAGACAGTGAAACACAGAGACAGCGGAACAGTGAGACACTGAGACAATGAAACACTGAGACAGTGAGACATTGAGACAGCAGGACACTGAGACAGAGAAACAGTGAAACACTATGAGACAGGGAGACACTGAGGCAGTGAAACACTGAGAAAGTGAAACAGTGAAAGACCGAGACAGCGAGTCACTGAGACAGTGAAACAGTGAAAAAGTGAGACAGCAAAACACCAAAACAGTGAAACAGTGAGAGAGCGAAACAGTGAGACTGTGAAACACTGAGAAAGCGAAACACTGGGACAGTGAAACAGTGAGACAGCGAAACACTGAGACTGTGAAACAGTGAGACAGCGAGACATTGAGATAGTGAAACACTGAGACAGTGAAACAGTGAGACAGCGATACAGTGAGACAGTGAAACAGTGAAACAGTGAAACACTCAGATAGCGAAACACCGACACAGTGAAAAACTGAGACAGAGAAACACTGAGACTGCGAAACAGCGAAACACCAAGACAGTGAAACAGTTAGACTGCGAAACAGTGAGACACTGAAACTGCGAAACACAGAGACTGAGAAACAGTGAAACACCAAGAGGGCAAAACACTGAGACTGGGAAAGAGCGAATCACCGAGACAGTGAAACACTGAGACAGCGAAACACCGACACAGTGAAACACTGAGACAGTGAAACACCGAGACAGTGAAACACCGAGACTGTAAAACACTGAGACAGTGAAACACCGAGACAGCGAAACACCGAGAATGTAAAACACTGAGACAGTGAAACACCGAGACTGTAAAACACTGAGGCAGTGAAACACTGAGGCAGCGAAACACCGAGACTGTAAAACACTGAGACAGTGAAACACCGAGACAGCGAAACACCGAGACAGCGAAACACCGAGACAGCGAAACACCGAGACAGAGAAACACCGAGGCAGCGAAACACCGAGGCAGCGAAACACCGAGACAGCGAAACACTGAGATAGTGAAACACCGAGACAGCGAAACACCAAGACTGTAAAACACTGAGACAGTGAAAGACCGAGAGTGTAAAACACTGAGACAGTGAAACACCGAGAGTGTAAAACACTGAGACATTGAAAAACCGAGACAGCGAAACACTGACACAGTGAAACACTGAGACAGTGAAACACCGAGACAGTGAAACACCGAGACTGTAAAACACTGAGACAGTGAAACACCGAGACAGCGAAACACCGAGACTGTAAAACACTGAGACAGTGAAACACCGAGACTGTAAAACACTGAGGCAGTGAAACACTGAGCCAGCGAAACACCGAGACTGTAAAACACTGAGACAGTGAAACACCGAGACAGCGAAACACCGAGACAGCGAAACACCGAGACAGCGAAACACCGAGACAGAGAAACACCGAGGCAGCGAAACACCGAGACAGCGAAACACTGAGACAGTGAAACACCGAGACAGCGAAACACCAAGACTGTAAAACACTGAGACAGTGAAAGACCGAGAGTGTAAAACACTGAGACAGTGAAACACCGAGAGTGTAAAACACTGAGACAGTGAAACACCGAGACAGCGAAACACCAAGACTGTAAAACACTGAGACAGTGAAACACCGAGAGTGTAAAACACTGAGACAGTGAAACACCGAGACAGCGAAACACAGAGACAGTGAAACACTGAGACAGCGAAACACCGAGACTGTAAAACACTGAGACAGTGAAACACCGAGACTGTAAAACACTGAGGCAGTGAAACACTGAGACAGCGAAACACCGAGACTGTAAAACACTGAGACAGTGAAACACCGAGACAGCGAAACACCGAGACAGCGAAACACCGAGACAGCGAAACACCGAGACAGAGAAACACCGAGGCAGCGAAACACCGAGACAGCGAAACACTGAGACAGTGAAACACCGAGACAGCGAAACACCAAGACTGTAAAACACTGAGACAGTGAAAGACCGAGAGTGTAAAACACTGAGACAGTGAAACACCGAGAGTGTAAAACACTGAGACAGTGAAACACCGAGACAGCGAAACACCAAGACTGTAAAACACTGAGACAGTGAAACACCGAGAGTGTAAAACACTGAGACAGTGAAACACCGAGACAGCGAAACACAGAGACAGTGAAACACTGAGACAGCGAAACACTGAAACAGCGAAACACCGAGAGTGTAAAACACTGAGACAGTGAAACACCGAGACAGCGAAACGCTGAGACTGTAAAACACTGAGACAGTGAAACACTGAGACAGCGAAACACCGAGACAGCGAAACACTGAGACAGTGAAAGACTGAGACAGTGAAACACCGAGACTGTAAAACACTGAGACAGCGAAACACTGAGACAGCGAAACACAGAGACAGTGAAACACCGAGACTGTAAAACAATGAGACAGCGAAACACTGAGACAGTGAAACACTGAGACAATGAAACACTGAGACAGTGAGACATTGAGATAGTGAAACACTGAGACAGTGAAACAGTGAGAGAGCGAAACAGTGAGACAGTGAAACAGTGAGACAGTGAAACACTCAGATAGTGAAACACCGAGACAGAGAAAAACTGAGACAGAGAAACACTGAGACTGCGAAACAGCGAAACACCAAGACAGTGAAACAGTTTGACTGCGAAACAGTGAGACACTGAGACTGCGAAACACAGAGACTGAGAAACAGTGAAACACCAAGAGGGCAAAACACTGAGACTGGGAAAGAGCGAATCACCGAGACAGTGAAACACTGAGACAGCGAAACACCGACACAGTGAAACACTGAGACAGTGAAACACTGAGACAGTGAAACAGTGAGACAGTGAAACACCGAGACAGTGAAACAACGAGACTGTAAAACACTGAGACAGTGAAACACTGAGACAGCGAAACACCGAGACTGTAAAACACTGAGACAGTGAAACACCGAGACTGTAAAACACTGAGACAGTGAAACACTGAGACAGTGAAACACCTAGAGTGTAAAACACTGAGACAGCGAAACACTGAAACAGCGAAACACCGAGAGTGTAAAACACTGAGACAGTGAAACACCGAGACAGCGAAACGCTGAGACTGTAAAACATTGAGACAGTGAAACACTGAGACAGTGAAACACTGAGACAGCGAAACACTGAGACAGTGAAACACTGAGACAGCGAAACACTGAGACAGCAAAACACTGAGACAGTGAAACACTGAGACAGCGAAACACAGAGACAGTGAAACACTGAGACAGCGAAACACTGAGACAGTGAAACAGTGAGACAGTGAAACACTGAGACAGTGAAACACTGAGACAGTGAAACAGTGAGACAGTGAAACACCAAGTCAGTGAAACACCGAGACTGTAAAACACTGAGACAGTGAAACACTGAGACAGCGAAACACAGAGACTGTAAAACACTGAGACAGTGAAACACCGAGACTGTAAAACACTGAGACAGTGAAACACTGAGACAGTGAAACACTGAGACAGCGAAACACCGAGAGTGTAAAACACTGAGACAGTGAAACACCGAGACAGCGAAACACCGAGACAGCGAAACACCGGGACAGAGAAACACCGAGGCAGCGAAACACCGACACAGTGAAACACTGAGACAGAGAAACACTGAGACAGTGAAACAGTGAGACAGTGAAACACCGAGACAGTGAAACACCGAGACTGTAAAACACTGAGACAGTGAAACACTGAGACAGCGAAACACCGAGACTGTAAAACACTGAGACAGTGAAACAACGAGACTGTAAAACACTGAGACAGTGAAACACGGAGACAGTGAAACACAGAGACAGCGGAACAGTGAGACACTGAGACACTGAGACAATGAAACACTGAGACAGTGAGACATTGAGACAGCAGGACACTGAGACAGAGAAACAGTGAAACACTATGAGACAGGGAGACACTGAGGCAGTGAAACACTGAGAAAGTGAAACAGTGAAAGACCGAGACAGCGAGTCACTGAGACAGTGAAACAGTGAAAAAGTGAGACAGCAAAACACCAAAACAGTGAAACAGTGAGAGAGCGAAACAGTGAGACTGTGAAACACTGAGAAAGCGAAACACTGGGACAGTGAAACAGTGAGACAGCGAAACACTGAGACTGTGAAACAGTGAGACAGCGAGACATTGAGATAGTGAAACACTGAGACAGTGAAACAGTGAGACAGCGATACAGTGAGACAGTGAAACAGTGAAACAGTGAAACACTCAGATAGCGAAACACCGACACAGTGAAAACTGAGACAGAGAAACACTGAGACTGCGAAACAGCGAAACACCAAGACAGTGAAACAGTTAGACTGCGAAACAGTGAGACACTGAGACTGCGAAACACAGAGACTGAGAAACAGTGAAACACCAAGAGGGCAAAACACTGAGACTGGGAAAGAGCGAATCACCGAGACAGTGAAACACTGAGACAGCGAAACACCGACACAGTGAAACACTGAGACAGTGAAACACCGAGACAGTGAAACACCGAGACTGTAAAACACTGAGACAGTGAAACACCGAGACAGCGAAACACCGAGACAGCGAAACACCGAGACAGCGAAACACCGAGACAGAGAAACACCGAGGCAGCGAAACACCGAGGCAGCGAAACACCGAGACAGCGAAACACTGAGATAGTGAAACACCGAGACAGCGAAACACCAAGACTGTAAAACACTGAGACAGTGAAAGACCGAGAGTGTAAAACACTGAGACAGTGAAACACCGAGAGTGTAAAACACTGAGACATTGAAACACCGAGACAGCGAAACACTGACAAAGTGAAACACTGAGACAGTGAAACACCGAGACAGTGAAACACCGAGACTGTAAAACACTGAGACAGTGAAACACCGAGACAGCGAAACACCGAGACTGTAAAACACTGAGACAGTGAAACACCGAGACTGTAAAACACTGAGGCAGTGAAACACTGAGACAGCGAAACACCGAGACTGTAAAACACTGAGACAGTGAAACACCGAGACAGCGAAACACCGAGACAGCGAAACACCGAGAAAGCGAAACACCGAGACAGAGAAACACCGAGGCAGCAAAACACCGAGACAGCGAAACACTGAGACAGTGAAACACCGAGACAGCGAAACACCAAGACTGTAAAACACTGAGACAGTGAAAGACCGAGAGTGTAAAACACTGAGACAGTGAAACACCGAGAGTGTAAAACACTGAGACAGTGAAACACCGAGACAGCGAAACACCAAGACTGTAAAACACTGAGACAGTGAAACACCGAGAGTGTAAAACACTGAGACAGCGAAACACCGAGACAGCGAAACACAGAGACAGTGAAACACTGAGACAGCGAAACACCGAGACTGTAAAACACTGAGACAGTGAAACACCGAGACTGTAAAACACTGAGGCAGTGAAACACTGAGACAGCGAAACACCGAGACTGTAAAACACTGAGACAGTGAAACACCGAGACAGCGAAACACCGAGACAGCGAAACACCGAGACAGCGAAACACCGAGACAGAGAAACACCGAGGCAGCGAAACACCGAGACAGCGAAACACTGAGACAGTGAAACACCGAGACAGCGAAACACCAAGACTGTAAAACACTGAGACAGTGAAAGACCGAGAGTGTAAAACACTGAGACAGTGAAACACCGAGAGTGTAAAACACTGAGACAGTGAAACACCGAGACAGCGAAACACCAAGACTGTAAAACACTGAGACAGTGAAACACCGAGAGTGTAAAACACTGAGACAGTGAAACACCGAGACAGCGAAACGCTGAGACTGTAAAACACTGAGACAGTGAAACACTGAGACAGCGAAACACCGAGACAGCGAAACACTGAGACAGTGAAACACTGAGACAGTGAAACACCGAGACTGTAAAACACTGAGACAGCGAAACACTGAGACAGCGAAACACTGATACAGTGAAACACAGAGACAGTGAAACACCGAGACTGTAAAACACTGAGACAGCGAAACACTGAGACAGTGAAACACTGAGACAATGAAACACTGAGACAGTGAGACATTGAGATAGTGAAACACTGAGACAGTGAAACAGTGAGACAGCGAAACAGTGAGACAGTGAAACAGTGAGACAGTGAAACACTCAGATAGCGAAACACCGAGACAGAGAAAAACTGAGACAGAGAAACACTGAGACTGCGAAACAGCAAAACACCAAGACAGTGAAACAGTTTGACTGCGAAACAGTGAGACACTGAGACTGCGAAACACAGAGACTGAGAAACAGTGAAACACCAAGAGGGCAAAACACTGAGACTGGGAAAGAGCGAATCACCGAGACAGTGAAACACTGAGACAGCGAAACACCGACACAGTGAAACACTGAGACAGTGAAACACTGAGACAGTGAAACAGTGAGACAGTGAAACACCGAGACAGTGAAACACCGAGACTGTAAAACACTGAGACAGTGAAACACTGAGACAGCGAAACACCGAGACTGTAAAACACTGAGACAGTGAAACACCGAGACTGTAAAACACTGAGACAGTGAAACACTGAGACAGTGACACACCGAGAGTGTAAAACACTGAGACAGCGAAACACTGAAACAGCGAAACAACGAGAGTGTAAAACACTGAGACAGTGAAACACCGAGACAGCGAAACGCTGAGACTGTAAAACATTGAGACAGTGAAACACTGAGACAGTGAAACACTGAGACAGCGAAACACTGAGACAGTGAAACACTGAGGCAGCGAAACACTGAGACAGCAAAACACTGAGACAGTGAAACACTGAGACAGCGAAACACAGAGACAGTGAAACACTGAGACAGCGAAACACTGAGACAGTGAAACAGTGAGACAGTGAAACACTGAGACAGTGAAACACTGAGACAGTGAAACAGTGAGACAGTGAAACACCGAGACAGTGAAACACCGAGACAGTGAAACACCGAGACTGTAAAACACTGAGACAGTGAAACACTGAGACAGCGAAACACCGAGAGTGTAAAACACTGAGACAGTGAAACACCGAGACTGTAAAACACTGAGACAGTGAAACACTGAGACAGTGAAACACTGAGACAGCGAAACACCGAGACTGTAAAACACTGAGACAGTGAAACACCGAGACAGCGAAACACCGAGACAGCGAAACACCGGGACAGAGAAACACCGAGGCAGCGAAACACCGACACAGTGAAACACTGAGACAGTGAAACACTGAGACAGTGAAACAGTGAGACAGTGAAACACCGAGACAGTGAAACACCGAGACTGTAAAACACTGAGACAGTGAAACACTGAGACAGCGAAACACCGAGAGTGTGAAACACTGAGACAGTGTAACACCGAGACTGTAAAACACTGAGACAGTGAAACACGGAGACAGTGAAACACAGAGACAGCGGAACAGTGAGACAGTGAGACACTGAGACAATGAAACACTGAGACAGTGAGACATTGAGACAGCAGGACACTGAGACAGAGAAACAGTGAAACACTATGAGACAGGGAGACACTGAGGCAGTGAGACACTGAGAAAGTGAAACAGTTAAAGACCGAGACAGCGAGTCACTGAGACAGTGAAACAGTGAAAAAGTGAGACAGCAAAACACCAAAACAGTGAAACAGTGAGAGAGCGAAACAGTGAGACTGTGAAACACTGAGAAAGCGAAACACTGGGACAGTGAAACAGTGAGACAGCGAAACACTGAGACTGCGAAACAGTGAGACAGCGAGACAGTGAGATAGTGAAACACTGAGACAGTGAAACAGTGAGACAGCGATACAGTGAGACAGTGAAACAGTGAGACAGTGAAACACTCAGATAGCGAAACACTGAGACAGTGAAAAACTGAGACAGAGAAACACTGAGACTGCGAAACAGCGAAACACCAAGACAGTGAAACAGTTAGACTGCGAAACAGTGAGACACTGAGACTGCGAAACACAGAGACTGATAAACAGTGAAACACCAAAAGGGCAAAACACTGAGACTGGGAAAGAGCGAATCACCGAGACAGTGAAACACTGAGACAGCGAAACACCGACACAGTGAAACACTGAGACAGTGAAACACCGAGACAGTGAAACACCGAGACTGTAAAACACTGAGACAGTGAAACATCAAGACAGCGAAACACCGAGACTGTAAAACACTGAGACAGTGAAACACCGAGACTGTAAAACACTGAGGCAGTGAAACACTGAGACAGCGAAACACCGAGACTGTAAAACACTGAGACAGTGAAACACCGAGACAGCGAAACACCGAGACAGCGAAACACCGAGACAGCGAAACACCGAGACAGAGAAACACCGAGGCAGCGAAACACCGAGACAGCGAAACACTGAGACAGTGAAACACCGAGATAGCGAAACACCAAGACTGTAAAACACTGAGACAGTGAAAGACCGAGAGTGTAAAACACTGAGGCAGTGAAACACCGAGAGTGTAAAACACTGAGACAGTGAAACACCGAGACAGCGAAACACCAAGACTGTAAAACACTGAGACAGTGAAACACCGAGAGTGTAAAACACTGAGACAGTGAAACACCGAGACAGCGAAACACAGAGACAGTGAAACACTGAGACAGCGAAACACTGAGACAGCGAAACACCGAGAGTGTAAAACACTGAGACAGTGAAACACCGAGACAGCGAAACGCTGAGACTGTAAAACACTGAGACAGTGAAACACTGAGACAGCGAAACACCGAGACAGCGAAACACTGAGACAGTGAAACACTGAGACAGTGAAACACCGAGACTGTAAAACACTGAGACAGCGAAACACTGAGACAGCGAAACACTGATACAGTGAAACACAGAGACAGTGAAACACCGAGACTGTAAAACACTGAGACAGCGAAACACTGATACAGTGAAACACTGAGACAATGAAACACTGAGACAGCGAGACATTGAGATAGTGAAACACTGAGACAGTGAGACATTGACACAGCAGGACACTGAGACAGAGAAACAGTGAAACACTATGAGACAGGGAGACACTGAGGCAGTGAAACAGTGAAACAGCGAGACACTGAGACAGTGAAACACTGAGAAAGTGAAACAGTGAAAGACCGAGACAGCGAGTCACTGAGACAGTTAAACAGTGAAAAGGTAAGACAGCAAAACACCGAAACAGTGAAACGGTGAGAGAGCGAAACACTGAGACTGTGAAACACCGAGAAAGCGAAACACTGAGAATGTGAAACACTGAGACAGCGAAACAGTGAGACAGTGAAACACCGAGACTGCGAAACACTGGGACAGTGAAGCAGTGAGACAGTGAAACACTGAAACTGCGAAACAGTGAGACAGCGAGACATTGAGATAGTGAATCACTGAGACAGTGAAACAGTGAGACAGCGAAACAGTGAGACAGTGAAACAGTGAGACAGTGAAACACTCAGATAGAGAAACACCGAGACAGAGAAAAACTGAGACAGAGAAACACTGAGACTGCGAAACAGCGAAACACCAAGACAGTGAAACAGTTTGACTGCGAAACAGTGAGACACTGAGACTGCGAAACACAGAGACTGGGAAACAGTGAAACACCAAGAGAGCAAAACACTGAGACTGGGAAAGAGTGAATCACCGAGACAGTGAAACACTGAGACAGCGAAACACCGACACAGTGAAACACTGAGACAGTGAAACACTGAGACAGTGAAACAGTGAGACAGTGAAACACCGAGACAGTGAAACACCGAGACTGTAAAACACTGAGACAGTGAAACACTGAGACAGCGAAACACCGAGACTGTAAAACACTGAGACAGTGAAACACCGAGACTGTAAAACACTGAGACAGTGAAACACTGAGACAGTGAAACACCTAGAGTGTAAAACACTGAGACAGTGAAACACCGAGGCAGCGAAACACCAAGACTGTAAAACACTGAGACAGTGAAACACCGAGAGTGTAAAACACCGAGACAGCGAAACAATGAGACAGTGAAACACTGAGACAGCGAAACACTGAGACAGCGAAACACCGAGAGTGTAAAACACTGAGACAGCAAAACACCGAGACAGCGAAACGCTGAGACTGTAAAACACTGAGACAGTGAAACACTGAGACAGTGAAAAACTGAGACAGCGAAACACTGAGACAGTGAAACACTGAGACAGCGAAACACTGAGACAGCAAAACACTGAGACAGTGAAACACTGAGACAGCGAAACACAGAGACAGTGAAACACTGAGACAGCGAAACACTGAGACAGTGAAACAGTGAGACAGTGAAACACCGAGACAGTGAAACACTGAGACAGCGAAACACCGACACAGTGAAACACTGAGACAGTGAAACACTGAGACAGTGAAACAGTGAGACAGTGAAACACCGAGACAGTGAAACAACGAGACTGTAAAACACTGAGACAGTGAAACACCGAGACTGTAAAACACTGAGACAGTGAAACACTGAGACAGTGAAACACTGAGACAGTGAAACACTGAGACAGTGAAACACTGAGACAGCGAAACACCGAGAGTGTAAAACACTGAGACAGAGAAACACCGAGGCAGCGAAACACCAAGACTGTAAAACACTGAGACAGTGAAACACCGAGAGTGTAAAACACTGAGACAGTGAAACACCGAAACAGCGAAACACTGAGACAGTGAAACACTGAGACAGCGAAACACTGAGACAGCGAAACACCGAGAGTGTAAAACACTGAGACAGTGAAACACCGAGACAGCGAAACGCTGAGACTGTAAAACACTGAGACAGTGAAACAATGAGACAGTGAAAAACTGAGACAGCGAAACACTGAGACAGTGAAACACTGAGACAGCGAAACACTGAGACAGCAAAACACTGAGACAGTGAAACACTGAGACAGCGAAACACAGAGACAGTGAAACACTGAGACAGCGAAACACTGAGACAGTGAAACAGTGAGACAGTGAAACACCGAGACAGTGAAACACTGAGACAGCGAAACACCGACACAGTGAAACACTGAGACAGTGAAACACTGAGACAGTGAAACAGTGAGACAGTGAAACACCGAGACAGTGAAACACCGAGACTGTAAAACACTGAGACAGTGAAACACTGAGACAGCGAAACACCGAGTCTGTAAAACACTGAGACAGTGAAACACCGAGACTGTAAAACACTGAGACAGTGAAACACCGAGACTGTAAAACACTGAGGCAGTGAAACACTGAGACAGCGAAACACCGAGACTGTAAAACACTGAGACAGTGAAACACCGAGACAGCGAAACACCGAGACAGCGAAACACCGAGACAGAGAAACACCGAGGCAGCGAAACACAGAGACAGCGAAACACTGAGACAGTGAAACACCGAGACATCGAAACACCAAGACTGTAAAACACTGAGACAGTGAAAGACCGAGAGTGTAAAACACTGAGACAGTGAAACACCGAGAGTGTAAAACACTGAGACAGTGAAACACCGAGACAGCGAAACACCAAGACTGTAAAACACTGAGACAGTGAAACATCGAGAGTGTAAAACACTGAGACAGTGAAACACCGAGACAGCGAAACACAGAGACAGTGAAACACTGAGACAGCAAAACACTGAGACAGCGAAACACCGAGAGTGTAAAACACTGAGACAGTGAAACACCGAGACAGCGAAACGCTGAGACTGTAAAACACTGAGACAGTGAAACACTGAGACAGCGAAACACCGAGACAGCGAAACACTGAGACAGTGAAACACTGAGACAGTGAAACACCGAGACTGTAAAACACTGAGACAGCGAAACACTGAGACAGCGAAACACTGATACAGTGAAACACAGAGACAGTGAAACACCGAGTCTGTAAAACACTGAGACAGCGAAACACTGAGACAGTGAAACACTGAGACAATGAAACACTGAGACAGCGAGACATTGAGATAGTGAAACACTGAGACAGTGAGACATTGAGACAGCAGGACACTGAGACAGAGAAACAGTGAAACACTATGAGACAGGGAGACACTGAGGCAGTGAAACAGTGAAACAGCGAGACACTGAGACAGTGAAACACTGAGAAAGTGAAACAGTGAAAGACGGAGACAGCGAGTCACTGAGACAGTGAAACAGTGAAAAAGTGAGACAGCAAAACACCGAAACAGTGAAACGGTGAGAGAGCGAAACAGTGAGACTGTGAAACACCGAGAAAGCGAAACACTGAGAATGTGAAACACTGAGACAGCGAAACAGTGAGACAGCGAAACACCGAGACTGCGAAACACTGGGACAGTGAAGCAGTGAGACAGTGAAACACTGAGACTGCGAAACAGTGAGACAGCGAGACATTGAGATAGTGAAACACTGAGACAGTGAAACAGTGAGACAGCGAAACAGTGAGACAGTGAAACAGTGAGACAGTGAAACACTCAGATAGCGAAACACCGAGACAGAGAAAAACTGAGACAGAGAAACACTGAGACTGCGAAACAGCAAAACACCAAGACAGTGAAACAGTTTGACTGCGAAACAGTGAAACACTGAGACTGCGAAACACAGAGACTGAGAAACAGTGAAACACCAAGAGAGCAAAACACTGAGACTGGGAAAGAGCGAATCACCGAGACAGTGAAACACTGAGACAGCGAAACACCGACACAGTGAAACACTGAGACAGTGAAACACTGAGACAGTGAAACAGTGAGACAGTGAAACACCGAGACAGTGAAACACCGAGACTGTAAAACACTGAGACAGTGAAACACTGAGACAGCGAAACACCGAGACTGTAAAACACTGAGACAGTGAAACACCGAGACTGTAAAACACTGAGACAGTGAAACACTGAGACAGTGAAACACCTAGAGTGTAAAACACTGAGACAGTGAAACACCGAGGCAGCGAAACACCAAGACTGTAAAACACTGAGACAGTGAAACACCGAGAGTGTAAAACACTGAGACAGTGAAACACCGAGACAGCGAAACACTGAGACAGTGAAACACTGAGACAGCGAAACACTGAGACAGCGAAACACCGAGAGTGTAAAACACTGAGACAGTGAAACACCGAGACAGCGAAACGCTGAGACTGTAAAACACTGAGACAGTGAAACACTGAGACAGTGAAAAACTGAGACAGCGAAACACTGAGACAGTGAAACACTGAGACAGCGAAACACTGAGACAGCAAAAAAAATGAGAAAGTGAAACACTGAGACAGCGAAACACAGAGACAGTGAAACACTGAGAAAGCGAAACACTGAGACAGTGAAACACTGAGACAGTGAAACACTGAGACAGCGAAACACCGAGAGTGTAAAACACTGAGACAGAGAAACACCGAGGCAGCGAAACACCAAGACTGTAAAACACTGAGACAGTGAAACACCGAGAGTGTAAAACACTGAGACAGTGAAACACCGAGACTGTAAAACACTGAGACAGTGAAACACTGAGACAGCGAAACACTGAGACAGCGAAACACCGAGAGTGTAAAACACTGAGACAGTGAAACAATGAGACAGTGAAAAACTGAGACAGCGAAACACTGAGAGAGTGAAACACCGAGACAGCGAAACACTGAGACAGCAAAACACTGAGACAGTGAAACACTGAGACAGCGAAACACAGAGACAGTGAAACACCGAGACAGCGAAACACTGAGACAGTGAAACAGTGAGACAGTGAAACACCGAGACAGTGAAACACTGAGACAGCGAAACACCGACACAGTGAAACACTGAGACAGTGAAACACTGAGACAGTGAAACAGTGAGACAGTGAAACACCGAGACAGTGAAACACCGAGACTGTAAAGCACTGAGACAGTGAAACACTGAGACAGCGAAACACCGAGACTGTAAAACACTGAGACAGTGAAACACCGAGACTGTAAAACACTGAGACAGTGAAACACTGAGACAGTGAAACACCGAGACAGCGAAACACCGAGAGTGTAAAACACTGAGACAGTGAAACACCGAGACAGCGAAACACCGAGACAGGGAAACACCGGGACAGAGAAACACCGAGCCAGCGAAACACCGACACAGTGAAACACTGAGACAGTGAAACACTGAGACAGTGAAACAGTGAGACAGTGAAACACCGAGACAGTGAAACACCGAGACTGTAAAACACTGAGACAGTGAAACACTGAGACAGCGAAACACCGAGACTGTAAAACACTGAGACAGTGAAACACCGAGACTGTAAAACACTGAGACAGCGAAACACGGAGACAGTGAAACACAGAGACAGCGGAACAGTGAGACAGTGAGACACTGAGACAATGAAACACTGAGACAGTGAGACATTGAGACAGCAGGACACTGAGACAGAGAAACAGTGAAATACTATGAGACAGGGAGACACTGAGGCAGAGAAACACTGAGAAAGTGAAACAGTGAAAGACCGAGACAGCGAGTCACTGAGACAGTGAAACAGTGAAAAAGTGAGACAGCAAAACACCAAAACAGTGAAACAGTGAGAGAGTGAAACAGTGAGACTGTGAAACACTGAGAAAGCGAAACACTGGGACAGTGAAACAGTGAGACAGCGAAACACTGAGACTGCGAAACAGTGAGACAGCGAGACATTGAGATAGTGAAACACTGAGACAGTGAAACAGTGAGACAGCGATACAGTGAGACAGTGAAACAGTGAGACAGTGAAACACTCAGATTGCGAAACACCGAGACAGTGAAAAACTGAGACAGAGAAACACTGAGACTGCGAAACAGCGAAACACCAAGACAGTGAAACAGTTTGACTGCGAAACAGTGAGACACTGAGACTGCGAAACACAGAGACTGAGAAACAGTGAAACACCAAGAGGGCAAAACACTGAGACTGGGAAAGAGCGAATCACCGAGACAGTGAAACACTGAGACAGCGAAACACCGACACAGTGAAACACTGAGACAGTGAAACACCGAGACAGTGAAACACCGAGACTGTAAAACACTGAGACAGTGAAACACCGAGACAGCGAAACACCGAGACTGTAAAACACTGAGACAGTGAAACACCGAGACTGTAAAACACTGAGGCAGTGAAACACTGAGACAGCGAAACACCGAGACTGTAAAATACTGAGACAGTGAAACACTGAGACAGCGAAACACCGAGACAGCGAAACACCGAGACAGAGAAACACCGAGGCAGCGAAACACCGAGACAGCGAAACACTGAGACAGTGAAACACCGAGACAGCGAAACACCAAGACTGTAAAACACTGAGACAGTGAAAGACCGAGAGTGTAAAACACTGAGACAGTGAAACACCGAGACTGTAAAACACTGAGACAGTGAAACACCGAGACAGCGAAACACCAAGACTGTAAAACACTGAGACAGTGAAACAACGAGAGTGTAAAACACTGAGACAGTGAAACACCGAGACTGTAAAACACTGAGGCAATGAAACACTTGGACAGCGAAACACCGAGACTGTAAAACACTGAGACAGTGAAACACCGAGACAGCGAAACACCGAGACAGCGAAACACCGAGACAGCGAAACACCGAGACAGAGAAACAACGAGGCAGCGAAACACCGAGACAGCGAAACACTGAGACAGTGAAACACCGAGACAGCGAAACATCAAGACTGTAAAACACTGAGACAGTGAAAGACCGAGAGTGTAAAACACTGAGACAGTGAAACACCGAGAGTGTAAAACACTGAGACAATGAAACACCGAGACAGCGAAACACCAAGACTGTAAAACACTGAGACAGTGAAAGACCGAGAGTGTGAAACACTGAGACAGTGAAACACCGAGACAGCGAAACACTGAGACAGTGAAACACTGAGACAGCGAAACACTGAGACAGCGAAACACCTAGAGTGTAAAACACTGAGACAGTGAAACACCGAGACAGCGAAACACTGAGACAGTGAAACACTGAGACAGTGAAACACTGAGACAGTGAATAACTGAGACAGCGAAACACTGAGACAGTGAAACACTGAGACAGCGAAACACTGAGACAGCGAAACACCGAGACAGCGAAACACTTAGACAGTGAAACACTGAGACAGTGAAACACCGAGACTGTAAAACACTGAGACAGCGAAACACTGAGACAGCGAAACACTGATACAGTGAAACACAGAGACAGTGAAACACCGAGACTGTAAAACACTGAGACAGCGAAACACTGAGACAGTGAAACACTGAGACAATGAAACACTGAGACAGCGAGACATTGAGATAGTGAAACACTGAGACAGTGAGACATTGAGACAGCAGGACACTGAGACAGAGAAACAGTGAAACACTATGAGACAGGGAGACACTGAGGCAGTGAAACAGTGAAACAGCGAGACACTGAGACAGTGAAACACTGAGAAAGTGAAACAGTGAAAGACCGAGACAGCGAGTCACTGAGACAGTGAAACAGTGAAAAAGTGAGACAGCAAAACACCAAAACAGTGAAACGGTGAGAGAGCGAAACAGTGAGACTGTGAAACACCGAGAAAGCGAAACACTGAGAATGTGAAACACTGAGACAGCGAAACAGTGAGACAGCGAAACACCGAGACTGCGAAACACTGGGACAGTGAAGCAGTGAGACAGTGAAACACTGAGACTGCGAAACAGTGAGACAGCGAGACATTGAGATAGTGAAACACTGAGACAGTGAAACAGTGAGACAGCGAAACAGTGAGACAGTGAAACAGTGAGACAGTGAAACACTCATATAGCGAAACACCGAGACAGAGAAAAACTGAGACAGAGAAACACTGAGACTGCGAAACAGCGAAACACCAAGACAGTGAAACAGTTTGACTGCGAAACAGTGAAACACTGAGACTGCGAAACACAGAGACTGAGAAACAGTGAAACAACAAGAGAGCAAAACACTGAGACTGGGAAAGAGCGAATCACCGAGACAGTGAAACACTGAGACAGCGAAACACCGACACAGTGAAACACTGAGACAGTGAAACACTGAGACAGTGAAACAGTGAGACAGTGAAACACCGAGACAGTGAAACACCGAGACTGTAAAACACTGAGACAGTGAAACACTGAGACAGCGAAACACCGAGACTGTAAAACACTGAGACAGTGAAACACCGAGACTGTAAAACACTGAGACAGAGAAACACTGAGACAGTGAAACACCTAGAGTGTAAAACACTGAGACAGTGAAACACCGAGGCAGCGAAACACCAAGACTGTAAAACACTGAGACAGTGAAACACCGAGAGTGTAAAACACTGAGACAGTGAAACACCGAGACAGCGAAACACTGAGACAGTGAAACACTGAGACAGCGAAACACTGAGACAGCGAAACACCGAGAGTGTAAAACACTGAGACAGTGAAACACCGAGACAGCGAAACGCTGAGACTGTAAAACACTGAGACAGTGAAACACTGAGACAGTGAAAAACTGAGACAGCGAAACACTGAGACAGTGAAACACTGAGACAGCGAAACACTGAGACAGCAAAAAAAATGAGAAAGTGAAACACTGAGACAGCGAAACACAGAGACAGTGAAACACTGAGACAGCGAAACACTGAGACAGTGAAACAGTGAGACAGTGAAACACCGAGACAGTGAAACACTGAGACAGCGAAACACCGACACAGTGAAACACTGAGACAGCGAAACACTGAGACAGTGGAACAGTGAGACAGTGAAACACCGAGACAGTGAAACACCGAGACTGTAAAACACTGAGACAGTGAAACACTGAGACAGCGAAACACCGAGACTGTAAAACACTGAGACAGTGAAACACCGAGACTGTAAAACACTGAGACAGTGAAACACTGAGACAGTGAAACACTGAGACAGCGAAACACCGAGAGTGTAAAACACTGAGACAGAGAAACACCGAGGCAGCGAAACACCAAGACTGTAAAACACTGAGACAGTGAAACACCGAGAGTGTAAAACACTGAGACAGTGAAACACCGAGACTGTAAAACACTGAGACAGTGAAACACTGAGACAGCGAAACACTGAGACAGCGAAACACCGAGAGTGTAAAACACTGAGACAGTGAAACAATGAGACAGTGAAAAACTGAGACAGCGAAACACTGAGAGAGTGAAACACCGAGACAGCGAAACACTGAGACAGCAAAACACTGAGACAGTGAAACACTGAGACAGCGAAACACAGAGACAGTGAAACACCGAGACAGCGAAACACTGAGACAGTGAAACAGTGAGACAGTGAAACACCGAGACAGTGAAACACTGAGACAGCGAAACACCGACACAGTGAAACACTGAGACAGTGAAACACTGAGACAGTGAAACAGTGAGACAGTGAAACACCGAGACAGTGAAACACCGAGACTGTAAAGCACTGAGACAGTGAAACACTGAGACAGCGAAACACCGAGACTGTAAAACACTGAGACAGTGAAACACCGAGACTGTAAAACACTGAGACAGTGAAACACTGAGACAGTGAAACACCGAGACAGCGAAACACCGAGAGTGTAAAACACTGAGACAGTGAAACACCGAGACAGCGAAACACCGAGACAGGGAAACACCGGGACAGAGAAACACCGAGCCAGCGAAACACCGACACAGTGAAACACTGAGACAGTGAAACACTGAGACAGTGAAACAGTGAGACAGTGAAACACCGAGACAGTGAAACACCGAGACTGTAAAACACTGAGACAGTGAAACACTGAGACAGCGAAACACCGCGACTGTAAAACACTGAGACAGTGAAACACCGAGACTGTAAAACACTGAGACAGCGAAACACGGAGACAGTGAAACACAGAGACAGCGGAACAGTGAGACAGTGAGACACTGAGACAATGAAACACTGAGACAGTGAGACATTGAGACAGCAGGACACTGAGACAGAGAAACAGTGAAATACTATGAGACAGGGAGACACTGAGGCAGAGAAACACTGAGAAAGTGAAACAGTGAAAGACCGAGACAGCGAGTCACTGAGACAGTGAAACAGTGAAAAAGTGAGACAGCAAAACACCAAAACAGTGAAACAGTGAGAGAGTGAAACAGTGAGACTGTGAAACACTGAGAAAGCGAAACACTGGGACAGTGAAACAGTGAGACAGCGAAACACTGAGACTGCGAAACAGTGAGACAGCGAGACATTGAGATAGTGAAACACTGAGACAGTGAAACAGTGAGACAGCGATACAGTGAGACAGTGAAACAGTGAGACAGTGAAACACTCAGATTGCGAAACACCGAGACAGTGAAAAACTGAGACAGAGAAACACTGAGACTGCGAAACAGCGAAACACCAAGACAGTGAAACAGTTTGACTGCGAAACAGTGAGACACTGAGACTGCGAAACACAGAGACTGAGAAACAGTGAAACACCAAGAGGGCAAAACACTGAGACTGGGAAAGAGCGAATCACCGAGACAGTGAAACACTGAGACAGCGAAACACCGACACAGTGAAACACTGAGACAGTGAAACACCGAGACAGTGAAACACCGAGACTGTAAAACACTGAGACAGTGAAACACCGAGACAGCGAAACACCGAGACTGTAAAACACTGAGACAGTGAAACACCGAGACTGTAAAACACTGAGGCAGTGAAACACTGAGACAGCGAAACACCGAGACTGTAAAATACTGAGACAGTGAAACACTGAGACAGCGAAACACCGAGACAGCGAAACACCGAGACAGAGAAACACCGAGGCAGCGAAACACCGAGACAGCGAAACACTGAGACAGTGAAACACCGAGACAGCGAAACACCAAGACTGTAAAACACTGAGACAGTGAAAGACCGAGAGTGTAAAACACTGAGACAGTGAAACACCGAGACTGTAAAACACTGAGACAGTGAAACACCGAGACAGCGAAACACCAAGACTGTAAAACACTGAGACAGTGAAACAACGAGAGAGTAAAACACTGAGACAGTGAAACACCGAGACTGTAAAACACTGAGGCAATGAAACACTGGGACAGCGAAACACCGAGACTGTAAAACACTGAGACAGTGAAACACCGAGACAGTGAAACACCGAGACAGCGAAACACCGAAACAGCGAAACACCGAGACAGAGAAACAACGAGGCAGCGAAACACCGAGACAGCGAAACACTGAGACAGTGAAACACCGAGACAGCGAAACACCAAGACTGTAAAACACTGAGACAGTGAAAGACCGAGAGTGTAAAACACTGAGACAGTGAAACACAGAGAGTGTAAAACACTGAGACAATGAAACACCGAGACAGCGAAACACCAAGACTGTAAAACACTGAGACAGTGAAACACCGAGAGTGTAAAACACTGAGACAGTGAAACACCGAGACAGCGAAACACTGAGACAGTGAAACACTGAGACAGCGAAACACTGAGACAGCGAAACACCGAGAGTGTAAAACACTGAGACAGTGAAACACCGAGACAGCGAAACGCTGAGACTGTAAAACACTGAGACAGTGAAACACTGAGACAGTGAATAACTGAGACAGCGAAACACTGAGACAGTGAAACACTGAGACAGCGAAACACTGAGACAGCAAAACACTGAGACAGTGAAACACTGAGACAGCGAAACACAGAGACAGTGAAACACTGAGACAGCGAAACACTGAGACAGTGAAACAGTGAGACAGTGAAACACCGAGACAGTGAAACACTGAGACAGCGAAACACCGACACAGTGAAACACTGAGACAGTGAAACACTGAGACAGTGAAACAGTGAGACAGTGAAACACCGAGACAGTGAAACACCGAGACTGTAAAACACTGAGACAGTGAAACACTGAGACAGCGAAACACCGAGACTGTAAAACACTGAGACAGTGAAACACCGAGACAGCGAAACACCGAGACAGCGAAACACCGGGACAGAGAAACACCGAGCCAGCGAAACACCGACACAGTGAAACACTGAGACAGTGAAACACTGAGACAGTGAAACAGTGAGACAGTGAAACACCGAGACAGTGAAACACCGAGACTGTAAAACACTGAGACAGTGAAACACTGAGACAGCGAAACACCGAGACTGTAAAACACTGAGACAGTGAAACACCGAGACTGTAAAACACTGAGACAGCGAAACACGGAGACAGTGAAACACAGAGACAGCGGAACAGTGAGACAGTGAGACACTGAGACAATGAAACACTGAGACAGTGAGACATTGAGACAGCAGGACACTGAGACAGAGAAACAGTGAAACAATATGAGACAGGGAGACACTGAGGCAGTGATACACTGAGAAAGTGAAACAGTAAAAGACCGAGACAGCGAGTCACTGAGACAGTGAAACAGTGAAAAAGTGAGACAGCAAAACACCAAAACAGTGAAACAGTGAGAGAGCGAAACAGTGAGACTGTGAAACACTGAGAAAGCGAAACACTGGGACAGTGAAACACCGAGACAGCGAAACACTGAGACTGCGAAACAGTGAGACAGCGAGACATTGAGATAGTGAAACACTGAGACAGTGAAACAGTGAGACAGTGAAACAGTGAGACAGTGAAACACCGAGACAGTGAAACACCGAGACTGTAAAACACTGAGACAGTGAAACACTGAGACAGCGAAACACCGAGACTGTAAAACACTGAGACAGTGAAACACCGAGACTGTAAAACACTGAGACAGTGAAACACTGAGACAGCGAAACACCGAGACTGTAAAACACTGAGACAGTGAAACAACGAGACTGTAAAACACTGAGACAGTGAAACACTGAGACAGTGAAACAATGAGACAGCGAAACACCGAGAGTGTAAAACACTGAGACAGTGAAACACCGAGACAGCGAAACACAGAGACAGCGAAACACCGGGACAGAGAAACACCGAGGCAGCGAAACACCGACACAGTGAAACACTGAGACAGTGAAACACTGAGACAGTGAAACAGTGAGACAGTGAAACACCGAGACAGTGAAACACCGAGACTGTAAAACACTGAGACAGTGAAACACTGAGACAGCGAAACACCGAGACTGTAAAACATTGAGACAGTGAAACACCGAGACTGTAAAGCACTGAGGCAGTGAAACACTGAGACAGCGAAACACCGAGACTGTAAAACACTGAGACAGTGAAACACCGAGACAGCGAAACACCGAGACAGCGAAACACCGAGACAGCGAAACACCGAGACAGAGAAACACCGAGGCAGCGAAACACCGAGACAGCGAAACACTGAGACAGTGAAACACCGAGACAGCGAAACACCAAGACTGTAAAACACTGAGACAGTGAAAGACCGAGAGTGTAAAACACTGAGACAGTGAAACACCGAGAGTGTAAAACACTGAGACAGTGAAACACCGAGACAGCGAAACACCAAGACTGTAAAACACTGAGACAGTGAAACACCGAGAGTGTAAAACACTGAGACAGTGAAACACCGAGACAGTGAAATGCTGAGACTGTAAAACACTGAGACAGTGAAACACTGAGACAGCGAAACACCGAGACAGCGAAACACCAAGACTGTAAAACACTGAGACAGTGAAACATCGAGAGTGTAAAACACTGAGACAGTGAAACACCGAGACAGCGAAACACAGAGACAGTGAAACACTGAGACAGCGAAACACTGAGACAGCGAAACACCGAGAGTGTAAAACACTGAGACAGTGAAACACCGAGACAGCGAAACGCTGAGACTGTAAAACACTGAGACAGTGAAACACTGAGACAGCGAAACACCGAGACAGCGAAACACTGAGACAGTGAAACACTGAGACAGTGAAACACCGAGACTGTAAAACACTGAGACAGCGAAACACTGAGACAGCGAAACACTGATACAGTGAAACACAGAGACAGTGAAACACCGAGTCTGTAAAACACTGAGACAGCGAAACACTGAGACAGTGAAACACTGAGACAATGAAACACTGAGACAGCGAGACATTGAGATAGTGAAACACTGAGACAGTGAGACATTGAGACAGCAGGACACTGAGACAGAGAAACAGTGAAACACTATGAGACAGGGAGACACTGAGGCAGTGAAACAGTGAAACAGCGAGACACTGAGACAGTGAAACACTGAGAAAGTGAAACAGTGAAAGACCGAGACAGCGAGTCACTGAGACAGTGAAACAGTGAAAAAGTGAGACAGCAAAACACCAAAACAGTGAAACGGTGAGAGAGCGAAACAGTGAGACTGTGAAACACCGAGAAAGCGAAACACTGAGAATGTGAAACACTGAGACAGCGAAACAGTGAGACAGCGAAACACCGAGACTGCGAAACACTGGGACAGTGAAGCAGTGAGACAGTGAAAAACTGAGACTGCGAAACAGTGAGACAGCGAGACATTGAGATAGTGAAACACTGAGACAGTGAAACAGTGAGACAGCGAAACAGTGAGACAGTGAAACAGTGAGACAGTGAAACACTCATATAGCGAAACACCGAGACAGAGAAAAACTGAGACAGAGAAACACTGAGACTGCGAAACAGCGAAACACCAAGACAGTGAAACAGTTTGACTGCGAAACAGTGAGACACTGAGACTGCGAAACACGGAGACAGTGAAACACAGAGACAGCGGAACAGTGAGACAGTGAGACACTGAGACAATGAAACACTGAGACAGTGAGACATTGAGACAGCAGGACACTGAGACAGAGAAACAGTGAAATACTATGAGACAGGGAGACACTGAGGCAGAGAAACACTGAGAAAGTGAAACAGTGAAAGACCGAGACAGCGAGTCACTGAGACAGTGAAACAGTGAAAAAGTGAGACAGCAAAACACCAAAACAGTGAAACAGTGAGAGTGTGAAACAGTGAGACTGTGAAACACTGAGAAAGCGAAACACTGGGACAGTGAAACAGTGAGACAGCGAAACACTGAGACTGCGAAACAGTGAGACAGCGAGACATTGAGATAGTGAAACACTGAGACAGTGAAACAGTGAGACAGCGATACAGTGAGACAGTGAAACAGTGAGACAGTGAAACACTCAGATTGCGAAACACCGAGACAGTGAAAAACTGAGACAGAGAAACACTGAGACTGCGAAACAGCGAAACACCAAGACAGTGAAACAGATTGACTGCGAAACAGTGAGACACTGAGACTGCGAAACACAGAGACTGAGAAACAGTGAAACACCAAGAGGGCAAAACACTGAGACTGGGAAAGAGCGAATCACCGAGACAGTGAAACACTGAGACAGCGAAACACCGACACAGTGAAACACTGAGACAGTGAAACACTGAGACAGTGAAACAGTGAGACAGTGAAACACCGAGACAGTGAAACACCGAGACTGTAAAACACTGAGACAGTGAAGCACTGAGACAGCGAAACACCGAGACTGTAAAACACTGAGACAGTGAAACACCGAGACTGTAAAACACTGAGACAGTGAAACACAGAGACAGCGAAACACCGAGACTGTAAAACACCGAGACAGTGAAACACCGAGACAGCGAAACACCGAGACAGCGAAACACCGAGACAGCGAAACACCGAGACAGCGAAACACCGAGACAGAGATACACTGAGGCAGCGAAACACCGAGACAGCGAAACACTGAGACAGTGAAACACTGAGACAGCGAAACACCAAGACTGTAAAACACTGAGACAGTGAAAGACCGAGAGTGTAAAACACTGAGACAGTGAAACACCGAGAGTGTAAAACACTGAGACAGTGAAACACCGAGACAGCGAAACACCAAGACTGTAAAACACTGAGACAGTGAAACACCGAGAGTGTAAAACACTGAGACAGTGAAACACCGAGACAGCGAAACACAGAGACAGTGAAACACTGAGACAGCGAAACACTGAGACAGCGAAACACCGAGAGTGTAAAACACTGAGACAGTGAAACACCGAGACAGCGAAACGCTGAGACTGTAAAACACTGAGACAGTGAAACACTGAGACAGCGAAACACCGAGACAGCGAAACACTGAGACAGTGAAACACTGAGACAGTGAAACACCGAGACTGTAAAACACTGAGACAGCGAAACACTGAGACAGCGAAACACTGATACAGTGAAACACAGAGACAGTGAAACACCGAGACTGTAAAACACTGAGACAGCGAAACACTGAGACAGTGAAACACTGAGACAATGAAACACTGAGACAGCGAGACATTGAGATAGTGAAACACTGAGACAGTGAGACATTGAGACAGCAGGACACTGAGACAGAGAAACAGTGAAACACTATGAGACAGGGAGACACTGAGGCAGTGAAACAGTGAAACAGCGAGACACTGAGACAGTGAAACACTGAGAAAGTGAAACAGTGAAAGACCGAGACAGCGAGTCACTGAGACAGTGAAACAGTGAAAAAGTGAGACAGCAAAACACCGAAACAGTGAAACGGTGAGAGAGCGAAACAGTGAGACTGTGAAACACCGAGAAAGCGAAACACTGAGAATGTGAAACACTGAGACAGCGAAACAGTGAGACAGTGAAACACCGAGACAGTGAAACACCGAGACTGTAAAACACTGAGACAGTGAAACACCGAGACAGCGAAACACCGAGACTGTAAAACACTGAGACAGTGAAACACCGAGACTGTAAAACACTGAGGCAGTGAAACACTGAGACAGCGAAACACCGAGACTGTAAAATACTGAGACAGTGAAACACTGAGACAGCGAAACACCGAGACAGCGAAACACCGAGACAGAGAAACACCGAGGCAGCGAAACACCGAGACAGCGAAACACTGAGACAGTGAAACACCGAGACAGCGAAACACCAAGACTGTAAAACACTGAGACAGTGAAAGACCGAGAGTGTAAAACACTGAGACAGTGAAACACCGAGACTGTAAAACACTGAGACAGTGAAACACCGAGACAGCGAAACACCAAGACTGTAAAACACTGAGACAGTGAAACAACGAGAGTGTAAAACACTGAGACAGTGAAACACCGAGACTGTAAAACACTGAGGCAATGAAACACTGGGACGGCGAAACACCGAGACTGTAAAACACTGAGACAGTGAAACACCGAGACAGCGAAACACCGAGACAGCGAAACACCGAGACAGCGAAACACCGAGACAGAGAAACAACGAGGCAGTGAAACACCGAGACAGCGAAACACTGAGACAGTGAAACACCGAGACAGCGAAACACCAAGACTGTAAAACACTGAGACAGTGAAAGACCGAGAGTGTAAAACACTGAGACAGTGAAACACCGAGAGTGTAAAACACTGAGACAATGAAACACCGAGACAGCGAAACACCAAGACTGTAAAACACTGAGACAGTGAAAGACCGAGAGTGTAAAACACTGAGACAGTGAAACACCGAGACAGCGAAACACAGAGACAGTGAAACACTGAGACAGCGAAACACTGAGACAGCGAAACACCGAGAGTGTAAAACACTGAGACAGTGAAACACCGAGACAGCGAAACGCTGAGACTGTAAAACACTGAGACAGTGAAACACTGAGACAGTGAATAACTGAGACAGCGAAACACTGAGACAGTGAAACACTGAGACAGCGAAACACTGAGACAGCAAAACACTGAGACAGTGAAACACTGAGACAGCGAAACACAGAGACAGTGAAACACTGAGACAGCGAAACACTGAGACAGTGAAACAGTGAGACAGTGAAACACCGAGACAGTGAAACACTGAGACAGCGAAACACCGACACAGTGAAACACTGAGACAGTGAAACACTGAGACAGTGAAACAGTGAGACAGTGAAACACCGAGACAGTGAAGCACCGAGACTGTAAAACACTGAGACAGTGAAACACGGAGACAGCGAAACACCGAGACTGTAAAACACTGAGACAGTGAAACACCGAGACAGCGAAACACCGAGACAGCGAAACACCGGGACAGAGAAACACCGAGCCAGCGAAACACCGACACAGTGAAACACTGAGACAGTGAAACACTGAGACAGTGAAACAGTGAGACAGTGAAACACCGAGACTGTAAAACACTGAGACAGTGAAACACCGAGACAGCGAAACACCGAGACAGCGAAACACCGAGACAGCGAAACACCGAGACAGAGAAACACTGAGGCAGCGAAACACTGAGGCAGCGAAACACCGAGACAGCGAAACACTGAGACAGTGAAACACTGAGACAGCGAAACACCAAGACTGTAAAACACTGAGACAGTGAAAGACCGAGAGTGTAAATCACTGAGACAGTGAAACACCGAGAGTGTAAAACACTGAGACAGTGAAACACCGAGACAGCGAAACACCAAGACTGTAAAACACTGAGACAGTGAAACACCGAGAGTGTAAAACACTGAGACAGTGAAACACCGAGACAGCGAAACACAGAGACAGTGAAACACTGAGACAGCGAAACACTGAGACAGCGAAACACCGAGAGTGTAAAACACTGAGACAGTGAAACACCGAGACAGCGAAACGCTGAGACTGTAAAACACTGAGACAGTGAAACACTGAGACAGCGAAACACCGAGACAGCGAAACACTGAGACAGTGAAACACTGAGACAGTGAAACACCGAGACTGTAAAACACTGAGACAGCGAAACACTGAGACAGCGAAACACTGATACAGTGAAACACCGAGACAGTGAAACACCGAGACTGTAAAACACTGAGACAGCGAAACACTGAGACAGTGAAACACTGAGACAATGAAACACTGAGACAGCGAGACATTGAGATAGTGAAACACTGAGACAGTGAGACATTGAGACAGCAGGACACTGAGACAGAGAAACAGTGAAACACTATGAGACAGGGAGACACTGAGGCAGTGAAACAGTGAAACAGCGAGACACTGAGACAGTGAAACACTGAGAAAGTGAAACAGTGAAAGACCGAGACAGCGAGTCACTGAGACAGTGAAACAGTGAAAAAGTGAGACAGCAAAACACCAAAACAGTGAAACGGTGAGAGAGCGAAACAGTGAGACTGTGAAACACCGAGAAAGCGAAACACTGAGAATGTGAAACACTGAGACAGCGAAACAGTGAGACAGCGAAACACCGAGACTGCGAAACACTGGGACAGTGAAACAGTGAGACAGTGAAACACTGAGACTGCGAAACAGTGAGACAGCGAGACATTGAGATAGTGAAACACTGAGACAGTGAAACAGTGAGACAGCGAAACACTGAGACAGTGGGACACTGAGACAGTGAAACACTGAGACAGCGAAACACTGAGACAGCGAAACACTGAGACAGTGGGACACTGAGACAGTGAAACACTGAGACAGCGAAACACTGAGATACTGAAACACTGAGACAGCGAAACACTGAGACAGTGAAACACTGAGACAGCTAAACTGTGAAAAACTGAGACTGCGAAATACTGAGACAGCGAAACAGTGAAAAACTGAGACTGCGAAACACCGAGACTGCGAAACAGTGAAAAACTGAGACTGCGAAACATCGTGACTGCGAAACAGTGAAAAACTGAGACTGCAAAACAGTGAGACTGCGAAACAGTGAAAAACTGAGACTGCGAAACAGTGAGAGTGTGAAACACTGAGAGAGTGAAACACTGAGACAGTGAGACACAGACAGCGAAACACTGAGACAGTGAGACACTGAGACAGTGAGACACTGAGACAGCGAAACACTGAGATAACGAAACACTGAGACAGTGAGACAGTGAGACAGCGGAACAGTGAGACAGTGAGACACTGAGACAGCGAAACACTGAGACAGCGAAACACTGAGACAGTGAGACACTGAGACAGTGAGACACTGAGACAGCGAAACACTGAGACAGCGAAACACTGAGACAGTGAGACACTGAGACAGTGGAACAGTGAGAGAGCGAAACACTGAGACAGTGAGATACTGAGACAGCGAAACACTGAGACAGCGAAACACTGAGACAGTGAGACACTGAGACAGCGGAACAGTGAGAGAGCGAAACACTGACAAAGCGAAACACTGAGACAGCGGAACAGTAAAACACCGAGACTGCGAAACACTGGGACAGTGAAACACCGAGACAGGGAAACACCGAGACTGCGAAACACAGAGACTGAGAAACAGTGAAACAGCGAAACACTGAGACAGTGAAACAGTGAGACAGCGAAACAGTGAGACAGTGAAACAGTGAGACAGCGAAACAGTGAGACAGTGAAACAGTGAGACAGCGAGACATTGAGATAGTGAAACAGTGAGTCAGCGAAACAGTGAGACAGTGAAACAGTGAGACAGCGAAACAGTGAGACAGTGAAACAGTGAGACAGCGAAACAGTGAGACAGTGAAACAGTGAGACAGTGAGACATTGAGATAGTGAAACACTGAGACAGTGAAAAGGTGGAACAGCGAGACACTGAAACAGTGAAACACTCAGATAGCGAAACACCGAGACAGTGAAAAACTGAGACAGAGAAACACAGAGAATGCGAAACAGCGAAATACCGAGACAGTGAAACAGTGAAAAACTGAGACTGCGAAACAGTGAGAGTGTGAAACACTGAGAGAGTGCGACAGTGAAACAACAAGACATCTAAACACTGAGACAGCGAAACACTGAGACTGCGAAAGAGCGAAACACTGAGACAGTGAAACACTGAGACAGTGAAACACTGAGACAGTGAAACACTGAGACAGCGAAACACCGAGACTGTTAAACACTGAGATAGCGAAACACCGAGACTGTAAAACACTGAGACAGCGAAACATTGAGACAGTGAAACACTGAGACAGCGAAACACAGAGACAGTGAAACACTGAGACAGCGAAACACCGAGACTGTAAAACACTGAGACAGTGAAACACTGAGACAGCAAAACATTGAGATAGTGAAACACTGAGACAGTGAGACACTGAGACAGAGAAACAGTGAAACACTATGAGACAGGGAGACACTGAGGCAGTGAAACACTGAGACAGTGAAACAGTGAAAGACCGAGACAGCGAGACACCGAGACAGTGAGACAGTGAAACAGTGAAACGCCGAAACAGCGATACCCTCAGACAGTGAAACAGTGAAAAAGTGAGGCAGCGAAACACCGAAACAGTGAAACAGTGAGAGAGCGAAACAGTGAGACTGTGAAACACTGAGACAGCGAAACACTGAGACTGTGAAACACTGAGACAGCGAAACACCGAAACAGTGATACAGTGAGAGAGCTAAACAGTGATACACTGAGACAGCGAAACACTGAGACAGCGAAACTGTGAGACACCAAGACTGCGAGACACTGAGACAGTGAATCAGTGAGACAGCGAGAAATCAAGATAGTGAAACACTGAGACAGTGAGACACCGAGACAGTGAGACACTGAGACAGCGAAACACTAAGACAGTGAGACACTGAGACAGCGAAACACTGAGACAGTGAGACACTGAGACAGTGAGACACTGAGACAGGGAAACACTGAGACTGCGAAAGAGCGAAACACTGAGACAGTGAAACACTGAGACTGCGAAAGAGCGAAACACTGAGACAGTGAAACAGTGAGACAGTGAAACAGTGAAACAGTGAGACAATGAAACACCGAGACAGCGAAACACTGAGACAGCGAAACTGTGAGACACCAAGACTGCGAGACACTGAGACAGTGAAACAGTGAGACAGCGAGAAATCAAGATAGTGAAACACTGAGACAGCGAGACACCGAGACAGTGAGACACTGAGACAGAGAAACAGTGAAACACGATGAAACAGGGAGACACTGAGACAGAGAAACACTGAAATAATGTGCGACAGGGAGACACTGAGGCAGTGAAACAGTGAGACAGCGAGACACTGAGATAGTGAAACACTGAGACAGTGAGACAGTGAAACACCACGACAGCGAGACACTGAGGCAGAGAAACAGTGAAAAATTGAGAGAGCGCAACACCGAGACAGTGAAACACAGAGAGTGAAACAATGAGACAGTGAAACACTGAGACAGTGAAACACTGAGACAGCGAAACGCTGAGACAGTGAAACACTGAGACAGTGAAACACTGAGACAGCGAAACACTGAGACAGAGAAACACTGAGACTGCGAAACAGCGAAACACCAAGACAGTGAAACACTGAGACAGCGAAACACTGAGACAATGAAACACTGGGACAGTGAAACACTGAGACAGCGAGACATTGAGATAGTGAAACACTGAGACAGTGAGACATTGAACAGCAGGACACTGAGACAGAGAAACAGTGAAACACTATGAGACAGGGAGACACTGAGGCAGTGAAACAGTGAAACAGCGAGACGCTGAGACAGTGAAACACTGAGAAAGTGAAACAGTGAAAGACCGAGACAGCGAGACACTGAGACAGTGCAACAGTGAAAAAGTGAGACAGCAAAACAGTGAAACAGTGAGAGAGCGAAACAGTGAGACTGTGAAACACTGAGAAAGCGAAACACTGAGACTGTGAAACACTGAGACAGCGAAACACCGAAACAGTGAAACACTGAGACAGTGAAACACTGAGACAACGAAACACTGAGACAGTGAAACATTGAGACAGTGAAACACTGAGACAGTGAAACACTGAGACAGCGAAACACCGAAACAGTGAAACACTGAGACTGTGAAACACTGAGAAAGCGAAACACTGAGACAGTGAAACACTGACACAGCGAAACACTGAGACAGCGAAACACCGAAACAGTGAAACACTGAGACTGTGAAACACTGAGAAAGCGAAACACTGAGAAAGCGAAACACTGAGACAGTGAAACACCGAGACAGTGAAACACTGAGACAGTGAAACACTGAGACAGCGAAACATTGAGACAGTGAAACACTGAGACTGTGAAACACTGAGAAAGCGAAACACTGAGACAGTGAAACACCAAGACAGCGAAACACTGAGACAGCGAAACACTGAGACAGCGAAACACTGAGACAGCGGAACACTGAGACAGTGAAATAGTGAGACAGAGAAACAGTGAAACACGAAAGAGAGAGGGAGACACTGAGACAGAGAAACAGTGAAATACTGTGGGACAGGGAGACACTGAGGCAGTGAAACAGTTAAATACTGTGGGACAGGGAGACACTGAGGCAGTGAAACAGTGAAATACTGTGGGACAGGGAGACACTGAGGCAGTGAAACAGTGAAATACTGTGGGACAGGGAGACACTGAGACAGTGAAACAGTGAGACAGAGAGACACTGAGATAGTGAAACACTGAGACAGTGAGACAGTGAAACACCGAGACAGCGAGACACTGAGGCAGAGAAACGGTGAAAAAGTGAGACAGTGAAACACCGAGACAGCGAGACACTGAGGCAGAGAAACAGTGAAAAATTGAGAGAGCGCAACACCGAGACAGTGAAACACTGAGAGTGAAACAATGAGACAGTGAAACACTGAGACAGTGAAACACTGAGAAGTCGGAACAGTAAAACACCGAGACTGCGAAACACTGGGACAGTGAAACAGTTAGACTGCGAAACAGTGAGACACTGAGACTGCGAAACACAGAGACTGAGAAACAGTGAAACACCAAGAGAGTAAAACACTGAGACTGGGAAAGAGCGAATCATCGAGACAGTGAAACACTGAGACAGAGAAACACCAAGACAGTGAAACAGTGAGACTGCGAAACACTGAGACAGTGAAACAGTGAAACACCAAGAGAGCAAAAAACTGAGACTTTGAAAGAGCGAAACACTGAGACAGTGAAACACCGAGAAAGCGAAACACCGAGACAGCGAAACAACGAGAGTGTAAAACACTGAGACAGTGAAACACCAAGACTGTAAAACACTGAGACAGTGAAACACTGAGACAGCGAAACACCGAGACAGCGAAACACCGAGAGTGTAAAACACTGAGACAGTGAAACACCGAGACAGTGAAACACTGAGACTGCGAGACACCGAGACAGCGAAACACCGAGAGTGTAAAACACTGACACAGTGATACACCGAGACAGTGAAACGCTGAGATAGCGAAACACTGAGACAGTGAAACAGCGAGACTGTAAAACACTGAGACAGTGAAACACTGAGACAGTGAAACACCGAGACTGTAAAACACTGAGACAGTGAAACACCGAGACTGTAAAACACTGAGACAGTGAAACACTGAGACAGTGAAACACCGAGACTGTAAAACACTGAGACAGTGAAACACTGAGACAGTGAAACACCGAGACTGTAAAACACTGAGGCAGTGAAACACTGAGACAGTGAAACACCGAGACTGTAAAACACTGAGACAGTGAAACACTGAGACAGTGAAACACCGAGACAGTAAAACACTGAGACAGCGAAACACTGAGATAGTGAAACACTGAGACAGTGAAACACCGAGATGGTAAAACACTGAGACAGCGAAACACTGAGACAGTGAAACACTGAGATAGTGAAACACTGAGACAGTGAAACGCTGAGATAGTGAAACACTGAGACAGTGAAACACCGAGATGGTAAAACACTGAGACAGTGAAACACTGAGACAGTGAAACACCAAGACTGTAAAACACTGAGACAGTGAAACACTGAGACAGCGAAACACTGAGACAGCGAAACACTGAGACAGCGAAACACTGAGACAGCGAACACTGAGACAGTGAAACACCGAGAATGTAAAACACCGAGACAGTGAAACACTGAGACAGCGAAACACTGAGACAGCGAAACACTGAGACAGCGAAACACTGAGACTGCGAAAGAGCGAAACACTGAGACAGTGAAACACTGAGACAGTGAAACACTGAGACAGTGAAACACTGAGACAGCGAAACACCGAGACTGTTAAACACTGAGATAGCGAAACACCGAGACTGTAAAACACTGAGACAGCGAAACATTGAGACAGTGAAACACTGAGACAGCGAAACACAGAGACAGTGAAACACTGAGACAGCGAAACACCGAGACTGTAAAACACTGAGACAGTGAAACACTGAGACAGCAAAACATTGAGATAGTGAAACACTGAGACAGTGAGACACTGAGACAGAGAAACAGTGAAACACTATGAGACAGGGAGACACTGAGGCAGTGAAACACTGAGACAGTGAAACAGTGAAAGACCGAGACAGCGAGACACCGAGACAGTGAGACAGTGAAACAGTGAAACGCCGAAACAGCGATACCCTCAGACAGTGAAACAGTGAAAAAGTGAGGCAGCGAAACACCGAAACAGTGAAACAGTGAGAGAGCGAAACAGTGAGACTGTGAAACACTGAGACAGCGAAACACTGAGACTGTGAAACACTGAGACAGCGAAACACCGAAACAGTGATACAGTGAGAGAGCTAAACAGTGATACACTGAGACAGCGAAACACTGAGACAGCGAAACTGTGAGACACCAAGATTGCGAGACACTGAGACAGTGAATCAGTGAGACAGCGAGAAATCAAGATAGTGAAACACTGAGACAGTGAGACACCGAGACAGTGAGACACTGAGACAGCGAAACACTAAGACAGTGAGACACTGAGACAGCGAAACACTGAGACAGTGAGACACTGAGACAGTGAGACACTGAGACAGGGAAACACTGAGACTGCGAAAGAGCGAAACACTGAGACAGTGAAACACTGAGACTGCGAAAGAGCGAAACACTGAGACAGTGAAACAGTGAGACAGTGAAACAGTGAAACAGTGAGACAATGAAACACCGAGACAGCGAAACACTGAGACAGCGAAACTGTGAGACACCAAGACTGCGAGACACTGAGACAGTGAAACAGTGAGACAGCGAGAAATCAAGATAGTGAAACACTGAGACAGCGAGACACCGAGACAGTGAGACACTGAGACAGAGAAACAGTGAAACACGATGAAACAGGGAGACACTGAGACAGAGAAACACTGAAATAATGTGCGACAGGGAGACACTGAGGCAGTGAAACAGTGAGACAGCGAGACACTGAGATAGTGAAACACTGAGACAGTGAGACAGTGAAACACCACGACAGCGAGACACTGAGGCAGAGAAACAGTGAAAAATTGAGAGAGCGCAACACCGAGACAGTGAAACACAGAGAGTGAAACAATGAGACAGTGAAACACTGAGACAGTGAAACACTGAGACAGCGAAACGCTGAGACAGTGAAACACTGAGACAGTGAAACACTGAGACAGCGAAACACTGAGACAGAGAAACACTGAGACTGCGAAACAGCGAAACACCAAGACAGTGAAACACTGAGACAGCGAAACACTGAGACAATGAAACACTGGGACAGTGAAACACTGAGACAGCGAGACATTGAGATAGTGAAACACTGAGACAGTGAGACATTGAACAGCAGGACACTGAGACAGAGAAACAGTGAAACACTATGAGACAGGGAGACACTGAGGCAGTGAAACAGTGAAACAGCGAGACGCTGAGACAGTGAAACACTGAGAAAGTGAAACAGTGAAAGACCGAGACAGCGAGACACTGAGACAGTGCAACAGTGAAAAAGTGAGACAGCAAAACAGTGAAACAGTGAGAGAGCGAAACAGTGAGACTGTGAAACACTGAGAAAGCGAAACACTGAGACTGTGAAACACTGAGACAGTGAAACAGTGAAACACCAAGAGAGCAAAAAACTGAGACTTTGAAAGAGCGAAACACTGAGACAGTGAAACACCGAGAAAGCGAAACACCGAGACAGCGAAACAACGAGAGTGTAAAACACTGAGACAGTGAAACACCAAGACTGTAAAACACTGAGACAGTGAAACACTGAGACAGCGAAACACCGAGACAGCGAAACACCGAGAGTGTAAAACACTGAGACAGTGAAACACCGAGACAGTGAAACACTGAGACTGCGAGACACCGAGACAGCGAAACACCGAGAGTGTAAAACACTGACACAGTGATACACCGAGACAGTGAAACGCTGAGATAGCGAAACACTGAGACAGTGAAACAGCGAGACTGTAAAACACTGAGACAGTGAAACACTGAGACAGTGAAACACCGAGACTGTAAAACACTGAGACAGTGAAACACCGAGACTGTAAAACACTGAGACAGTGAAACACTGAGACAGTGAAACACCGAGACTGTAAAACACTGAGACAGTGAAACACTGAGACAGTGAAACACCGAGACTGTAAAACACTGAGGCAGTGAAACACTGAGACAGTGAAACACCGAGACTGTAAAACACTGAGACAGTGAAACACTGAGACAGTGAAACACCGAGACAGTAAAACACTGAGACAGCGAAACACTGAGATAGTGAAACACTGAGACAGTGAAACACCGAGATGGTAAAACACTGAGACAGCGAAACACTGAGACAGTGAAACACTGAGATAGTGAAACACTGAGACAGTGAAACGCTGAGATAGTGAAACACTGAGACAGTGAAACACCGAGATGGTAAAACACTGAGACAGTGAAACACTGAGACAGTGAAACACCAAGACTGTAAAACACTGAGACAGTGAAACACTGAGACAGCGAAACACTGAGACAGCGAAACACTGAGACAGCGAAACACTGAGACAGCGAACACTGAGACAGTGAAACACCGAGAATGTAAAACACCGAGACAGTGAAACACTGAGACAGCGAAACACTGAGACAGCGAAACACTGAGACAGCGAAACACTGAGACTGCGAAAGAGCGAAACACTGAGACAGTGAAACACTGAGACAGTGAAACACTGAGACAGTGAAACACTGAGACAGCGAAACACCGAGACTGTTAAACACTGAGATAGCGAAACACCGAGACTGTAAAACACTGAGACAGCGAAACATTGAGACAGTGAAACACTGAGACAGCGAAACACAGAGACAGTGAAACACTGAGACAGCGAAACACCGAGACTGTAAAACACTGAGACAGTGAAACACTGAGACAGCAAAACATTGAGATAGTGAAACACTGAGACAGTGAGACACTGAGACAGAGAAACAGTGAAACACTATGAGACAGGGAGACACTGAGGCAGTGAAACACTGAGACAGTGAAACAGTGAAAGACCGAGACAGCGAGACACCGAGACAGTGAGACAGTGAAACAGTGAAACGCCGAAACAGCGATACCCTCAGACAGTGAAACAGTGAAAAAGTGAGGCAGCGAAACACCGAAACAGTGAAACAGTGAGAGAGCGAAACAGTGAGACTGTGAAACACTGAGACAGCGAAACACTGAGACTGTGAAACACTGAGACAGCGAAACACCGAAACAGTGATACAGTGAGAGAGCTAAACAGTGATACACTGAGACAGCGAAACACTGAGACAGCGAAACTGTGAGACACCAAGACTGCGAGACACTGAGACAGTGAATCAGTGAGACAGCGAGAAATCAAGATAGTGAAACACTGAGACAGTGAGACACCGAGACAGTGAGACACTGAGACAGCGAAACACTAAGACAGTGAGACACTGAGACAGCGAAACACTGAGACAGTGAGACACTGAGACAGTGAGACACTGAGACAGGGAAACACTGAGACTGCGAAAGAGCGAAACACTGAGACAGTGAAACACTGAGACTGCGAAAGAGCGAAACACTGAGACAGTGAAACAGTGAGACAGTGAAACAGTGAAACAGTGAGACAATGAAACACCGAGACAGCGAAACACTGAGACAGCGAAACTGTGAGACACCAAGACTGCGAGACACTGAGACAGTGAAACAGTGAGACAGCGAGAAATCAAGATAGTGAAACACTGAGACAGCGAGACACCGAGACAGTGAGACACTGAGACAGAGAAACAGTGAAACACGATGAAACAGGGAGACACTGAGACAGAGAAACACTGAAATAATGTGCGACAGGGAGACACTGAGGCAGTGAAACAGTGAGACAGCGAGACACTGAGATAGTGAAACACTGAGACAGTGAGACAGTGAAACACCACGACAGCGAGACACTGAGGCAGAGAAACAGTGAAAAATTGAGAGAGCGCAACACCGAGACAGTGAAACACAGAGAGTGAAACAATGAGACAGTGAAACACTGAGACAGTGAAACACTGAGACAGCGAAACGCTGAGACAGTGAAACACTGAGACAGTGAAACACTGAGACAGCGAAACACTGAGACAGAGAAACACTGAGACTGCGAAACAGCGAAACACCAAGACAGTGAAACACTGAGACAGCGAAACACTGAGACAATGAAACACTGGGACAGTGAAACACTGAGACAGCGAGACATTGAGATAGTGAAACACTGAGACAGTGAGACATTGAACAGCAGGACACTGAGACAGAGAAACAGTGAAACACTATGAGACAGGGAGACACTGAGGCAGTGAAACAGTGAAACAGCGAGACGCTGAGACAGTGAAACACTGAGAAAGTGAAACAGTGAAAGACCGAGACAGCGAGACACTGAGACAGTGCAACAGTGAAAAAGTGAGACAGCAAAACAGTGAAACAGTGAGAGAGCGAAACAGTGAGACTGTGAAACACTGAGAAAGCGAAACACTGAGACTGTGAAACACTGAGACAGCGAAACACCGAAACAGTGAAACACTGAGACAGTGAAACACTGAGACAACGAAACACTGAGACAGTGAAACATTGAGACAGTGAAACACTGAGACAGTGAAACACTGAGACAGCGAAACACCGAAACAGTGAAACACTGAGACTGTGAAACACTGAGAAAGCGAAACACTGAGACAGTGAAACACTGACACAGCGAAACACTGAGACAGCGAAACACCGAAACAGTGAAACACTGAGACTGTGAAACACTGAGAAAGCGAAACACTGAGAAAGCGAAACACTGAGACAGTGAAACACCGAGACAGTGAAACACTGAGACAGTGAAACACTGAGACAGCGAAACATTGAGACAGTGAAACACTGAGACTGTGAAACACTGAGAAAGCGAAACACTGAGACAGTGAAACACCAAGACAGCGAAACACTGAGACAGCGAAACACTGAGACAGCGAAACACTGAGACAGCGGAACACTGAGACAGTGAAATAGTGAGACAGAGAAACAGTGAAACACGAAAGAGAGAGGGAGACACTGAGACAGAGAAACAGTGAAATACTGTGGGACAGGGAGACACTGAGGCAGTGAAACAGTTAAATACTGTGGGACAGGGAGACACTGAGGCAGTGAAACAGTGAAATACTGTGGGACAGGGAGACACTGAGGCAGTGAAACAGTGAAATACTGTGGGACAGGGAGACACTGAGACAGTGAAACAGTGAGACAGAGAGACACTGAGATAGTGAAACACTGAGACAGTGAGACAGTGAAACACCGAGACAGCGAGACACTGAGGCAGAGAAACGGTGAAAAAGTGAGACAGTGAAACACCGAGACAGCGAGACACTGAGGCAGAGAAACAGTGAAAAATTGAGAGAGCGCAACACCGAGACAGTGAAACACTGAGAGTGAAACAATGAGACAGTGAAACACTGAGACAGTGAAACACTGAGAAGTCGGAACAGTAAAACACCGAGACTGCGAAACACTGGGACAGTGAAACAGTTAGACTGCGAAACAGTGAGACACTGAGACTGCGAAACACAGAGACTGAGAAACAGTGAAACACCAAGAGAGTAAAACACTGAGACTGGGAAAGAGCGAATCATCGAGACAGTGAAACACTGAGACAGAGAAACACCAAGACAGTGAAACAGTGAGACTGCGAAACACTGAGACAGTGAAACAGTGAAACACCAAGAGAGCAAAAAACTGAGACTTTGAAAGAGCGAAACACTGAGACAGTGAAACACCGAGAAAGCGAAACACCGAGACAGCGAAACAACGAGAGTGTAAAACACTGAGACAGTGAAACACCAAGACTGTAAAACACTGAGACAGTGAAACACTGAGACAGCGAAACACCGAGACAGCGAAACACCGAGAGTGTAAAACACTGAGACAGTGAAACACCGAGACAGTGAAACACTGAGACTGCGAGACACCGAGACAGCGAAACACCGAGAGTGTAAAACACTGACACAGTGATACACCGAGACAGTGAAACGCTGAGATAGCGAAACACTGAGACAGTGAAACAGCGAGACTGTAAAACACTGAGACAGTGAAACACTGAGACAGTGAAACACCGAGACTGTAAAACACTGAGACAGTGAAACACCGAGACTGTAAAACACTGAGACAGTGAAACACTGAGACAGTGAAACACCGAGACTGTAAAACACTGAGACAGTGAAACACTGAGACAGTGAAACACCGAGACTGTAAAACACTGAGGCAGTGAAACACTGAGACAGTGAAACACCGAGACTGTAAAACACTGAGACAGTGAAACACTGAGACAGTGAAACACCGAGACAGTAAAACACTGAGACAGCGAAACACTGAGATAGTGAAACACTGAGACAGTGAAACACCGAGATGGTAAAACACTGAGACAGCGAAACACTGAGACAGTGAAACACTGAGATAGTGAAACACTGAGACAGTGAAACGCTGAGATAGTGAAACACTGAGACAGTGAAACACCGAGATGGTAAAACACTGAGACAGTGAAACACTGAGACAGTGAAACACCAAGACTGTAAAACACTGAGACAGTGAAACACTGAGACAGCGAAACACTGAGACAGCGAAACACTGAGACAGCGAAACACTGAGACAGCGAACACTGAGACAGTGAAACACCGAGAATGTAAAACACCGAGACAGTGAAACACTGAGACAGCGAAACACTGAGACAGCGAAACACTGAGACAGCGAAACACTGAGACAGCGAAACACAGAGACAGCGAAACACTGAGACAGCGAAACACTGAGACAGTGAAACACTGAGACAGCGAAACACTGAGACAGCGAAACACTGAGACAGCGAAACACTGAGACAGTGAAACACCGAGAATGTAAAACACTGAGACAGCGAAACACTGAGACAGCGAAACACTGAGACAGTGAAACACTGAGACAGCGAAACACTGAGACAGTGAAACACTGAGACAGTGAAACAACGAGACTGTAAAACACTGAGACAGTGAAACACCGAGACAGCGAAACACTGAGACAGTGAAACACTGAGACAGCGAAACACTGAGACAGCGAAACACTGAGACAGCGAAACACTGAGACAGCGAAACACTGAGACAGTGAAACACTGAGACAGCGAAACACTGAGACAGTGAAACACTGAGACAGCGAAACACTGAGACAGCGAAACACTGAGACAGTGAAACACTGAGACAGCGAAAAACTGAGACTGCGAAACAGTGAAACACCAAGAGAGCAAAACACTGAGACTGGGAAAGAGCGAAACACTGAGACAGTGAAGCAGTGAAACTGCGAAACACCAAGACAGTGAAACACTGAGACTGCGAAACACCGAGACTGTAAAACACTGAGACAGTGAAACACTGAGACAGCGAAACACCGAGACAGCGAAACACCGAGAATGTAAAACATTGAGACAGTGAAACACCGAGACAGCGAAACACCGAGACAGCGAAACACTGAGACTGTAAAACACTGAGACAGTGAAACACTGAGACAGCGAAACGCTGAGACAGTGAAACACTGAGACAGTGAAACAGTGAGACAGTGAAACACTGAGACAGTGAAACACTGAGACAGTGAAACACCGAGACTGTAAAACACTGAGACAGCGAAACACTGAGACAGCGGAACAGTAAAACACCGAGACTGCGAAACACTGGGACAGTGAAACAGTGAGACTGCGAAACAGTGAGACAGCGAAACACTGGGACATTGAAACAGTGAGACTGCGAAACACTGGGACAGTGAAACAGTGAGACAGCGAAACACTGGGACAGTGAAACAGTGAGACATCGAAACACTGGGACAGTGAAACAGTGAGACTGCGAAACACTGGGACAGTGAAACAGTGAGACTGTGAAACACTGGGACAGTGAAACAGTGAGACTGCGAAACAATGGGACAGTGAAACAGTGAGACAGCGAAACACTGGGACAGTGAAACAGTGATACTGCGAAACACTGGGACAGTGAAACAGTGAGACAGCGAAACACTGGGACAGTGGAACAGTGAGACTGCGAAACACTGGGACAGTGAAACAGTGAGACTGCGAAACACTGGGACAGTGAAACACTGAGACAGCGAAACACTGAGACAGTGAAACACCGAAAATGTAAAGCACTGAGACAGTGAAACACTGAGACAGCGATACACCGAGACAGTGAAACACTGAGACAGCGAAACACTGAGACAGCAAAACACTGAGACAGCGAAACACCGAGACAGCGAAACACAGAGACAGCGAAACACTGAGACAGCGAAACACTGAGACAGTGAAACACTGAGACAGCGGAACAGTAAAACACCGAGACTGCGAATCACTGGGACAGTGAAACACTGAGACAGCGGAACAGTAAAACATCGAGACAGCGAAACACTGAGAATGCGAAACACTGAGACTGTGAAACAGTTAGACTGCGAAACTGTGAAACACCGAGACAGCGAAACACAGAGACTGAGAAACAGTGAAACACCATGAGAGCGAAACACTGAGACAGCGAAACACTGAGACAGTGAAACAGTGAGACAGCGAAACAGTGAGACAGTGAAACACTGAGACAGCGAAACAGTGAAACACCAAGAGACCAAAACACTGAGACAGTGAAACACTGAGACAATGAAACATCGAGACAGTGAAAAACTGAGACAGAGAAACACTGAGACTGCGAAACAGTGAAACACCAAGACAGCGAAACACTGAGATAGTGAAACACTGAGACAGTGAAACACCGAGACAGCTAAAACACTGAGACAATGAAACACTGAGACAGCGGAACAGTGAGACAGCGAAACACCGAGACTGTAAAACACTGAGACAGTGAAATATTGAGACAGTGAAACACCGAGACTGTAAAACACTGAGACAGTGAAACACTGAGACAGTGAAACACCGAGACAGCGAAACACCAAGACTGTGAAACACTGGGACAGTGAAACACCGAGACAGCGAAACACTGAGATAGTGAAACAGTGAGACAGCGAAACACCGAGACAGCGAAACACTGAGACAGCGAGACTTTGAGATAGTGAAACACTGAGACAGTGAGACACTGAGACAGAGAAACAGTGAAATACTGTGGGACAGGGAGACACTGAGGCAGTGAAACAGTGAAATACTGTGGGACAGGGAGACACTGAGACAGTGAAACAGTGAGACAGCGAGACACTGAGACAGTGAAACACAGACAGTGAGACAGTGAGACAGTGAAGCACCGAGACAGCGAGACACTGAGGCAGAGAAACAGTGAAAAATTGAGAGAGCGCAACACCGAGACAGTGAAACACTGAGAGTGAAACAATGAGACAGTGAAACAGTGAAAAACTGAGACTGCGAAACAGCAAAAGAGTAAAAATATGAATCTGCAAAACAGCGAAACAGTGAGACAGCGAAACAGCAAAAGAGTGAGACAGTGAAAAAGTGACACAGTGAAATAGTAAAACAGTAAAACAGTGAAACCGCGGACCAGCGAAACAGTGAGACAGTGAAACAGTGAGACAGTGAAACAGTGAGACAGTGAAACAGCAATACAGCAAACCAGCCAAACAGCGAAACAGCGAAACAGTGAGACAGTGAAACAGTGAGACAGTGAAACATTGAAAGGAAGGAACAGCGACACAGTTAGACAGTGAAACAGTGATACATTGAAACAGCGACACAGTGAGACAGTGAAACAGTGAAACATTGAAACAGCGACACAGTGAGACAGTATAACAGCAAAAAAGTGAAACAGCCAAACAGAGAAACAGCGAAGCAGCGAAACAGTGAGACAGTGAAGCAACGAAGCAGAGAGACAGCGAAACAGTGAGACAGCGAGACAGTGAGACACTGAGACAGTGAAACAGCGAAAGAGTGAGACAGTGATAAAATGACACAGTGAAACAGTAAAACAGTAAAACAGTAAAACAGTAAAACAGTGAAACAGCGAAACAGCGAAACCGCGGAACAGCGAGAAAGTGAGACAGTGAAACAGTGAAAAAATTAGACAGGGAAACAGCGAAACAGTGAGACAGTGAAACAGCAAAACAGTGAAACAGCCAAACAGAGAAACAGCGAAGCAGCGAAACAGTGAGACATGGAGACACTGAGACAGCGAGACAATGAAACAGTGAAACACTGAGACAGCGAAACACTGAGACAGTGAAACACTGAGACAGTGAAACACTGAGACAGTGAAACACTGAGACAGTGAAACAGTGAAACAGCGAAACAGTGAGACAGCGAAACACTGAGACAGTGATACAGCGAAACAGTGAAACAGCGAAACACTGAGACAGTGAAACACTGAGACAGCGAAACACTGAGACAGCGAAAAAATTAGACAGCGAAACAGCGAAACAGCGAATCTGCGAAACAATGAAAAAGCGAAACTGTGAAACAGCGACACAGTGAGACAGTGAAACTGCGAAACAGCAAAGCAGCAAAACAGCGAGACAGTGAAACAGTGAAACATTGAAACAGCGAGACAGTGAAACAGTGAAACGTTGAAACAGTGAGACAGTGAAACAGTGAGACAGTGAAACAGTGAGACAGTGAAACAGTGAAACAGCGAAACAGTGAGACAGTGAAGCAGCGAAGTAGAGACATCAAAACAGTGAGACAGCGGAACAGTGAGACACTGAGATAGCGAAACAGCGAAAGAGTGAGACAGTGATAAAGTGACACAGTGAAACAGTAAAACAGTGAAACAGCGAAACAGTGAAACCGCGGAACAGCGAGAAAGTGAGACAGTGAAACAGTGAAAAAATTAGACAGGGAAACAGCGAAACAGTGAGACAGTGAAACAGTGAGACAGTGAAACAGATAAACAGCGACACAGTGAGACAATGAAACAGTGAGACAGCGAAACATTGAAAGGAAGAAACAGCGACTCAGTTAGGCAGTGAAACAGTGAAACATTGAAACAGCGACACAGTGAGACAGTGAAACAGCAAAACAGTGAAACAGAGAAACAGCGAAGTAGCGAAACAGTGAGACATGGAGACACTGAGACAGCGAGACAATGAAACAGTGAAACAGCCAAACGCTGAAACAGCGAAAGAGTAAAAATATGAATCTGCAAAACAGCGACACAGTGAGACAGTGAAACAGCAAAACAGTGAAACAGTGAGACAGCAAAACAGTGAGACACTGAAACAGCAAAACAGTGAAACAGTGAGACAGCAAAACAGTGAGACAGTGAAACAGCAAAACAGTGAGACAGTGAGACAGCAAAACAGTGAGACACTGAAACAGTAGGACAGTGAAGCAGTGAAGTAGAGAGACAGCGAAACAGTGAGACAGTGAAACAGTGAGACACTGAGACAGCGAAACAGCGAAAGAGTGAGACAGTGAGACAGTGAAGCAGCGAAACAGCAAGACATCAAAACAGTGAGATAGCGGAACAGTGAGACACTGAGACAGCGAAACAGTGAAAAAGTGACACAGTGAAACAGTAAAACAGTAAAACAGCGAAACAGTGAAACCGTGGAACAGCAAGAAAGTGAGACAGTGAAACAGCGAAAAAAATAGACAGTGAAACAGCGAAACACCGAGGCAGCGAAACAGTGAGACAGTGAAACAGTGAGACAGTGAAACAGTGAGACAGTGAAACATCAAGGCAGCAAAACAGTGAGACAGTGAAACAGTGAGACAGTGAAACAGTGAGACAGCGAAACAGTGAGACAGCGAAACACTGAGACAGTGAAACAGTGAGACAGTGAAACAGTGAGACAGTGAAACAGTGCGACAGTGAAACGCTGAGGCAGCGAAACAGTGAGACAGTGAAACAGTGAGACAGCGAAACAGTGAGACAGTGAAACACTGAGGCAGCGAAACAGTGAGACAGTGAAACAGTGAGACAGTGAAACAGCGAGACAGCGAAACAGTGAGACAGCGAAACACTGAGACAGCGAAACACTGAGACAGCGAAACACTGAGACAGCGAAACAGTGAGACAGCGAAACACTGAGACAGTGAAACACTGAGACAGCGAAACACTGAGACAGCGAAACACTGAGACAGTGAAACACTGAGACAGCGAAACACTGAGACAGCGAAAAAATTAGACAGCGAAACAGCGAAACAGCGAATCTGCGAAACAATGAAAAAGCGAAACTGTGAAACAGCGACACAGTGAGACAGTGAAACTGCGAAACAGCAAAGCAGCAAAACAGTGAGACAGTGAAACAGTGAAACATTGAAACAGCGAGACAGTGAAACAGTGAAACATTGAAACAGTGAGACAGTGAAACAGTGTGACAGTGAAACAGTGAAACAGTGAAACAGCGAAACAGTGAGACAGTGAAGCAGCGAAGTAGAGACATCAAAACAGTGAGACAGCGGAACAGTGAGACATTGAGATAGCGAAACAGCGAAAGAGTGAGACAGTGAAAAAGTGACACAGTGAAACAGTAAAACAGTGAAACAGCGAAACAGTGAAACCGCAGAACAGCGAGAAAGTGAGACAGTGACACAGCAAAGCAGTGAAACAGCGAGACAGTGAAACAGTGAAACATTGCAACAGCCAAACAGTGAAACAGCGAAACAGTGAAAAAGCCAAAGAGTTAAACAGTGAAGCAGTGAAACAGTGACACAGTGAGACAGTGAAACAGGGAAACACTGAAATAGCGAAAGAGTGAAACAGTGAATCGGCAAAACAGTGACACAGTGATACAGGGAAACAGCGAAATAGCCAAACTGTGAAACAGCGAAACAGCAAAAAAATTAGACACTGAAACAGTGAGACAGTGAGACAGGGAAACAGTGAGACAATGAAAAAGGGAAACCGCGAAACAGTGACACAGTGAGACAGTGAAACTGCGAAACAGCGAAACAGCGAAACAGTGAGGCAATGTAACAGCGAAACATTGAAACTGCGAAACATTGCAACAGCGAAACAGTGAAACAGCAAAACAGTGAGACAGTGAAACAGAGAAATCACCAAACATCGACACAGTGAGACAGTGAAACTGCGAAACAGCAAAGCAGCGAAACAGCAAAACAGTGAGACAATGTAACAGCGAGACATTGAAACAGCGAAACAGTGAGACAGCGAAACAGAGAAATCACCAAACAGCAACACAGTGAGATAGTGAAACAGCGAAACATTGCAACAGCCAAACAGTGAAACAGTGAAACAGCGAAGCAGCGAAACAGTGAGACAGTGAAACAGTGAAACAGCAAAACATTGCAACAGCAACACAGTGAAACAGCAAAACAGTATGTCAGCGAAACAGAGAAATCACAGAACAGTGACACAGTGAGACAGTGAAACAGCAAAACAGAGAAATCACGAAACAGTGACACAGTGAGACAGTGAAACAGCAAAACAGAGAAATCACGAAACAGTGACACAGTGAGACAGCGAAACAGCGAAACAGAGAAATCACGAAACAGTGAAACACTGAAACATTGAAACAGTGACACAGTGAAACAGTGAAACAGCAAAAAAGTGAAACAGCCAAACAGAAAAACAGCCAAGCAGTGAAGCAGCAAGACATTGAGACAGTGAGACAGCGAAACAGTGAAACAGCCAAACAGAGAAACAGCGAAGCAGCGACACAGTGAGACAGTGAAACAGCGAGACATGGAGACACTGAGACAGTGAGACAATGAAACAGTGAAACAGCCAAACGCTGAAACAGCAAAAGAGTAAAAATATGAATCTGCAAAACAGCGACACAGTGAGACAGTGAAACAGCAAAACAGTGAAACAGTGAGACAAAGAAGCAGCGAAATAGTGAGACAGCGAATCAGTGAGACAGCAAAACAGCGAAAAAGCCAAAGAATTAAACAGTGAAGCAGCGAAACAGTGAGACAGCGAAGAAGGGAGACAGTGAAACAGGGAAACCACGAAACAGTGACACGGTGAGACAGTGAAACAGCGAAACAGTGAAAGAGCCAAACAGTGAAACAGAGAAGCAGCAAAACAGTGGGACAGCGAAACAACGAGACAGTGAGACAGCGAAACAATGAAACAGTGAGACAGCGAAATAGCGACACAGTGAGACACTGAATTTGCGAGACAGTGAGACAGCGACACAGTGAGACAGTGAGACAGCGAGACAGTGAGACAGCGAGACAGTGAAACAGTGAGACAAAGAAGCAGCGAAATAGTGAGACATCGAATCAGTGAGACAGCGAAATAGGGAAACAGTGAAACAGCGAGACAGCGAAAAAGCGACACAGTGAGACAGTGAAACTGTGAAACAGCGAAACAGCGAAACAGTGAGACAATGTAACAGCGAAACATTGAAACAGCGAAACAGTGAGACAGCGAAACAGAGAAATCACCAAACAGCAACACAGTGAGATAGTGAAACAGCGAAACATTGCAACAGCCAAACAGTGAAACAGTGAAACAGTGAAACAGCGAAGCAGCGAAACAGTGAGACAGTGAAACAGTGAGACAGCGAAAAAGCGACACAGTGAGACAGTGAAACTGTGAAACAGTGAAACAGTGAGACAGTGAAACAGCGAGACAGCGAAAAAGCGACACAGTGAGACAGTGAAACTGTGAAACAGTGAAACTGCGAAACAGTGAAGCAATGTAGCAGTGAAACAGTGATACTGCGAAAGAGTGAGACAGTGAAACAGTGAAAGCGCGAAACATCGACTTTGAGGCAGTGGAACAGCGACACAGTGAAATAGTGAAACAGCGAAACAGTGGGGCAGCGAAACGAAGAATCACTGAAACAGTGAAGTAGGGAAACAGCAAGACATTGAGACCGTGAGACAGTGAGATAGCGAAACAGCGAAACAGTGAAACAGTGAAACAGCCAAACAAGAAACAGCCAAGCAGTGAGACAGTGAAACAGCGAGACATGGAGACACTGAGACAGTGAGGCAATGAAACAGCGAAACAGCCAAACACTGAAACAGCAAAAGAGTGAAACAGTGAATCGGCAAAACAGCGACACAGTGAGACAGTGAAACAGCGAAACAGCAAAACAGTGAAGCAGTGAAACAGCGAGACAGCAAAACAGCGAAACAGTGAGACAGAGAAACAGTGAGACAGTGAAACAGTGAGACAGTGAAACAGTGAGACAGTGAGACAAAGAAGCAGCGAAATAGTGAGACAGCGAAACTGCAACACATCAAAACAGTGAGACCGCGAAACAGTAAAAAACTGAAACTGCAATAGAGTGAGGCAGCGAAACATTGAGGCAGTGGAACAGCGACACAGTGAAACAGTGAAACAGCGAAACAGTGAAACAGCAAAACAGTGAAACAATGAGACAGTGAAACAGTGAAACAGCACAAAAGTGAAACAGTGAAACAATGAGACAGTGAAACAGCAAAAAAGTGAAAGGGCGAAACAGTGAAACATTGAGGCAGCGAAACAGTGAAACAGTGGGGCAGCGAAACGACGAATCAATGAGACAGTGAAATAGGGAAACACTGAAACAGTGAGGCTGCGAAACAAGCGAGACAGCGAAACAGTGAGACAGAGAAAAGGCGAAACCACGAAAAAGCAACACAGAGAGACAGTGAAACTGTGAAAGAGTGAAACAGTGAAACAGTGAAAGCGCGAAACATCGACACAGTGTGACACTGAAACAGCGAAAGAGTGAAACAGTGAATCGGCGAAACAATGACACAGTGAGAAAGTGAAACAGCGAAACAGTGAAACAGCCAAACAGAGAAACAGCGAGACACTGAAACAGTGAGACAGTGAAACAGTAAAACAGTGAGACAAAGAAGCAGCGAAATAGTGAGACAGCGAATCAGTGAGACAGTGAAACAGTGAAAAACTGAAACTGCAATACAGTGAGGCAGCGATACAATGAGACATCAAAACAGTGAGACAGCGAAACATTGAGGCAGTGGATCAGCAACACAGTGAAACAGTGAAACAATGAGACAGTGAAACAGCAAAAAAGTGAAACCGTGAAACAGTGAAACATTGAGGCAGCGAAACAGTGAAACACTGAAACAGCGAAACGTCGAAACAGTGGGGCAGTGAAATGAAGAATCAATGAGACAGTGAAACAGCGAGACCGCAAAACGGCGAAACAGCGAAACAGTGAGACAGTGAAACAGTGAGACAGCGAGACAGTGAAACAGTGAGACAGTGAAACAGTGAAACAGTGAGACAAAAGAGCAGCAAAATAGTGAGACAGCGAATCAGTGAGACAGCGAAACAGTGACACATCAAAACAGTGAGACCGCGAAACAGTGAAAAACTGAAACTGCAATACAGTGAGGCAGCGAAACATTGAGGCAGTGGAACAGCGACACAGCGAAACAGTGAAAAATTAAGGCAGCGAAACAGTGAAACACTGAAACAGCGATACAGCGAAACTGTGGGGCAGTGAAACGACAAATCAATGAGACAGTGAAATAGGGAAACAGTGAAACAGCGAGACAGCGAAACAGTGAGACAGTGAAACAGTGAGACAGTGAAAAGGCGAAACCACGAAAAAGCAACACAGAGAGACAGTGAAACTGTGAAACAGTGAAATAGCGAAACTGCGAAACAGTGAGGCAATGTAACAGTGAAACAGTGAAAGCGCGAAACATTGACACAGTGTGACACTGAAACAGCGAAAGAGTGAAATAGTGAATCGGCGATACCAGGACACAGTGAGAAAGTGAAAGACCGAAACAGTGAAACAGCCAAACAGAGAAACAGCGAAACAGTGAAACCGCAAAACAGTGGCACAGTGAGACAGTGAAACAGTGAGACAGCGAGACAGTGAAACAGTGAAACAGTGAGACAAAGAAGCAGCGAAATAGTGAGACAATGAATCAGTGAGACAGTGGAACAGTGACACAACAAAACAGTGAGACCACGAAACAGTGAAAAACTGAAACTGCAATACAGTGAGGTACCGATACAATGAGACATCAAAACAGTGAGACAGTGAAACATTGAGGCAGTGGATCAGCAACACAGCGAAACAGCGAAACAGTGAAACAGCAAAACAGTGAAACAGCAAAAAAGTGAAACAGCGAAACAGTAAAACATTGAGGCAGCGATACAGTGAAACACTGAAACAGCGCTACACCGAAACAGTGGGGTAGTGAAACAAAGAATCAATGAGACAGTGAAATAGGAAAACAGTGAAACAGTGAGACAGTGAAACAGCGAAACAGTGAAACAGCGAGACAGCGAAACAGTGAGACAGTGAGACAGTGAAAAGGCAAAACCGTGAAAAAGCGAGACAGTGAGACAGCGAAACTGCGAAACAACGAAAGAGTGGGACAGTGGAACATTGAAACAGCGAAACAGTGAAACAGCAAAACATCGACACAGTGTGACACTGAAACAGTGAAAGAGTGAAACAGTGAATCGGTGAAACAACGACACAGTGAGACAGTGATACAGCGAAACAGCCAAACAGAGAAACAGCGAAACAGCGAAACTGTGAAACAGCGAAACAGTGAAACAATGAGACACCGAAACAGTGATACAGCGAAACAGCGAAACAGCAAAACAGTGAAACAGCGAAACAGTGAAACAATGAGACACCGAAACAGTAATACAGCAAAACAGTGAAACAGTGAAACAGCCAAACACTGAAACAGTGAAAGAGAGAATCAGTGAATTTGCGAAACAGCGACATGGTGAGACAGTGAAACAGCCAAACAGCCAAACAGCTAATCAGCCATACAGTGAAGCAGCAAAACAGCAAAACAGTGAGACAATGAAACAGCGAAACAGTGAGACAGTGAAACAGCAAAACAGTGAGACAGTGAAACAGCGAATCAGTGAGACAGTGAAACAGCGACACATCAAAACAGTGAGACTGCAAAACAGTTAAAAACTGAAACTGCAATACAGTGAGGCAGCGAAACAGTTAAACAGCGAAACAGTGAAACAATGAGACAGTGAAACACTGAAAGAGCGAAACAGCGAAACAGTGGGGCAGTGAATCGACGAATCAATGAGACAGTGAAATAGGGAAACAGTGAAACAGTGAGGCAGCAAAACAGCAAGACAGCGAAACAGTGAGGCAGCAAAACAGCAAGACAGCGAAACAGTGAGGCAGCAAAACAGCAAGACAGCGAAACAGTGAGACAGTGAGACAGTGAAAAGGCGAAACCGCGAAAAAGCGACACAGAGAGACAGTGAAACTGTGAAACAGTGAGGCTATGTAACAACAAATCAGTGAAACTGCGAAAGAGTGAGACAGTGAAACAGTGAAAGCGCAAAACATCGACACAGTGTGACACTGAAACAGCGAAAGAATGAAACAGTGAATCGGTGATACGACACAGTGAGAAAGTGAAAGAGCCAAACAGTGAAACAGCCAAACAGAGAAATAACAAAACAGTGAAACCGCAAAACAGTGGCACAGTGAGACAGTGAAACAGTGAGACAGCGAGACAGTGAAACAGTGAAACAGTGAGACAAAGAAGCAGCAAAATAGTGAGACAATGAATCAGTGAGACAGTGAAACAGTGGAACAGTGAGACAAAGAAGCAGCGAAATAGTGAGACAATGAATCAGTGAGACAGTGAAACAGTGACACATCAAAACAGTGAGACAGCGAAACAGTGAAAAGCTGAAACTGCAATACAGTGAGGTAGCGATACAATGAGAAATCAAAACAGTGAGACAGTGAAACATTGAGGCAGTGGAAAAGCGACACAGCGAAACAGCGAAACAGTGAAACAATGAGACAGTGAAACAATGAGACAGTGAAACAGTGAAACAGCAAAAAAGTGAAACCGCGAAACAGTGAAACATTGAGGCAGCAAAACAGTGAAACACTGAAAGAGCGAAACACCAAAACAGTGGGGCAGCGAAACGAAGAATCAATGAGACAGTGAAATAGGGAAACAGTGAAACAGTGAGACAGCGAAACAGATAAACAGCGACGCAGTGAGACAGTGAAACAGCGATACAGCAAAACAGCCAAACAGGGAAACAGCAAAGCGGCGAAACAGTGAAACAGTGAAACAATGAGACAGAGAGACAGTGTGACAGTGAAACAGCAAAACTGTGAGACAGCAAAACAATGAAACAGTAAGACAGCGAAACATTGAAACGAAGAAACAGCGACACAGTGAGACAGTGAAACGGCGAAACAGCGAAACTGTGAGACAGCGAAACAGTGAAACAGCAAAACAGCAAAACTGTGGGACAGCAAAACCATGAAACAGTGAGACAGCGAAACATTGAAACGAAGAAACAGTGAAACAGTGAAACAGTGAAACAGTGAGACAGCGAAACAGCGAAACAGTGAAACAGCAAAACAGCGAGACAGAGAGACAGTGTGACAGTGAAACAGCGAAACAGCGAAACTGTGAGACAGCGAAACAATAAAACAGTGAGACAGCAAAACATTGAAACGAAGAAACAGCGACACAGTGAGACAGTGAAACAGTGAAACAGCGAAACAGCAAAACAGCGACACAGTGAGACAGTGAAACAGTGAAACAGCGAAACAGCAAAACAGCGAAACAGTGAGACAGTGAAACAGTGAGACAGTGAAGCAGCGAAATAGTGAGACATTGAAACAGTGAGACAGCGAAACAACAAATCAATGAGACAGTGAATTAGGGATACAGTCAAACAGTTAGACAGCGAAACAGCGAGACAGCGAAACAGTGAGACACTGAGACAGTGAAACAGCGAAAGAGTGAGACAGTGAAACAGCGACACAGTGAGACAGTGAGACAGCGAATTAGGGATACAGTAAGACAGTGAGACAGTGAAACAGCGAAACAGTGAAACAGCGAAACAGATAAACAGCGACGGAGTGAGACAGTGAAACAGCGATACAGCAAAACAGCCAAACAGGGAAACAGCAAAGCGGCAAAACAGTGAGACAGCGAAACAGTGAAACAGTGAAACAGTGAAACAGCAAAACAGCGAGACAGAGAGACAGTGTGACAGTGAAACAGCGAAACTGTGAGACAGCGAAACAATGAAACAGTGAGACAGCGAAACATTGAAACGAAGAAACAGCGACACAGTGAGATGGTGAAACAGCGAAACTATGAGACAGCGAAACAATGAAACAGTGAGACAGCGAAACATTGAAACGAAGAAACAGCGACACAGTGAGACAGTGAAACGGCGAAACAGCGAAACTGAGACAGCGAGACAGCGAAACAGTGAAACAGCAAAACAGCGAAACTGTGAGACAGCGAAACAGTGAAACAGTGAGACAGCGAAACAGTGAAACAGCAAAACAGCGAAACTGTGAGACAGCGAAACATTGAAACGAAGAAACAGTGAAACAGCGAAACAGTGAGACAGTGAAACAGCAAATCAATGAGACAGTGAATTAGGAATACAGTCAAACAGTTAGACAGCGAAACAGCGAGACAGCAAAACAGTGAGACATTGAGACAGTGAAACAGCGAAAGAGTGAGACAGTGAAACAGCGACACAGTAAAACAGTGAGACAGTGAAACAGCGAAACAGTGAAACCGCGAAACAGCGAGACAGTGAGACAGTGAAACAGCGAAACAGTGAAACAGCGAAACAGTGAAACAGTGAAACAGATAAACGGCGACACAGTGAGACAATGAAACAGCGAAACAGTGAAAGAGCGAAACAGTGAAACAGCGATACAGCAAAACAGCCAAACAGCAAAGCGGCAAAACAGTGAGACAGCGAAACAAAGAATCCACGAGACGGCCACACAGCGAGGCAATGAAACAATGACATGGCAAAATGGCGAAACCGCGAAACACCGAAACAGTGAGACAGTGAAACAGCGAAGCAGTGAAGCAGCGAATCAGTGAAACCGCAAAACAGCGACACAGTGAAACAGCGAAACAGCGAGATAGCAAGATAGTGAAGCAGCGAAACAGCATCACAGTGAGACAGTGAAACAGGGAGACAGCGAAACAGCGAAACACTGAGACAGTGAAACCGCGAAACACTGAGACAGTGAAACAGCGAAACAGCGAGACAGTGAAACACCGAAACAGCGAAACCGCGAAACATTGAGACAGCGAAACCGCGAAACACTGAGACAGTGAAACAGCGAAACAGCGAGACAGTGAAACCGCGAAACAGTGAGACAGTGAAACCGCAAAACACTGAGACAGTGAAACAGCGAAACAGTGAGACAGTGAAACCGCGAAACAGTGAGACAGTGAAACCGCGAAACACTGAGACAGTGAAACAGCGAGACAGTGAAACCGCGAAACAGTGAGACAGTGAAACCGCGAAACACTGAGACAGTGAAACAGCGAGACAGTGAAACCGCGAAACAGCGAGACAGTGAAACCGCGAAACACTGAGACAGTGAAACAGCGAAACAGTGAGACAGTGAAACAGCGAAACAGTGAGACAGTGAAACAGCGAGACAGCGAGACAGTGAAACAGCGAGACAGCGAGACAGTGAAACCGCGAAACAGCGAAACAGCCAGATAGCGTAGCAGCGAAACAATGAAACAGTGAAACAGCGAAACAGTGAGACAGTGGAGCAGCAAAACAGTGAAAGAGTGAAACAGCGAAACAATGAAACAGCTAAACAGTGAAACCACTAAACAGCAAAACAGTGAAACAGCGAAACACTGAGACAGCAAAACACAGACAGTGAAACAGCGAGACAGTGAAACAGTGAAACAGCGAAACACTGAGACAGCAAAACACAGACAGTGAGACAGCGAAACAGCGAAACACTGAGATAGCGAAACAGTGAGACAGTGAGACAGTGACTCAGCGAAACAGTGAAACCGCGAAACAGTGACACAGTGAAACAGTGAGACAGCGAAACACTGAGGCAGCGAAACAGCGAAACAGTGAAACAGTGACACAGCAAAACAGTGAAACAGCGAAATAGTGACTCAGCGAAACAGTGAAACCGCGAAACAGCGACACAGTGAAACAGTGAGACAGCGAAACACTGAGGCAGCAAAACACTGAGACAGCGAAACACTGAGGCAGCGAAACAGCGAAACAGTGAAATAGCAAGACAGCGAGACAATGAACCAGCGAGACAGCAAAACAGCGAAACAGCACTTTGCCCAGCTCCCGAATGTCCCCTGCAAGTCCGCCCCATTCCACTCTGACTCCCAGCAAGGTACCCAAACTGAAGTCCCCGCTCTCCGTGTCTTTTCAAACTGAAGTCTCTCCCACTCTCCATGTCCTTTTCAAACTGTCCCAGGGTCCTCCTCTTGTGCTCTCCTCTCGGTGCTGCTGACTGCCTGTCCCAGGACAGCCTTGGTTCAAACATGGACAAAAGAGCTAAACCTCAGAGGTGAGGTGAGAGTGACTGCCCTTGACATCAGGCCGTATTTGATCGAGTGTGGCATCAAGGAGCCCTAGAAAAACTGGAGTCAATGGGAATCAGGGGGAAAACTCTCCGCTGGTTGGAGTCATACCTAGCACAAAGGAAAATGGTTGTGGTTGTTGGAGATCAATCATCTCAGCTCCAGGACATCACTGCAGGAGTTCCTCAGGATAGTGTCCTAGGCCCAACCATCTTCAGCTACTTCATCAATAACCTTCCTCCTTCCGTCATGAGGTCAGAAGTGGGGATGTTCGCTGATGATTGCACAATGTTCAGCACCATTTGCAAATCCTCAGGCACTGAAGCAGTCCATGTCCAAATGCAGCAAGACCTGGACAATACCCAGGCTTGGCCTGACAAGTGGCAAGTAACATTCGCGCCACACAAGTGCCAGGCAATGACCATCTCCAACAAGAGAAAATCTAACCATCACCCCTTGATGTTCAATAGCATTACCATCAATAAATCCCCCACTATCAACATCCTGGGATTGACATTGACCAGAAACTGAACTGAACTAGCCATATAAATACTGTGGCTACAAGAGCAGGTCAGAGGCTAGGAACCCTGCAGTGAGTAACTCACCTCCTGACTCCCCAAAGTCTGTCCACCATCTACAAGGCACAAGTCAGGAGTGTGATGGAAAACTCCCCACTTGCCTGGATGAGTGCAGCTCCCACAACACTCAAGAAGCTTGACACCATCCAGGACAAAGCAGCCCGCTTGATTGGCACCACATCCACAAACATTTACTCTCTCCACTACCGACGCACAGTAGCAGCAGTGTACCATTTACAAGATGCACTGCACAAATTCACCAAGGCTCCCTAGAGAGCACCTTCCAAACCCATGACCACTACCATCTGGAAGGACAAGGTCAGCAGATAGATGGGAACACCACCACCTGGAAGTTCCCCTCCAAGCCACTCACCATCCTGACTTGGAAATATATCGCCGTTCCTTAACTGTCTCTGGGTCAAAATCCTGGAACTCCCTCCCTAACAGCACTGTGGGTGTACCTACACCACAGGGACAGCAGCAGTTCAAGAAGGCATCTCACCACCACCTTCTCAAGGGCAATTAGGGATGGGCAATAAATGCTGGCCCAGCCAGTGACACCCACAGGATTAAAAAAATTGACTCACACTCACACTCACTCTCGCTCATTCTCACACTCACACTCAGTCTCACATGCACACTGACTCTCACCCACACACACTCATTCCCACTCACACACATTCACTCTCACTCACCCACATGGAAACGTAGAAACAGAAAATAGGAGCAGGAGTAGGCCATTCGGCCCTTCGAGCCTGCTCCACCATTCATTATGATAATGGCTGATCATCCAACTCAATAGCCTGCTCCTGCTTTCTCCCCATATCCTTTGATCCCTTTCGCCCCAAGAGCTATATCTAACTCCTCCTTGAAAATATGCAATGTTTTGGC
>NC_135888.1:25763170-25978664 GCF_964194155.1 Cetorhinus maximus
CATTCACACATGCATACACACACACACTCACACGCACTCATACTCACACACACACTCCCACACTCACTCATATGCACACAATCACACTCAACGCACACGTTCACACACATATTCACACACACCCCTCACACACACATTCTCACACGTAAACACACTCACACTCATGCACACACACTCGCACTCTCACACACAAAGACACTCACACCCACACACTTCCCCACTCACTCCCAAACACAATCAAACACATGCTCACACACGCACCCACAAACTCACACTCACATACATACACTCTCACTCACACACATGCCTACACACACACTCACACTCATACACAGACTCACACTCACTCACATAATAACACATGCACTCAAATTCACCCACTCTCACACACACACAAAATCTATCACACAATCACACACACACTCAAACTCCCTCACACAATCACATACACACTCAAACTCACACATGCAATCACATACACACTTAGACTCCCTCACATAATCACGCACGCACTCAAACTCACTCTCACAATCACACACATACACTCAAATTCACCCACTGTCACACAGACTCACACAGCCTCACACAAACACACGCGCACTCAAATTCACCCACTCTCACACACACTCAAACTCCTTCACGCACTCACCCACACACTCAAATTCGCCCACTCTCACACACACTCACACTCCCTCACACACTCACACACACACTCAAATTCACCCACTCTCACACACACTCAAACTCTTTCACGCACTCACACACACACACTCAAATTCACCCACTCTCACACACACTCACACTCCCTCACACAATTACACACACACTCAAATTCACCCACTCTCACACACACTCAAACTCCTTCACGCACTCACACACACACACTCAAATTCGCCCACTCTCACACACACTCACACTCCCTCACACACACACACACACTCAAATTCACCCACTCTCACACACACTCAAATTCCTTCATGCACTCACACACACACTCAAATTCACCCACTCTCACACACACTCACACTCCCTCACACAATCACACACAAACTCAAACACGTTCACACAAGCAAACACACTCAAATTCACCAACTCACTCACACAAGCACTCAAATTCACCCACTCTCAGAAAAACTCAAACTCTCTCACACAATCACACACACTCTCAAATCCCCCCACTCTCTCACACACTCACACTCCCTCACACAATCACATACACATTCAAACTCACCCACAGTCACACACAATCACACCCTCTCACACAATCACACATGCACTCAAATTCACCCACTCTCACACACACTCAAACTCCTTCACATAATCACGCACGCACTCAATTTCCAACACTGTCACATATACTCACATTCCCTCACTCAATCACACACATACTCAAACTCACCCACTCTCACACTCCATCGCACAATCACACACACACTCAAATTCAACGACTCTCACACACACTCAAACTCCATCACGCAATCATACATGCACTCAAATTCAGCCACTCTCACTGACACTCCCTTTCCCTCAAACAATCACACACACACTCAAACTCCCACACACAAACACACACTCACTCAAATTCACACAATCACAAGTACACTCAAACACCCTCACGCAATCACACACGCACTCAAAATCCCTCTCTTTCACATACTCACACTGCTTCACACAATCACACATGCACTTGAATTCACCCACTCTCACACACACTCAAACTCCCTCAAACAATCACACACGCACTCAAATTCTCCGACTCTCACACATACTCAAACACCCTCACCCAAACAAACACACACTTAAATTCACTCAGTCTCTCACACAAGCACTCAAATTCACCCACTCTCACACGCACTCACATTCCCTCACACAATCACACACACACAAATTCACCCACTCTCACACACACTTAAACACCCTCACACAATCACACACACTCTAAAATTCCCCCACTCTCACACACATTCGCACTCCATCATAAAATCACATACACACTCAAATTCCCCCACTCTAACACACACTCACACTACCTCAAACAATCACACATGCACTCAAAGTCCCCCACTCTCACATGTACTCACACTCACTCACATAATAACACATGCACTCAAATTCACCCACTCTCACACACACTCAAAATCTATCACACAATCACACACACTCTCAAATTCATCCACTCTCAGACACACTCAAACTCCCTCACACACTCACAAACGCACTCAAACTCACCCACAGTCACACACAATCACACTCTCTCACACAATCACACAAGCACTCAAATTCACCCAGTCTCACACACACTTAAACTCCCTCAAACAATCACATACGCACTCAAATTCACCCACTCTCACACACACTTAAACTCCCTCACACAATCACACACACTCAAATTCACCCACTCTCACACACACTCAAACTCCCTCACAGAATCACACACGCACTCAACTCCCTCACATAATCACATACACACTCAAACTCCCTCACGCTATCACACACACACTCAAATTCACACAATCACACACATCCCAAACTCCCTCACACAATGACACACACACACTCAAATTCACCTACTCTCACACACACACACAATCACACACACACTCAAACTCACCCACTCTCAAACACACTCATACTCTCTCACACCATCACACATGCACTCATATTCACCCACTCTCACACACACTCAAACTCACTCACACAATCACACACGCACTCAAATACATGCAATCACATACACACTCACACTCCTTCACATAATCATGCACGCACTCAATTTCCAACACCCTCACATATACTCACACTCCCTCACTCAATCACACACATACTCAAACTCACACACTCTCACACACACTCACACTCCATCACACCATCACACACACACTGAAATTCACCCACTCTGACACACAGTCACACTCCATCGCACAATCACACACACACTCAAATTCAACGACTCTCATACAAACTCAAACTCCATCACACAATCATACATGCACTCAAATTCAGCCACTCTCACTGACACTCCCTTTCCCTCAAACAATCACACACACACTCAAACTCCCACACACAATCACACACTCACTCAAATTCACACAATCACATGTACACTCAATCACCCTCACGCAATCGCACTTGCACTCAAAATCCCTCTCTCCACAACATACTCACACTGCTTCACACAATCACACATGCACTCAAATTCACCCACTCTCACACACACTCAAACTCCCTCACACACTCAAACACACACTCAAACTCCCTCACACAATCACACACGCACTCAAACACCCCCACATAACCTCACACACACTCACAATCCCTCACAGAATCACACACACTGTCAAATTCACCCACTCTCACACACACTCACACTGATCACACAATCACACACACACTCAAACTTACACAATCACATGCACACTGAAAGTCCCTCACACAATCACACACGCACTCAAACTCACTCTCACAATCACACACACACTAAAATTCACCCACTCTCACACACACTGAAACTCCCTCAGACAAACACACAAGCACACAAACTCCCTCACAAAATCATACATACACTCAAACTACCTCACACAATCACACACGCACTCAAACACCCTCATACACTCACATCCACACAAACTCACTGACACGCAAACACACGCACTCAAATTCACACACATTCAAACACACTCCCAGTCCCTCACACAATCACACACACAAATTCACCCACTCTCACACACACTCAAACTCCCTCAAACAATCACACACGCACTCAAATTCACCCACTCTCACACACACTCAAATTCCCTCACACAGTCAGACACACTATCAAACACCCTCACACAATCACACACACTCAAATTCACACAATCACACACACGCTCAAACTCCCTCATACCATCACACACGCACTCAAACCCCCTCACACAATCACATGCACACTCAAACTCCCTCACACAATCACACACGCACTCAAACACACCACATAATCTCACACACACTCACAAACTCTCACAGAATCCCACACACTCTCAAATTCACCCACTCACACACACTCACACTGATCACACAATCACACACAGTCAAACTCACCCACTCTCACACTTACTCAAACTCCCTCACGCAATCACACACACTCAAACTCACTCACACAAATCGCACACACACTCAAATTCACACAATCACATGCACACTGAAACTCCCTCACACAATCACACACAAACTCAATCTCACAATCACACACACACTCAAATTCACCCATTCTCACACACACTGAAACTCTCACACACAAATACACACGCACTCAAATTTACCCACTCTCACACACACTGAAACTCCCTCAGGCAATCACACAAGCACACAAACACCCTCACAAAATCACATATACACTCAAACTCCCTCACACAATAACACTCGCACTCAAACTCGCTCACGCAATCACACACACACTCAAATTCACACAATCACATACATCTCAAACTCCCTCACACAATGACACACAAACTCAAATTCACCTACTCTCACACAAACTCACACTCTCTCACACAATCACACACGCACTCATATTCACCCATTCTCACACACACTCACACTCCCTCACGTAATCACGGACATACTCAAACTCACCCACTCTCACACACTCACACTCCAGCACACAATCACACACTCACTCAAATTCCCCCACTCTCACAAACCCACACACTCCATTACACCATAACACACACTCATATTCACCCACTCTGACACACACTCACACTCCATCACACAATCACACACACACTCAAATTCACCGACTCTCACACACACTCAAACTCACTTACACGATCATACATGCACTCAAATTCACCCACTCTCACACACACTCAAGCTCCCTCACACAATCACATACACTCAAATTCACCGACTCTCACACACACTCAAGCTCCCTCACACAATCACATACACTCAAATTCACCGACTCTCACACACACTCAAACTCCATCACACAATCATACGTGCACTCAAATTCACCCACTCTCACAGACACTCCCATTCCCTCAAACAGTCACACACACACACAAACTCCCTTGCACAATCACACACTCACTCATATTCATACAATCACACGCACACTCAAACACCCTCACACAATCACACACGCACTCAAACTCCCTCTCACAATCTCACACACGCTCAAATTCACCAGCTCTCTCACAAACGCATTCAAAGTCACCCACTCTCAAACACATTCAAACTCCCTCTCACAATCACACACACACTTAGATTCATCTACTTTCTAACACACGCAATCAAATTCACCCACTCTCACACACACTCACATTCCCTCACATAATCACACACACCCTCAAATTCACCTACTCTCACACACACTCACACTCCCTCACACAATCACACACACACTCAAACTCCCTCACACAATCACAAGCGCACTCCAATTCACCCACTCTCACATGCACTCAAACTCCCTCACACATTCACACACACACTCAATTCTCCTACTCTCACATACACGCACACTCCACCACACAATCACACACGCACTCAAATTCCCCCACTCTCACACACACTCGCACTCCATCACAACATCACATACACACTCAAATTCCCCCACTCTAACACACACTCACACTACCTCAAACAATCACACATGCACTCAAAGTCCCCCACTCTCACATGTACTCACACTCACTCACATAATAACACATGCACTCAAATTCACCCACTCTCACACACACTCAAAATCCATCACACAATCACACACACACTAAAACTCCCTCACACAATCACATACACACTCAAACTCACTCACACATTCACACACACACTCAAATTCACACAATCACATACACACTCAAACTCACACACGCAATCACACACACACTCAAACTCCCTCACACAATCACGCACGCACTCAATCTCACTCTCACAATCACACACACACTCAAATTCACCCACTGTCACACAGACTCACACACCCTCACACAAACACACGCGCACTCAAATTCCCCCACTCTAACTCACACTCACACTACCTCAAACAATCACACATGCACTCAAAGTCCCCCACTCTCACATATACTCACACTCACTCACATAATAACACATGCACTCAAGCTCACCCACTCTCACACACACTCAAAATCCATCACACAATCACACACGCACTTAAATTCACCCACTCTCACACACACTCAAACTCCCTCACAGAATCACACACGCACTCAAACTCCCTCACACAATGACACACACACTCAAACTCACCCACTCTCACACAAACTCACACTCTCTCACACAATCACGCACGCACTCAAACTCACTCTCACATTCACACACACACTCAAATTCACCCACTGTCACACAGACTCACACACCCTCACACAAACACACGTGCACTCAACTCCCTCACACAATCACATACGCACTCAAACTCCCTCACGCTATCACACACACTCAACTTCACACAATCACACACATCTCAAACTCCCTCACACAATGACACACACACACAAATTCACCTACTCTCACACACACTCATACTCTCTCACACCATCACACACGCACTCATATTCACTCACTCTCACACACACTCAAACTCACTCACACAATCACACATGCACTCAAATACCCCCACACTCACACACACTCACACTCCTTCACATAATCACGCACGCACTCAATTTCCAACACTCTCACGTATACTCACACTCCCTCACTCAATCACACACATACTCAAACTCACCCACTCTCACACACACTCACACTCCCTCACTCAATCACACACATTCTCAAACTCACCCACTCTCACACACACTCACACTCCATCACACCATCACACGCACACTGAAATTCACCCACTCTGACACACACTCACACTCTATTGCACAATCAGACACACACTCAAATTCAATGACTCTCACACACGCTCAAACTCCATCACGCAATCATACATGCACTCAAATTCAGCCACTCTCACTGACACTCCCTTTCCCTCAAACAATCACACACACACTCAAACTCCCTCACGCAATCACACACGCACTCAAAATCCCTCTCTCTCACACGTACTCACACTCCTTCACACAATCACACATGCACTCAAACACCCCACATAATCACACACACACTCACAATCCCTCACAGAATCACATACACTCTCAAATTCACCCACTCACACACACTCACACTAATCACACAATCACACACAGTCAAACTCACCCACTCTCACACATACTCAAACTCCCTCACGCAATCACACACACTCAAACTCACTCACACAAATCGCACACACACTCAAATTCACACAATCACATGCACACTGAAACTCCCTCACACAATCACACACAAACTCAAACTCCATCACACAATCACACACACACTCAAATTCACCCACTCTCACACACACTGAAACTCCCGCAGGCAATCACACAAGCACACAAACTCCCTCACAAAGTCACATATACACTCAAACTCCCTCACACAATAACACTCGCACTCAAACTCGCTCACATAATCACACACGCACTCAAACACCCTCATACACTCACATCCACACTCAAACTCACTGACACACGCACTCAAATTCACACACATTCAAACACACTCCCACTGCCTCACACAATCATACACACAAATTCACCCACTCTCACACAAACTCATACTCCCTCACACAATCACACACCTACTCAAATTCACCCACCCTCACACACACTTAGACTCCCTCAAACAATAACACACGCGCTCAAATTCACCCACTCTCACACACACTTAAACTCCCTCACACAATCACACACGCACTTAAATTCACCCACTCTCACACACACTCAAACTCCCTCACAGAATCACACACGCACTCAAACTCCCTCACACAATCACATACACACTCAAATTCCCTCACACAATCACGCACACACTCAAATTCACACAATCACACATCTCAAACTCCCTCACACAATGACACACACACTGAAATTCACCTACTCTCACACACACACACACAATCACACACACACTCAAACTCACCCACTCTCACACACATTCACACTCTCTCACACAATCACACACGCACTGAAATTCACCCACTCTCACACACATTCAAACTCCCTCACAGAATCGCACACGCACTCAAACTCCCTCAAACAATCACATAAACACTCAAACTCCCTCACGCAATCACACACAGACTCAAATTCACATAATCACATACATCTCAAACTCCCTCACACAATTACACACACACTCAAACTCACCCACTCTCACACAAACTCACACTCTCTCACACAATCACACACGCACTCAAATACCGCCATTCTCACACACACTCACACTCCTTCACATAATCACGGACAAACTCAAACTCACCCACTCTCACACACTCACACTCCAGCACACAATCACACACTCACTCAAATTCCCCCACTCTCACACACCCACACATTCCATCACACCATAACACACACTCATATTCACCCACTCTGACACACACTCAAACTCCATCACACAATCACACACACACTCAAATTCACCAACTCTCACACACACTCAAACTCACTTACACAATCATAAACGCACTCAAATTCAACCACTCTCACACACACTCAAGCTCCCTCACACAATCACACACACTCAAATTCACCGACTCTCACACACACTCAAACTCCATCACACAATCATACGTGCACTCAAATTCACCCACTCTCACAGACACTCCCATTCCCACAAACAATCACACGCACACTCAAACACCCTCACACAATCACACACGCACTCAAACTCCCTCTCACAATCTCACGCACACTCAAATTCACCAGCTCTCTCACAAACACATTCAAAGTCATCCACTCTCAAACTCATTCAAACTCCCTCTCACAATCACACACACACTTAGATTCATCCACTTTCTCACACACGCAATCAAATTCACCTACTCTCACCCACACTCACATTCCCTCACACAACCACACACACACTCAAACTCCCTCACACATTCACACACACACTCAATTCCCCCACTCTCACATACACTCACACTCCACCACACAATCACACACGCACTCACATTCCCCCACTCTCACACACACTCCCTCACACAATCACACACACACTCAAACTCCCTCACAAAATCACACACGCACTCAAATTCACCCACTCTCACACACACTCAACCTCCCGCACACAATCACACACACGCTCAAATTCACCCACTGTCACAGGTACTCACACTCTCTCATACAGTCACGCACACTCTCAAATTCTCCCACTCTCACACACACACACTCCATCACAAAATCACACACACACTCAAATTCATCCACTCTCACACACACTCACACTCCACCACACAATCACACACACACTCACACTCCCTCACACAGTCACACACATACTCAAAAACTCACACAATCACACACGCACTCAAATTCCCCACTCTCACAGACACTAACACTCCCTCACACAATCACACACACACTCAAATTCCCCCACTCTCATACACACTCACACTCCCTCACACAATCACACACGCACTCAAATTCACCCACTCTCACATGCACTGAAACTCCCTCACACATTCACACACGCACTCAAATTCCCCACTCTCACACACACTAACACTACCTCACACAATCACACACGCACTCAAATTCCCCCACTCTCACACACAATCACAATACCTCACACACGCACTCAAATTCACCCACTCTCACACAGTCACACTCCCTCACACAATCACACACATACTCAAACTCCCTCACACAAACAAACACACACACATTCACCCATTCTCTCACACACACACTCAAATTCACCCACTCTCACACACACTCAAACTCCCTCACACAATCACACACGCACTCAAATTCACCCACTCTTACACACACTCAAACTCCTTCACACAATCACACACACACTCAAATTCACCAACTCTCACACCCACTCACACTCCCTCACACACGCACTCAGATTCACCCACTCGCACACACACTCAAACTCCCTCACGCACTCACACACGCACTCATAATCATCCCCTCTCAGACACACTTAAATTCCCTCACACAATCACACACACTCAAAAACCTCACACAATCACACACGCACTCAAATACCCCCACTATCACACACACTCACACTACCTCACACACTCACACATGCACTCAAATTCACCCACTCTTACACACACTCAAACTCCCACACACAATCACACACGCACTCAAATTCACCCACTATCAAACACATTCAAACTCTCTCACACACTCACACACCCACTCAAACTCCCCCACTCTCACACACACTCACATTCCCACACACAATCACATACGCTCTCAAATTCACCCAATCTCACACTCATTCACACTCCCTCACACAATCACACATGTACTCAAATTCACTCACTCTCACACACACTCACACTCCCTCACACACTCTCACACACACTCAAACTACCTCACGCAATCACACACACACTCAAATTCACCCACTCTCTCACAAACGCACTCAGTCACTAACTCTCACAAACTCTTATACTCACTCACACAATCACACACTCACTCAACTTCACCACTCGCACAGACAATCACACTCCCTCACACATTACACACCCACTCAAATTCTCCCACTCTCACACACACTCAAACTCCCTCACACATTCACACACGCACTCAAATTTACCCACTCTCACAGACACTCAAACTCCCCCACACAATCACACACGTACTCAAATTCACCCACTCTCACACACACTCAAACTCCCTCACACACTCACACATGCACTCAAACCCCCTCACACAATCACACACGCACTCAAATTCACACACACACACACACACACACACACACACAATTTCACCCACTCTCACACACACTCAAACTCTGTCATGCACTCACACACACACTCAAATTCACCCACTCTCACACACACACACTCCCTCACACAATCATACACATACTCAAACTCCCTCACACAATCACACACGCACTCAAATTCACACAATCACACACACACACAAACTCCCTCACGCAATCACACACACACTCAAATTCACCCACTCTCTCACAAACGCACTCAGTCACCCACTCTCACAAACACTTACACTCACACACTCACACACGCACTCAAATTCACCCACTCTCACACACACTCACACTCCCACACACAATCACAAACACTCTCAAGTTCACCCAAACTCACACTCATTCACACTCCCTCACACAATCACACACGTACTCAAATTCACCCACTCTCACAGAAAATCACACTCCGCCACACCATACACTTACACTCAAATTCACTCACTCTCACACACACTCAAACTATCTCACACACCCACACTCAAATTCGCCATCTCTCACACACACTCACCCCCCTCACACAATCACACACACACTCAAATTCACCCACACACGCACAGTCTCACTGCCTCACGCAATCACACAAGCTCTCAAATTCGCCCACTCTCACACTCACTCAAACTCCCTCACACAATCACACATGCACTTAAATTCACCAGCTCTCCCAGACACTCAAACTCCCTCACACACTCACACATACGCTCAAATTCACCTACTCTCACACACACTCACACTCCCTCACACAATCACACACCCACTCAAATTCACCCATTCTCACACACACTCAAACTCCCTCACACAATCACATACACACTCAAACTCCCTCACACAATCACACGCACTAAAACTCACTTGCACACTCACATCCGCACTCAAACTCCCTCACACATTCACACACACGCACTCAAATTCACCCACTCTCACACACACTCACACTCCCTCACACAATCACACACACACTCAAACTCCCTCACGCAATCACACCCACACTCAAATTCACCCACTCTCTCACAAACGCACTCAGTCACCCACTCTCACAAACTCTTATACTCACTCACACAATCACACACTCACTCAACTTCACCACTCGCACAATCACACTCCCTCACACATTACACACCCACTCAAATTCTCCCACTCTCACACACACTCAAACTCCCTCACACAATCACACATGCACTCAAATTCACACAATCACACACACACTCAAACTCCCTCACGCAATCACACACGCACTCAAATTCACCCACTCTCACACACACTCAAACTCCCTCACACAATCACACACGCACTCAAATTCACACAATCACACACAAACTCAAACTCCCTCACGCAATCACACACATACTCAAATTCACCCACTCTCACAAATGCACTCAGTCACCCACTCTCACAAACTTTTATACTCACTCACACAATCACACACTCACTCAACTTCACCATTCTCACAGACAATCACACTCCCTCACACATTACACACCCACTCAAATTCTCCCACTCTCACACACACTCAAACTCCCTCACACACGCACTCAAATTCACCCACTCTCACACACACTCAAACTCCCTCACACAATCACACACGCACTCAAATTCACACAATCACACACACACTCAAACTCCCTCACGCAATCACACACACACTCAAATTCACCCACTCTCTCACAAACACTTACACTCACTCACACAATCACACACGCTATCAAACTCACTCATTTTAACACACACTCAAACTCCCTTATGCAATCACACATGCACTCGAACTCCCTCACACAATCACATGCGCACTAAAACTCACTTGCACACTCACACCCACACTCAAACTCCCTGACACACTCACGCACATGCATTCAAATTCACCCACTATCAAACACACTCACACTCCCTCACACAATCACACACACACTCATATTCACCCACTATCAAACACACTCAATCTCCCTCACACACTCACACACACACTCATATTCACCCGCTCTCCCACGCAATCAAACGCCCTCACACACTCACACACGCACTCAAATTCACCCACTCTCACACACATTCAAACACACTAACACACTCACACACCCACTCAAATTCCCCCACTCTCACACACACTCACACTCCCACACACAATCACAAACACTCTCAAGTTCACCCAAACTCACACTCATTCACACTCCCTCACACAATCACACACGTACTCAAATTCACCCACTCTCACAGAAAATCACACTCCGCCACACCATACACATACACTCAAATTCACTCACTCTCACACACACTCAAACTCCCTCACACACCCACACTCAAATTCGCCCTCTCTCACACACACTCACCCCCCTCACACAATCACACACACACTCAAATTCACCCACTCACGCACAGTCTCACTGCCTCACGCAATCACACAAGCTCTCAAATTCGCCCACTCTCACACACACTCAAAGTCCCTCACACAATCAAACATGCACTTAAATTCACCCACTCTCACACACACTCAATCTCGCTAACATACTCACACATGCATTCAAATTCACCCGCTCTCACACACACTCAAACTCCCTAACACACTCACACATGCGCTCAAATTCACCTACTCTCACACACACTCAAACTCCCTCACACAATCACATACACACTCAAACTCCCTCACACAATCACACGCACTAAAACTCACTTGCACACTCACATCCACACTCAAACTCTCTCACACATTCACACACACGCACTCAAATTCACCCACTATCAAACACACTCACACTCCCTCACACAATCACACACGCACTCAAATTCACCTACTCTCACACACATTCACGTTCCCTCACACAATCACACACGTACTCAAATTCCCTCACACTCACACACACTCACACTCCCACACACAATCACATACACTCTCAAATTCACCCACTCTCACACGCAATCTAACTCCCCCACACAATCACACACGCACTGAAATGCATCCACTCTCATTCACACTCAAACTCCTTCACACACTCACACACCCACTCAGATTCCACCACTCTCACACACACTCAAACTCCCTCACACACACACTCAAATTCACCCTCTCTCACACACAATCTCACTGCCTCACGCGATCACACAAGCTCTCAAATTCTCCCACTCTCACACACACTGACACTCCCTCACACAATCACACACACACTCAAACTCCCTCACGCAATCACACCCACACTCAAATTCACCCACTCTCTCACAAACGCACTCAGTCACCCACTCTCACAAACTCTTATACTCACTCACACAATCACACACTCACTCAAATTCACCACTCGCACAATCACACTCCCTCACACATTACACACCCACTCAAATTCTCCCACTCTCACACACACTCAAACTCCCTCACACAATCACACATGCACTCAAATTCACACAATCACACACACACTCAAACTCCCTCACGCAATCACACACGCACTCAAATTCACCCACTCTCACACACACTCAAACTCCCTCACACAATCACACACGCACTCAAATTCACACAATCACACACAAACTCAAACTCCCTCACGTAATCACACACATACTCAAATTCACCCACTCTCACAAACGCTCTCAGCCACCCACTCTCACTAACTCTTATACTCACTCACACAATCACACACTCACTCAACTTCACCACTCTCACAGACAATCACACTCCCTCACACATTACACACCCACTCAAATTCTCCCACTCTCACACACACTCAAACTCCCTCACACACGCACTCAAATTCACCCACTCTCACACACACTCAAACTCCCTCACACAATCACACATGCACTCAAATTCACACACTCACACCCACACTCAAACTCCCTGACACACTCACGCACATGCATTCAAATTCAACCACTATCAAACACACTCACACCCCCTCACACAATCACACACACTCTCATATTCACCCACTATCAAACATACTCAACCTCCCTGACACACTCACACACACACTCAAATTCACCCACTCTCACACACACTCAAACTCCTTCATGCACTCACACACACACTCAAATTCCACAACTCTCACATACACTCACACTCCCTCACACAATTACACACACACTCAAATTCACCCACTCTCTCACAAACGCACTCCGTCACCCACTCTCACAAACTCTTATACTCACTCACACAATCACACACGCACTCAACTTCACCACTCTCACAGAAAATCACACGACCTAACACATTACACACCCACTCAAATTCTCACACTCTCACACACTCAAACTCCCTCACACACTCACACATGCACTCAAATTCACCCACTCTCACACACACACACACTCCCTCACACAATCACACACACATTCAAACTCCCTCACAATCACACACGCACTCAAATTCACACAATCACACAGACACACAAACTCCCTCACTCAATCAGACACACACTCAATTTCACCCACTCTCTCACAAACGCACTCAGTCACCCACTCTCACAAACACTCACACTCACTCACGCAATCACACAAGCTCTCAAATTTGCCCACTCTCACACACACTCAAACACCCTCACACAATCACACACGCACTCAAATTCACACAATCACACACACACTCAAACTCCCTCACGCAATCACACACACACTCCAATTCACCCACTCTCTCACAAACACTTACACTCACTCACACAATCACACACGCAATCAAACTCACTCATTTTCACACACACTCAAACTTCCTTACGCAATCACACATGCACTCGAACTCCCTCACATAATCACACGCGCACTAAAACTCACTTGCACACTCACACATGCACTCAAACTCCCTGACACACTCACGCACATGCATTCAAATTCACCCTCTATCAAACACACTCACACGCCCTCACACAATCACACACACACTCATATTCACCCACTATCAAACATACTCAATCTCCTTCACACACTCACACATACACTCAAATTCACACACTCTCACACACACTCACACTCCCTCACACACACACACACACTCAAATTCACCCACTCTCTCACAAACGCACTCAGTCACCCACTCTCACAAATTCTTATACTCACTCACACAATCACACACGCACTCAGCTTCACCACTCTCACAGACAATCACACTCCCTCACACATTACACACTCACTCAAATTATCCCACTCTCACACACTCAAACTCCCTCACACACTCACACATGCACTCAAATTCACCCACTCTCACACACACTCACACTCCCTCACACAATCACACACACACTCAAACTCCCTCACACAATCACACACGCACTCAAATTCACACAATCACACACACACTCAAACACCCTCACGCAATCACTCACACACTCAAATTCACCCACTTTCTCACAAACGCACTCAGTCACCCACTCTCACAAACACTTACATCACTCACACAATTACACACGCACTCAAACTCACTCATTTTCACACACACTCAAACTCCCTTATGCAATCACACATGCACTCGAACTCCCTCACACAATCACATGCGCACAAAAACTCACTTGCACACCCACACCCACACTCAAACTCCCTGACACACTCACGCACATGCATTCAAATTCACCCACTATCAAACACACTCACACTCCCTCACACAATCACACACACACTCAAATTCACCCACTCTCACACACACTCAAACTCCCTCACACAATCACACACGCACTCAAATTCACACAATCACACACACACTCAAACTCCCTCACGCAATCACACACACACTCAAATTCACCCACTCTCTCACAAACACTTACACTCACTCACACAATCACACACGCAATCAAACTCACTCATTTTAACACACACTCAAACTCCCTTACGCAATCACACATGCACTCGAACTCCCTCACACAATCACATGCGCACTAAAACTCACTTGCACACTCACACCCACACTCAAACTCCCTGACACACTCACGCACATGCATTCAAATTCACCCACTATCAAACACACTCACACTCCCTCACACAATCACACACACACTCATATTCACCCACTATCAAACACACTCAATCTCCCTCACACACTCACACACACACACACATATTCACCCGCTCTCCCACGCAATCAAACGCCCTCACACACTCACACACCCACTCAAATTCCCCCACTCTCACACACACTCACACTCCCACACACAATCACAAACGCTCTCAAGTTCACCCAAACTCACACTCATTCACACTCCCTCACACAATCACACACGTACTCAAATTCACCCACTCTCACAGAAAATCACACTCCGCCACACCATACACATACACTCAAATTCACTCACTCTCACACACACTCAAACTCCCTCACACACCCACACTCAAATTCGCCCTCTCTCACACACACTCACCCCCCTCACACAATCACACACACACTCAAATTCACCCACTCACGCACAGTCTCACTGCCTCACGCAATCACACAAGCTCTCAAATTCGCCCACTCTCACACACACTCAAAGTCCCTCACACAATCAAACATGCACTTAAATTCACCCACTCTCACACACACTCAATCTCGCTAACATACTCACACACGCATTCAAATTCACCCGCTCTCACACACACTCAAACTCCCTAACACACTCACACATGCGCTCAAATTCACCTACTCTCACACACACTCAAACTCCCTCACACAATCACATACACACTCAAACTCCCTCACACAATCACACGCACTAAAACTCACTTGCACACTCACATCCGCACTCAAACTCTCTCACACATTCACACACACGCACTCAAATTCACCCACTATCAAACACACTCACACTCCCTCACACAATCACACACGCACTCAAATTCACCTACTCTCACACACATTCACGTTCCCTCACACAATCACACACGTACTCAAATTCCCTCACACTCACACACACTCACACTCCCACACACAATCACATACACTCTCAAATTCACCCACTCTCACACGCACTCTAACTCCCCCACACAATCACACATGCACTGAAATGCATCCACTCTCATTCACACTCAAACTCCTTCACACACCCACTCAGATTCCACCACTCTCACACACACTCAAACTCCCTCACACACAGACTCAAATTCACCCTCTCTCACACACACTCACCCCCCCCTCACACAAGCACACACACACTCAAATTCACCCACTCTCACACACAGTCTCACTGCCTCACGCAATCACACAAGCTCTCAAATTCGCCCACTCTCACACACACTCACACTCCCTCACACAATCACACACGCACTCAAATTCACCTACTCTCACACACATTCATGCTCCCTCACACAATCACACACGTACTCAAATTCCCTCACTCTCACACACACTCACACTCACATACACAATCACATACACTCTCAAATTCACCCACTCTCACACGCACTCTAACTCCCCCACACAATCACAGGCGCACTCAAATTCATCCTCTCTCATTCACACTCAAACTCCTTCACACACACACACCCACTCAAATTCCACAACTCTCACATACTCACACTCCCTCACACAACACACAAGCACTCAAATTCACCTACTCTCACACACACTCAAACTCCCTCACACAATCACAGCTGCACTCAAATTCACCCGCTCTCACACACACTCAAACTCCCTCACACACTCACACACACACTCAAATTCACCCGCTCTCACGCATACTCACACTCCCTCACACAATCACACACACACTCAAATTCACCCACTCTCCCACACACTCAAACTCCCTCACGCACTCACACACGCACACAAAATCATCCCCCTCAGACACATGCAAACTCCCTCACACACACACACACCCACTCTATTTCCCCCACTCTCACACATCCTCACACTCCCTCACACAATTACATACGCTCTCAAATTCACCCAATCTCACATACATTCACACTCCCTCACACATTCACACCCGCATTCAAATTCACCCTCTCTCACAAATACTCAAACTCCCTCTCACAATTACACATGCACTCAAATTCACCCACTCTCACACATACTCAAACTCCCTCACACACTCACACACGCACTCAAATTCACCCACTCTCACACACACTCACACTCCCTCACACATTCACACGCGCACTCAAATTCACCCACTCTCACACACACTCAAACTCCTTCACGCACTCACCCACACACTCAAATTCGCCCACTCTCACACACGCTCACACTCCCTCACACACTCACACACACACTCAAATTCACCCACTCACACACACTCAAACTCTTTCACGCACTCACACACACACACTCAAATTCACCCACTCTCACACACACTCACACTCCCTCACACAATTACACACACACTCAAATTCACCCACTCTCACACATACTCAAACTCCTTCACGCACTCGCACACACACTCAAATTCGCCCACTCTCACACACACTCACACTCCCTCACACAATCACACACACATTCAAATTCACACACTCTCACACACACTCAAATTCCTTCATGCACGCACACACACACTCAAATTCACCCACTCTCTCACAAACGCACTCAGTCACCCACTCTCACAAACTCTTATACTCACTCACACAATCACACACGCACTCAACTTCACCACTCTCACAGACAATTACACTCCCTCACACATTACACACCCACTCAAATTCTCCCACTATCACACACTCAAACTCCATCACACACTCACACATGCACTCAAATTCACCCACTCTCACACACACTCACACTCCCTCACACAATCACACACGCACTCAAATTCACACAATCACACACACACTCAAACTCCCTCACGCAATCACACACACACTCAAATTCACCTACTCTCTCACAAACGCACTCAGTCACCAACTCTCACAAACACTTACACTCACTCACACAATCACACACGCACTCAAATGCATCCATTCTCATTCACACTCAAACTCCTTAACACACTCAAACACCGACTCAAATTCCACAACTCTCACATACTCAAACTCCCTCACACAACACACAAGCACTCAAATTCACCCACTCTCACACACACTCAAACTCCCCCACACAATCACACACGCACTCAACTTCACCCACTCTCACACACACTCAAACTCCCTCACACAATCACAGCTGCACTCAAATTCACCCACTCTCACACACACTCAAACTCCTCCACACACTCACACACGCACTCAAATTCACTCACTCTCACACACACTCAAACTCCCTCACACACACACACTCAAATTCGCCCTCTCTCACACACACTCACCCCACTCACACAATCACACACACACTCAAATTCACCCACTCACACACAGTCTCACTGCCTCACGCAATCAAACACACACTCAAACTCCCTCACGCAATCACACACACACTCAAATTCACCCACTCTCTCACAAACGCACTCCGTCACCCACTCTCACAAACTCTTATACTCACTCACACAATCACACACGCACTCAACTTCACCACTCTCACAGATAATTACACTCCCTCACACATTACACACCCACTCAAATTCGCCCACTATCACACACTCAAACTCCCTCACACACTCACACATGCACTCAAATTCACCCACTCTCACACACACTCACACTCCCTCACACAATCACATACGCACTCAAACTCCCTCACACAATCACACACGCACTCAAATTCACACAATCACACACACACTCAAACTCCCTCACGCAATCACACACACACTCAAATTCACCCACTCTCTCACAAACGCACTCAGTCACCAACTCTCACAAACACTTACACTCACTCACACAATTACACACGCACTCAAACTCACTTATTTTCACACACACTCAAACACCCTTACGCAATCACACATGCACTCGAACTCCCTCACACAATCACACGTGCACTAAAACTCACTTGCACACTCACACCCACACTCAAACTCCCTGACACACTCACGCACATGCATTCAAATTCACCCACTATCAAACACACTCACACTCCCTCACACAATCACACACACACTCATATTCACCCACTATCAAACACACTCAATCTCCCTCACACACACACACACACACACACACACACACACACACACATATTCACCCGCTCTCACACGCAATCAAACGCCCTCACACACACACACGCACTCAAATTCACCCACTCTCACACACATTCAAACACACTAACGCCCTCACACACCCACTCAAATTCCCCCACTCTCACACACACTCACACTCCAACACACAATTAGAAACACTCTCAAGTTCACCCAAACTCACACTCATTCACACTCCCTCACACAATCACACACGTATTCAAATTCACCCACTCTCACAGAAAATCACACTCCGCCACACCATACACATACACTCAAATTCACTCATCTCACACACACTCAAACTCCCTCACACACACACACTCAAATTCGCCCTCTCTCACACATACTCGCCCCCCTCACACAATCACACACAAACTCAAATTCACCCACTCACACACAGTCTCACTGCCTCACGCAATCACACAAGCTCTCAAATTCGCCCACTCTCACACGCACTCAAACTCCCTCATACAATCACACACGCACTCAAATGCATCCACTCTCATTCACACTCAAACTCCTTCACACACTCACACACCGACTCAAATTCCACAACTCTCACATACTCAAACTCCCTCACACAACACACACGCACTCAACTTCACCCACTCTCACACACACTCAAACTCCCTCACACACACACACTCAAATTTGCCCTCTCTCACACACACTCACCCCCCTCACACAATCACACACACACTCAAATTCACCCACTCACACACAGTCTCACTGCCTCACGCAATCACACAAGCTCTCAAATTCGCCCACTCTCACACACACTCAAACTCCCTCACATAATCACACATGCACTTAAATTCACCCACTCTCACACACACTCAATCTCGCTAACATACTCACACACGCATTCAAATTCACCCGCTCTCACACACACTCAAACTCCCTCACACACACACACACACTCAAATCACCCACTCTCACACACACTTTAACTCCTTCAGGCACTCACACACACACTCAAATTCACCCACTCTCACACACACTCACACTCCCACGCACAATCACAAGCACTCTCAAGTTCACCCAAACTCACACTCATTCACACTCCCTCACACAATCACACACGTACTCAAATTCACCCACTCTCACAGAAAATCACACTCCGCCACACCATACACATACACTCAAATTCACTCACTCTCACACACACTCAAACTCCCTCACACACACACACTCAAATTCGCCCTCTCTCACACACACTCGCCCCCTCACACAATCACACACACACTCAAATTCACCCACTCACACACAGTCTCACTGCCTCACGCAATCACACAAGCTCTCAAATTCGCCCACTCTCACACACACTCAAACTCCCTCATACAATCACACACGCACTCAAATGCATCCACTCTCATTCACACTCAAACTCCTTCACACACTCACACACCGACTCAAATTCCACAACTCTCACATACTCAAACTCCCTCACACAACACACAAGCACTCAAATTCACCTACTCTCACACACACTCAAACTCCCCCACACAATCACACACGCACTCAACTTCACCCACTCTCACACACACTCAAACTCCTCCACACACTCACACATGCACTCAAATTCACCCACTCTCACACACACTCAAACTCCCTCACACACACACACTCAAATTCGCCCTCTCTCACACACACTCACCCCCCTCACACAATCACACACACACTCAAATTCACCCACTCACACACAGTCTCACTGCCTCACGCAATCACACAAGCTCTCAAATTCGCCCACCCTCACACACACTCAAACTCCCTCACACAATCACACATGCACTTAAATTCACCCACTCTCACACACACTCAATCTCGCTAACATACTCACACACGCATTCAAATTCACCCGCTCTCACACACACTCAAACTCCCGCACACACTCACACATGCGCTCAAGTTCACCTACTCTCACACACACTCACACACCCTCACACAATCACACACGCACTCAAACTCACCCATTCTCACACACACTCAAACTCCCTCACACAATCACATACACACTCAAACTCCCTCACACAATCACACGCACTAAAACTCACTTGCACACTCACATCCGCACTCAAACTCCCTCCTACACTCACACACACGCACTCATATTCACCCACTATCAAACACAGTCAATCTCCCTCAAACAATCTCATATGCTCTCAAATTCACCCAATCTCACACACATTCATGCTCCCTCACACAATCACACACGTACTCAAAATGCCTCATTCTCACACATCCTCACACTCCCACACACAATCACATACACTCTCAAATTCACCCACTCTCCCACACACTCAAACTCACCCACACAATCACACACGCACTCAAATTCATCCACTCTCGGACACACTCAAACTCCTTCACACACTCACACATCCACTCAAATTCCACCACGCTCACATACTCACACTCCCTCACACAACACACAAGCACTCAAATTCACCTACTCTCACACACACTCATACTCCCTCACACAATCACACACGCACTCAAATTCACCCACTCTCACACATACTCAAACTCCCTCACACTCACACACGCACTCAAAATCATCCCCCTAAGACCCATGCAAACCCCCTCACGCACACACACACTCAAATTCACCCACTCTCACACACACTCACACTCCCTCACACACTCACACACACACTCACATTCACCCACTCTCACACACACTCAAATTCACCCACTCTCACACACACTCACACTCCCTCACACAATCACACACACACTCAAATTCACCCACTCTCACACACACTCAAACTCCTTCATGCACTCACACACACACTCAAATTCACCCACTCTCACACACACTCACACTCCCTCACACAATCAAACACACACTCAAACTCCCTCACGCAATCACACACACACTCAAATTCACCCACTCTCTCACAAACGCACTCAGTCACCCACTCTCACAAACTCTTATTCTCACTCACACAATCACACAAGCACTCATATTCACCTACTCTCACACACACTCAAACTCCCTCACACAATCACACACGCACTCAAATTCACCCGCTCTCACACATACTCACACTCCCTCACACAATCACACACGCACTCAAATTCACACAATCACACACACACTCAAACTCCCTCACGCAATCACACACACACTCAAATTCACCCACTCTCTCACAAACGCACTCAGTCACCAACTCTCACAAACACTTACACTCACTCACACAATTACACACGCACTCAAACTCACTTATTTTCATACACACTCAAACACCCTTACGCAATCACACATGCACTCGAACTCCCTCACACAATCACACGTGCACTAAAACTCACTTGCACACTCACACCCACACTCAAACTCCCTGACACACTCACGCACATGCATTCAAATTCACCCACTATCAAACACACTCAATCTCCCTCACACACTCACACACACACATATTCACCCGCTCTCACACGCAATCAAACGCCCTCACACACACACGCACTCAAATTCACCCACTCTCACACACATTCAAACACACTCACACACCCACTCAAATTCCCCCACTCTCACACACACTCACACTCCCACACACAATCACAAACACTCTCAAGTTCACCCAAACTCACACTCATTCACACTCCCTCACACAATCACACACGTACTCAAATTCACCCACTCTCACAGAAAATCACACTCCGCCACACCATACACTTACACTCAAATTCACTCAATCTCATACACACTCAAACTCCCTCACACACCCACACTCAAATTAGCCCTCTCTCACACACACTCACCCCCCTCACACAATCACACACACACTCAAATTCACCCACTCGCACACAGTCTCACTGCCTCACGCAATCACACAAGCTCTCAAATTCGCCCACTCTCACACACACTCAAACTCCTTCACACACTCACACACCGACTCAAATTCCACAACTCTCACATACTCAAACTCCCTCACACAACACACAAGCACTCAAATTCACCCACTCTCACACACACTCAAACTCCCTCACACAATCACAGCTGCACTCAAATTCACGCACTCTCACACACACTCAAACTCCTCCACACACTCACACACGCACTCAAATTCACTCACTCACACACACTCAAACTCCCTCACACACACACACTCAAATTCGCCCTCTCTCACACACACTCACCCCCCTCATACAATCACACACACACTCAAATTCACCCACTCACACACAGACTCACTGCCTCACGCAATCACACAAGCTCTCAAATTCGCCCACTCACACACACTCAAACTCCCTCACACAATCACACATGCACTTAAATTCACCCACTCTCACACACACTCAATCTCGCTAACATACTCACACACGCATTCAAATTCACCCGCTCTCACACACACTCGAACTTCCTCACACACTCACACACACACTCAAATTCACCCACTCTCACACACACTTTAACTCCTTCAGGCACTCACACACACACTCAAATTCACCCACTCTCTCACAAACGCACTCAGTCACCCACTCTCACAAACTTTTATACTCACTCACACAATCACACAAGCACTCAACTTCACCTACTCTCACACACACTCAAACTCCCTCACACAATCACAGCTGCACTCAAATTCACCCACTCTCACACACACTCAAACTCCTCCACACACACACATGCACTCAAATTCACCCGCTCTCACACATACTCACACTCCCTCACACAATCACACACGCGCACAAATTCACCCGCTCTCATACGCACTCAAACTCCCTCACACACTCACACACGCACTCAAATTCACCCACTCTCACACACACTCAAACTCCCTCACGCACTCACACACGCACACAAAATCATCCCCCTCAGACACATGCAAACTCCCTCGCACACACACACACCCACTCTATTTCCCCCACTCTCACACATCCTCACACTCCCTCACACAATTACATACGCTCTCAAATTCACCCAATCTCACATACATTCACACTCCCTCACACAATCACACACGTACTCAAATTCACCCACTCTTACTCACACTCAAACTCCCTCACACATTCACACATGCATTCAAATTCACCCTCTCTCACACATACTCAAACTCCCTCACACACTCACACACGCACTCAAATTCACCCACTCTCACACACACTCACACATGCACTCAAAATCATCCCCCTCAGACCCATGCAAACCCCCTCACACACACACATGCACTCAAATTCACCCACTCTCTCACACACTCACACTCCCTCACACACACACACACTCAAATTCACCCACTCTCACACACACTCAAACTCCCTCACACACACACACACACTCAAATTCACCCACTCTCACACACACTTTAACTCCTTCAGGCACTCACACACACATTCAAATTCACCCACTCTCACACACACTCACACTCCCTCACACAATCACACACACACTCAAATTCACCCACTCTCACACACACTCAAACTCCCTCACACACTCACACACCCACTGAAATTCCCCCACTCTCACACTCACACTCCCTTCACAATCACAGACACACTCAAATTCACCCACTGACACACACACTCAAACTCCCTCACACAATCACACAAACATTCAAACTCCCTCACACAATCACACACACTCTCAAATTCACCCACTCTCACACACACTCACACTCCCTCACACAATCTCACACACATTCTCTCACGCACGCGCTCACTTCCACACACATCGCACACACACATACGCTCACACACACACAAACAACTGCACACACACACATATGTATAGTCACTCACACACACACTCACCTACACTCACTTACTCACCTACACACACAGACACTCAACACCTACTCAACACACACGCATACACTAATGCACGTATTTACATGCACACACACACTCACACACATACTGATGCACACACACTCTCACATGCACACAAACACACTCACACACACATTCACACGCACACACTCAGATATTCACATACACACATATATACTCACTCACACGCACACAGAAACACACTCACACACACACACACTCACTCACACACAGAAACACATTCACACATGCTCACACACACACAGAAGCACACTCACACATGCTCACACACACAGAAGCACACTCACACATACACAGAAACACACTCACACATACACACACACAGAAACACACTCACACACACACAGAAACACACTCACACACACACAGAAACACACTCACACACACACAGAAACACTCTCACACACACACACAGAAACACACTCACACACACACAGAAACACACACACACAGAAGCACACTCTCACACACACAGAAACACACTCACACATACTCACACACAGAAGCACACACACACACACAGAAACACACTCACACACACTCACACACACACACACACAGAAACACACTCTCACACACACACACAGAAGCACACTCACACACACACAGAAACACACACACACACACACACACACACAGAAACACACTCACACACACACAGAAACACTCTCACACACACACACAGAAACACACTCACACACACACAGAAACACTCTCACACACACACACAGAAACACACTCACGCATATTCACACACACACAAGCACACTCACACACACACAGAAACACACTCATACTCACACACACACAGAAACACACACATACGCAGATACACACTCATACACACACACACAGAAACACACTCACACACAGAAACACACTCTCACACACAAACACACTCACACACACACACAGAAACACACACACACACACACACACACACACAGAAACACATTCACACATACTCACACACACACACAGAAGCACACTCACACACACACAGAAACACACTCACACATACACACACACAGAAACACACTTAAACACACACACATCCACATACACACACACAGAAACGCACACACACACACAGAAACACACTCACACACACACAGGAACACACACACACACAGAAACACACTCACACACACAAACACACTCACACACAGAAACACACTCACGCACACACACACACAGAAACACACTCACACATATTCACACACACACACACACACTCACACACACACACACACACAAGCACACTCACACACACACACACACACACACACACACAGAAGCACACACACACACACAGAAGCACACTCACACACACAGAAGCACACTCACACACACACACACGCAGAATCACAAACTCACACACACACACACACTGTGCAGAATGTTGAGGTCGGTGGGTGGGCATGGTTGGCTGGCCCGGAAGCTGCCGGGAAACTGGCCGCTGCCCGTGATAGACCCCTGACCACAATTTCACGCTGACGGGCCAATTAAGGCCTGCCCAGCTGAAACGCGGCTGCCCACCGGTCGGGAAAGGCTGAGCGGGGGCAGGGGCCTGTTGGCCGCCGGGTCCAATGGCGACCCAGCGGCTGGTTTAAAAACGGCCCAGGCAACTCCTGGATGGCTGCCACGGGAGAAAGTCTGTTCTTCATTAGCAAAGTGATGGAGTTGAGTGCGGCAGGGGGGCACCAGGCGGGAGAGCAGGTCAGGTGGGCACTCGATCCCTCGATTTTTGGATGAGTGCCTCGCCATCCTCCTGGAGGAGGCAGCTGCTGGGAGGGACACCCTTGTCCCCAGAGATGGGAGGAGGAGGACTCCGCACCTCACCAAGAGGGCATGGGAGAGGTGGCAGTGCTGGTCAGCAGCTGTGCCGTGGTGGGGCGCACATGGTCCAGTGCCGGAAGCGCTTCAATGCTGCTGTGCTCAGCCAGGGTGAGTACCGTGTTGGCATGGGTCAGTGTGGTGAAGTGTTAAGGTGTGGCCGTTCCCTCCCGTGGACCTCAGGGGTGCTAGAGTCTGAGTGCCAACTGTCAGTGACGCTGGAGCTGGCCAAGGGGGTGAGCCCTGGCTGTTTGGACTGAGTGCCTTGCGGCTCGAGGGCCACGACTCGGATGTGCCCTGCGAGGTGTCCCTCTGGTGGGGTTGGCCAGGCTGCAATGGCGCTGCAGGTAGAGAGTGGACTAATCAATGCTCCTCTGTCCTTTCAGGAGAAGACAAGCCATAACCAATCAGAGAGGCCGTGTACAGGCGGTGACCCACCCAACCTGCTGCTGCTCTCCTGGTTCGAGCAGGACATCCTGGAGCTGGAGAGTTGGCCCACTCCCCGTGCAGCCAGGCCCGGAGAGGCGGGGGTACCAGACGAAGGTAAGAGTGCAGTGCACAGAGGTGAGAGGCTCAGATTGTGCAACCGTTCTAGTGTAGTCTCTTCAGTGACGGGAGCCTCAAACCTGGAGGCCCCATTGACCATTGGAAGGCGAGGGCACCGTGTTGTAGATCTCCATTGCCTCAGCAGCGTGTCTGGAATGCAGAGTGACAGTGTGATGACTTTAACTAATGACATGTTCTCCTTCTCCCTTTTCGATTCACCAGCGCGGACTCGCTCTCCGGACCCCGAAGGGCCACCCCTGACGCCGGAGGACCACCAGGCATCATTTGCACCCGCGTCACACCCGCTTCTCTGAACCCGGCTCCAGCACAGATACCAGCACCTCAGTGGGTATTAGATTGGCAGCTAGAATGTCGGTGCACAGCAGTGAGGACTCTTCACACTCACTTGAGTTGCAGGAGCAGGCAGAGAGTGCCCAGGGTGCCAGCAGTCGGAGGCTCTGGGGACCAGGACGATGCTCAGTCGAAGGCTGATGATGAGCCTCTGGAGTCGTCCATTAGGCGGCAGATGCTGGATGTCCAGTGGGATGTGCGGGAGGATCTGGCAGAGATCCATGAGGGTCTGTGTGCCATGGTCTCCATTGTGGAGGAGTCTATGTGGAGCATGAGCAATGCACTGACCCTCATGGCTGAGTGCACTGCCTCCTCCATTGAGACAGTGGTGACTCTCATGGAGAGGCAGCTACAGAAACAGAATCAGGAGTTCCTGGGGTTGCACTCAGACCTGCAGCCCTCACGCAGGAAATGACCTCAGTGCCAGTGTGGGAGATGGATGAAGCACCCAGTATTCCAGTTAGGTGTCCATCCATCAATGGTGAGCAGGGAGGTCCAGAGCGACCTCACGTTGGCGCACGAGCTGCCTATCATCTCTGTGGGCTCCTCTCAGGGCACTCCGGGTGATGGCAGCAGCTCCTCCACCCCTCCGCCAGTGACCGTGGCATCTGATGAGGCTTCAATGACTGGGGAGATTCCAGCTGTGGCACTGGCCCCTCCATCCCAGGTGGGACCAGCACAGGCTCCACTGGCCAGAGGATGACCGCTAAGGTCATCAAGGCCAACAGGACAGCAGGGTCAGCAGCTGCCTCCAATGCTGGTGCCAGCGAGGGTGGGCACCAAGACACAGCACTCGCAAACGTAACTTTAAGGCACCATGAGCACAAGTGGGGCTGGTCACAGGTGATCTTCTGTTCTGTAATGTTTTGTTTATATGTTTACTGGTGTGGAAATGAACACCAGAGATGGTAATGTTACTTTGTTTTGAGTGTGAAAATTACATAAATTTTGTTTTTGTCATCATGGCCTGAGAATGTTTCACCTTTTCTCTTTCTGGTGCAGGGTACGCCAGTGTGTAATGCTGGATGTGAGTGGCTGGATACTTTATTGCACAGGCACTGAGTGGACTTTGGGTTCAAATGAAAGGGTCATTTCAGACATCCAGGATGTAGGTGGCAGCCCTGGCATGAGGTGGAGGTAGATCTTTGGTAGCCTGGCTGAAGGAGTGTTGGATCAAGGCATCCCTGGTGTCCCTGCCTCCCTGGAGGTTACCGAGGTCTGCCTCCATGCCCTCAGCATTCTCCTCACCGTGCTCCTCTTTAGACTCACTACTGGATCCATCCTCTGTGGCCTGTGCAGCTGCCTCAAGATCCTCTTCCTCCAGTGGGACCCCCCCCCTTACCAGAGCCAGATTGTGGAGAGCGCAGTATGCAACCACGATCACTGACACCAGCTCTGGGGGGTATGTAGTGTGCCCCCTGAACAGCCCAGGCATCGGAAGCGCATCTTGAGAAGACCAATGGCTCTCTCCACCACAGCCCTCGTGGAGGCATGGTTCCTATTGTACCGCTGCTCAGCCTCTGTTCTTGGATGGTGGAGAGACGTCATGAGCCACCTCTTCAACGGATAGCCCTGGTCACCCAGCAGTCACCCATCCAGCCGGGCTGGAGCACTGAAGAGCCTCAGCACCTGGGAGTGTCTGAGGATGTAGGTGTCATGGGAGCTGCCTGGGTACCTTGCAGAGACTTGTAGAATCTGCATCCTGTGATCACACATTATCTGCACGTTCATGGAGTGGAAGCCCTTCCTGTTGACAAAGGCACCGGGCTCACCTGCTGGCGCCTTGATGGCCACATGTGTACAGTCTATTACACCATGGACGCGGGGGAACCCAGCAATCGCTGTGAAGCCTCTGGCTTGCTCTGTCTGGCTGGCCTCGTCCGTATGGTAAAGAATAAAGGTCAGTACCTGCCTGACACAACTGTGGACAGCTGATTGGGAGGTTCCACACAGATTCCCCCACTGAGCCCTAGAAAGAGCTCAGAACGGAGATGAAGCGGCCAAGTACCAATACGCAACCGGCAGCAAACTATCTCCTAAACCCCTCACTACTCACACTGACAATGCTGCTGAACCTTTTTATCCCACCCTTGAATGAGCTTTTGCAAAATGTGGGCTGCCGCTTGTCCGTTTTGCCCGTGCGACGAGTGCGAAATCACGCGGACAACATAAAATGAGGATCAGTTGGGTTTTTAATGGCCTCAAGTGGCCTCTTAGTTGATGGCAGGCGCAGCTCCGACACCCGTGGGTGCCCGCTGACCTGAAGATTGCACGCATGTGGTATGACACGGAGATGCTCGCCAGACGTCTTCTCGCGCGATTTTACGTCCGATTGGGTCAGACACGCGCCCGCCCACGAGGGGTAAACTTTGGCTTGTGAGATTCCACAGAGGTCACCTGTGGAGCCCTGAAAGGAGCCACATATGTAGGAATTGAGCACAGCGGTCACTCTCAGAGCCACTGGCAGTGGATGCCCTCCATGCCGCTGTGGCACCATGTCCTGCAGTAGCTGGCAGATGTGACCGACTAGGTCCCTAGACATTCGCAGTCTTCGGCGACACTGGTTCTCTGTGATCTGCAGGAATGGCAGGCGGTGTTTATGAACCCTGGGTGTTGCTAGGCGCTGAGCAGCCATGGCTTGCTGTCACCTCTGGGCAGTGTTTGCGGGAGCCCCTGCTGCCCCTTCTTCCTGAGGTTGCTGCTCCTGCCTCTGCGCAGCCAGGAGCCTCAGTCACTCTCTCCTCCATCTTCTTTGCGCTCTGTAGGCCATCAGGCTCACAGAGAGCTCACCAGGCTCCATGGTCCTGATGTACTCCTTCTGCAGGATGAAAGAGAGAGACACATGGTGAGCATGGGTGTACTAAGAACCTTTCCTGGTTATTTGTGACAGCCCCTTAACACATTCCGGAGAGTGCTGGCCACCACTTGGATGACCAAAGATTAGTGTGCTGTATGGCTGCCTGTTATAGCACAGCCGATGGTGAACACTGAGTTGTTCAACTTCCAGAGGGAAACTTGAAACAACTGCCACAACTGTTTTTGCAATTTGTGTGTTCCGAGATGTGGGCTTTGAATTCAGTAATAATAAGACCACCGAGTCTTATAAGTTTTTACAAAACTAGATTAAACATTTATTAATAAGAGAAATAGTTTTAAGCACATACATATATCTACAAATTACTACGATAATAATTTCTAAATCCCCTAATTAATCTGACTCCCAGTTACACTTTCATTAAGGCAACAGTAAGACACACAGATTTTAAAAGAACTAGCAACGGTGACACACAATACCCTGAACCAGTCGCATTCTAAGTGAGTTTCCTGAACTTCAGTTATTTATAGACAGCAGCTTGAGGCATAGATGCTAAAGGCTTCTCACACTTGTTAGATCCTAAAATGCCTACCCTTACATACAGCCTTCGCTCCTTTATACATATTTTCCCCTTTGAATGCAAATTCCCATTGTTTCACTATGTCTCTGGACTTTATCTTTCTGATAATAAAAATCACTCATACCAGTAAGTTTTACCAGCAGTCTTTGGGAAGAATTGGGCAAAACTTTTAGCTCAGCAGGTGGGTGTGCGCCTGACCCGCTTGTCCGTAAAATGACAAGTGTTGACATCGGGCGAGCGTCCCGATGTCAACGCGCAGTTGTGCGATATTTCAGTCATAGGGCTCACACCAGAGTCGGCAGCGCGCCCACCGACAATTAAGAGGCCTGTTAAGACCATTCACAAGGTGATTAAAAGGAATTTTTCGCTGCCCATCCAACCTTACGGTTGGCGAAAAGGCCAAGTGGCCTTTGTACTTTTTAAGAAACCTCATCCATGGGCGGGATGAGGTTTCCTGAAGCAAAGAAAAGTTTTAAAATTGAATTACTAACATGTCCCTGCTCATGTGACAGAATCACTTATGGGGACATGCTTCATGATGTTTTTCAATTCTTTCTTTTTTAACACTCTTCATCTCCCTGAGGCAGCTTCTGTGCCTCAGGCAGACTATCAAGTGCGCACTCGCGCGCATGTGCAAAGTTTACGCTCGCCCCACTCGACTTCCTCGCCCCGCCCGCACAAGCAGCACCGAGCGCTGCCGCTCATGTTTCATGCTGAGTGGGCCTTAATTGGCTCACCAGCGTGAAATCACCTTCCGGCCTCGATCACAAGTGGATATCGGCTTCCCAGCACCCCCTGCCAAGCCCGCCCGACGAGGGATAAATTCTGCCCACTGTTTCGAAACTTCACCTGGCTAGGTGACACATTTCACACCCCCTTTGAAAACAATCTAGCCTGGTTTACTTAAAAATACATGTGTCCTTTTACACTTTAAATTCTAAATCTCCCCCATGTTTACATCAAAGCCTTCAGACCAGCTGCCTTTAATCCGATTAAGTCTCAAACACACACACACAGACACAGCCACACACACAGACAGAGACACACACACACACAGACCCACACACACAGGCACAGCCACACACACACCCACACAGACCCACACACACACCCACACACACACACACACCCACACCCACATAGACACCCCCCCCGCACACACACATACCCCACACACACACACACCCCCACACGCACGCACACACACACAAACTCTCACACACACACACTTTCTCATGCAGACTCACACACACTCTCACACACTCTCTCACACTTTCTCACACATACTCTCTTATGCACTCACACACGCACACACTCACACACACACTCACATACACACACTCTCACACACACGCACTCTCTCACACACTCTCGCACACACATTCTCACACGTACACATTGACACACACACTCTCACACACTCTCTCTCACGCACACTCTCACACACATACTGTCACACACACACACTCTCTCACACTATCACACACACACACTCTCTCTCATACGCATTCTCACACACACACTCTCACACACACTCACACACACTCTGTCACACACTCTCACACAGACACGCATTCTCACACACACTCTCACACACTTGCTCACACACACTCTCACATACACTCTCACACACTCTCTGTCACACATTCTCACACACACTTTCACAGACACAAACTTTCACATGCACTCTGTCACACACTCTCACACACACATTCACACATGCACACATTCACACACTGTCACACACACACTCACACACACATGCTCACACACACATGGTCACACACACTCTCACTCACACATTCTCACTCACACATTCTCACTCACACACTCTCACTCACACACTCTCACTCACACACATTGACACACACTGTCACACATACACTCGCTCACACTGTCACACACACACTCTCTCACACACACACACTCTCTCATACTGTCACACACACTCTCTCACACACACTCACACACACACGCTCTCTCACACTCTCTCACACACACATTCTCACACACACATTGACACACACTCTGTCACACTCACACACACTGTCACACACAACCTCTCACACACACACTCTTACACACACACTCTTACACACACACTCTCACTCACACACATTGACACACACTGTCACACATACATTCGCTCACACTCTCACACACATTCACTCTCTCATACTGTCACACACACACTCTCACACACACTCTCTCACACACACTCTCTCACACACTTTGACACACACGCTCACACACAGTCTCTCACACACTCTCTCACACACGCTCTCTCAAACACTCTCACACACACTCTCTCACACACACACTCTCACACACACATTCTCACACACACATTGACACACACTCTGTCACACTCACACACTGTCACACACAACCTCTCACACACACACTCTTACACACACACTCTTACACACACACTCTCACTCACACACATTGACACACACTGTCACACATACATTCGCTCACACTCTCACACACATTCACTCTCTCATACTGTCACACACACACTCTCACACACACTCTCTCACACACACTCTCTCACACACTTTGACACACACGCTCACACACAGTCTCTCACACACTCTCTCACACACGCTCTCTCAAACACTCTCACACACACTCTCTCACACACACACTCTCACACACACTCTCACACACACAGTCTCACACACAGTCTCTCACACATGCTCTCTCACACATGCTCTCTCACACACACTCTCTCTCACACACACTCACACACAATCACACACACCAGGGATGTTTATGGGACCGGTCACTTTGGATAGATGGCTGCTTGGAGACCAAGGATACCTCCTGAAGTGATGGCTGGTGCCTCCAGTGCAAACTCCAAGGGTGGTTCCTGAGCGTCATTACAGCCATTTGACTGTTTGTGGTGTGACTCCGATGCCAGGTCAAATCAGATGGACCACAGCCGGAGTCCCCCTCATGGCCATAGTCTGCTGTGCATTGCACAATCTGACCCTCCAGAGAGGGAAAGTCCTGTCAGGGGATGAATGACAGGCCAAACCTCTGAAGAGGAGTCAGACGAAGAGAAGAGTGAGGCACAACAGGCACCTGGCCAAACTGGACCAGGCAGGACGGATGAGACACAGGAAGCTCTGATCTTTGGAGGATTCCAGCAGCTTAGTTTCTCCAACTCCGTCGGCACCTTCTCCTCACAACTCCATGAGGTGAGAAGCAGTGCTATATATAGGCAATGTTACTCAGCCCAACAATGTCAACCTCAAAGACAGAATGACAGAAGCACACAGCAGCATCAACTCCATATCCAAACATTCGCACCGAGATAATGAACAAATGCAGCTGGGTAATAATTGGAAAATAACAATCATTTACGTCCACAATACCTCACATCAATATTCAAATCTCACAGGTAAGAAATTCGCCCATGTGTACCTGACTGCAGCGTGATGCTCTCCACTTGCTGCCGGCTGCCATGGAGACAGCCTATTGATCCTTATGCCTCCTTTTCTGCAAAGACTTTGACAGCCGTCCTACGGTCACCTGGGGCCATGAGGGCTGGGTATGGTGGGGAGTCTCCTACTCAGTGGCAGGAGGCTCATCTGTTACCACGGCACTTGAAGGTAGCCGTGCCAATGGCTGAAGGATGGGGAAGAGGCTGTTCCCATCAGAAGCACCCTCAGCTGCTGCCTACCATCTGTGGTGATGTCCATTTGGTCCTGACTGCTTTCCTGAGAGGGCCTAGGAGCTGGAAGTGACTTCGGGCTCTTGTTCCCTATCGCTCTGGCTCTGGGCCTTGGAGCTCAGAAACAAGGTAATGGAGTGCAGGTCAGAATGCAGCCCCATGATTGCTTCAGTGATCTGCTGGGTTCCACTCTCCGAGACAGTTGTCGGCCTCTCAATGGAGGAAGTCGTGTGTTTCAGAGAGTGGGTGATCACAGTACTCATGGCCTAGATGGACTCTTCAATTGTGTCCCTGCCAGAACACACAATCCCTCTGGTATCTCCGCCACATCTCCCTGCCCTCCCGCTGGACATCCAGCGTCTGCCACCTTACAGAGGCTCATTATCCAACTGGGACTCAGCATCCAGTTCCTCTCCAGTGCTCCACTGACTGCCAGTGATCTGCTCCATCTCAGTCTCTGACAGCTGTTTGCTGTGATGTGTTCTCACCATTACAGCAGATTCACACGTACACACCGAGGTGTGTGTATCTGCACTGGTGCTGGGTGCAGTGCAAAGATGCAATGCTGTTCTCTTTGAAGGTTCCTCTTCCTGCTCAGAGGTTAAGGTCAGTCCCTTGGGGCCACCACCTGAACTGCAGCGGTTCCGCCTGTGTGACAGACAAAGAGGACAGGTAGCGGCAACTTCAACCTTCCAGGTGAGTTTGGTGAGACACTCTTTGTCATTGCAAATACACAGGCCATTGGGAGGCACGTTCAGTGTTAGAATCTTAGACCTTTCAGCAAAGAGACACATCTTCTTCCTCAATGTGATCAAGGCTTCAAAGTCACAACCCACTCATGTTATCTTCCCCCAACTCCCCCAACTCCCCCGGCTCCCCCAACTCCCCCGGCTCCCCCAACTCCCCCAACTCCCCCGGCTCCCCCAACTCCCCCGGCTCCCCCAACTCCCCCAACTCCGCCAACACCCCCAACACCCCCAACTCCCCCAACTCCCCCAACTCCCCCAACTCCCCCGGCTCCCCCAACTCCCCCGGCTCCCCCAACTCCCCCAACTCCCCCAACTCCCCCAACACCCCCAACTCCCCCAACTCCCCCGGCTCCCCCAACACCCCCAACTCCCCCAGCTCCCCCAACTCCCCCGGCTCCCCCAACTACCCCGGCTCCCCCAACTCCCCCAACTCCGCCAACACCCCCAACACCCCCGGCTCACCCGGCTCCCCCAACTCCCCCAACTCCCCCAACTCCCCCGGCTCCCCCGGCTCCCCCAACTCCCCCAACTCCCCCGGCTCCCCCAACTCCCCCAACTCCCCCGGCTCCCCCAACTACCCCGGCTCCCCCAACTCCCCCAACTCCGCCAACACCCCCAACACCCCCGGCTCACCCGGCTCCCCCAACTCCCCCAACTCCCCCAACTCCCCCGGCTCCCCCAACTCCCCCAACTCCCCCAACACCCCCAACTCCCCCAACTCCCCCAACTCCCCCAACTCCCCCAACTCCCCCGGCTCCCCCAACTCCCCCAACTCCCCCAACTCCCCCAACTCCCCCGGCTCCCCCAACTCCCCCAACTCCCCCGGCTCCCCCAACTACCCCGGCTCCCCCAACTCCCCCAACTCCGCCAACACCCCCAACACCCCCGGCTCACCCGGCTCCCCCAACTCCCCCAACTCCCCCAACTCCCCCGGCTCCCCCAACTCCCCCAACTCCCCCAACACCCCCAACTCCCCCAACTCCCCCAACTCCCCCAACTCCCCCGGCTCCCCCAACTCCCCCAACTCCCCCAACTCCCCCGGCTCCCCCAACTCCCCCAACTCCCCCAACTCCCCCAACTCCCCCGGCTCCCCCAACTCCCCCAACTCCCCCAACTCCCCCAACTCCGCCAACACCCCCAACACCCCCAACTCCCCCAACTCCCCCGGCTCCCCCAACTCCCCCAACTCCGCCAACACCCCCAACACCCCCGGCTCACCCGGCTCCCCCAACTCCCCCAACTCCCGCGGCTCCCCCAACTCCCCCAACTCCCCCGGCTCCCCCAACTCCCCCAACTCCCCCGGCTCCCCCAACTACCCCGGCTCCCCCAACTCCCCCAACTCCGCCAACACCCCCAACACCCCCGGCTCACCCGGCTCCCCCAACTCCCCCAACTCCCCCAACTCCCCCGGCTCCCCCAACTCCCCCAACTCCCCCAACACCCCCAACTCCCCCAACTCCCCCAACTCCCCCAACTCCCCCAACTCCCCCGGCTCCCCCAACTCCCCCAACTCCCCCAACTCCCCCAACTCCCCCGGCTCCCCCAACTCCCCCAACTCCCCCGGCTCCCCCAACTACCCCGGCTCCCCCAACTCCCCCAACTCCGCCAACACCCCCAACACCCCCGGCTCACCCGGCTCCCCCAACTCCCCCAACTCCCCCAACTCCCCCGGCTCCCCCAACTCCCCCAACTCCCCCAACACCCCCAACTCCCCCAACTCCCCCAACTCCCCCAACTCCCCCGGCTCCCCCAACTCCCCCAACTCCCCCAACTCCCCCGGCTCCCCCAACTCCCCCAACTCCCCCAACTCCCCCAACTCCCCCGGCTCCCCCAACTCCCCCAACTCCCCCAACTCCCCCAACTCCGCCAACACCCCCAACACCCCCAACTCCCCCAACTCCCCCGGCTCCCCCAACTCCCCCAACTCCGCCAACACCCCCAACACCCCCGGCTCACCCGGCTCCCCCAACTCCCCCAACTCCCGCGGCTCCCCCAACTCCCCCAACTCCCACGGCTCCCCCAACTCCCCCAGCTCCCCCAACTCCCGCGGCTCCCCCAACTCCCCCAACTCCCCCAACTCCCCCAACTCCCGCGGCTCCCCCAACTCCCGCGGCTCCCCCAACTCCCCCAACTCCCCCAACTCCCCCAACTCCCCCAACTCCCCCGGCTCCCCCAACTCCCCCGGCTCCCCCAACTCCCCCAACTCCCCCAACTCCCCCGGCTCCCCCGGCTCCCCCAACTCCCCCAACTCCCCCAACTCCCCCGGCTCCCCCAACTCCCCCAACTCCCCCAACTCCCCAACACCCCCTGCTCCCCCGGCTCCCCAAACACCCCCTGCTCCCCCGGCTCCCCCAACACCCCCAACTCCCCCGGCTCCCCCAACTCCCCCAACTCCCCCAACACCCCCAACTCCCCCAACTCCCCCAACTCCCCCAACTCCCCCAACACCCCCAACTCCCCCAACTCCCCCAACACCCCCAACTCCCCCGGCTCCCTCAACTCCCCCAACACCCCCAACTCCCCCAACTCCCCCAACTCCCCCAACTCCCCCAACACCCCCAACTCCCCCAACTCCCCCAACTCCCCCGGCTCCCCCGGTTCCCCCAACTCCCCCAACTCCCCCAACACCCCCAACTCCCCCAACTCCCCCAACTCCCCCGGCTCCCCCAACTCCCCCAACTCCCCCAACTCCCCCAACACCCCCAACTCCCCCAACTCCCCCAACACCCCCAACTCCCCCAACTCCCCCAACACCCCCAACTCCCCCAACTCCCCCGGCTCCCCCAACTCCCCCAACAGGAACGGTTATATATTTCCAAGTCAGGATGGTGGGTGACTTGGAGGGGAACTTCCAGGTGGTGAAATTCCCATTTATCTACTGCCCTTGTCCTTCTAGATGGTAGTGGTCGTGGGTTTGGAAGGTGCTGTCGAAGGAGCCTTGGTAAATTCCTGAATGATGCTGTAATGATGATATTGTGCTACAATCATGCTTTCAAATGTGTAGCCATTGTGTACGTTGTTGTGGTACAATTCATTCCATGCTCTTTGCCAGCTAACAGGTGTTGCAATTCCCCTGCACCTTCATAGTATCCCATTGCAATGTAGAGTGGCATCATGCCACCTTAGACATTTGGGGCAACACAGAGAGAAGTCCCATAATGGCTCCATCACACCCTTCCATATACACCCATCTCCAGAATGGCGACACACTCACTCTTGTAGATCTCAAAAGGTCATTGAACATTTTGTGACAGCGCAGCCAGGTTCACTGGACAACCCCAAGGCTGTTGACCTCCTCTGTGACCTCTGCCAGGCTGCTTTGGTCAGGCTCGTGGTCCCCTCTTCCCTCAGCTGGCATGAGGGCTTTCCACCTATCACTTACAGCCTGCAGGAGGATTCACAGGGGGTCAGCTTCAAACCTGGGGGCTGTTCTTGGTCTGGGGCTCTCTCCAGCTCTTTGCTCCATAACGACCTGATTACCAATATCTCCCTAATTACTGGCTATTCCTCCAGGGAGTGTGTCAGCTACCAGCTACATTGCAATAGCCTTTTTGTACCCGGACATCCTGTCTTCATTGCTGATTGGGTACACTGCTCACCATCTCCTGATGCTATTGGCCAGCTCCCCACCAGGCGGCCATTAGTTGGCCTCCACACGTACTATGTGCCAGCTTTCAAAAGGTGGGGGCAGGAGTTAGCGATCCACTGACTTCCACAGCGGCCTCCTGCCCACTGCCAAGGTTTGTAAAATCCTGCCCTCTATTTCTGTCTTCTTTAGTCAGAGCGTATGACACCCGTTTGGCTGACATCCCATCCACCACCTTCAACATTCACTCCCTCCACCCACCGACGCACAGTAGCAGCAGTTTGTACCATCTACAAGAAACTCACCAAGGCTCTTTCGACAGCACCTTCCAAACCCACGACCACCATCCACAAAGGCTAAGGGCAGCAGATGGATGGGAACATCACCACCTAGTAGTTCCCCTCAAAGTCACTCACCATCCTGGCTTTTTTTTAAACTCATTCATGTGGTCGTCACTGGCTAGGCCAGCATTTATTACCCATCCCTCATTGCCCTTGTTCAGAGGGCATTTAAGAGTCAACCACATTGCTGTGGGTCTGGAGTCACGTGTAGGTCAGACCAGGTAAGGACGGCAGATTTGCTTCCTTAAAGGTTTTTACAACAATTGATTCATGGTCATCATCAGACTTTTAATTTCAGATTTTTACTGGATTCAAATTCCACCACCTGCCGTGGCGGGATTCGAACCCAGGTCCCCAGAGCATTACCCTGGGTCCCTGGATTACTTGGTCCAGCAACAAAATATATCGAGATATTCACTACGCCATCACCTCCCCCATATTGGAAATATATCGCCGTTCCTTCACTGTCACTGGGTCAAAATCCTGGAACTCCCTCCCTAACAGCACTGTGGGTGTACCTACACCACAGGGACTGCAGCGGTTCGAGAAGGCAGCTCTCCACCACCTTCTCAAGGGCAACTAGCGACGGACAACAAATGCTGGCCCAGCCAGCGAAGCCTACATCCCATGAATGAATAAAAAGAAAAGCTCAGTTTGTGGCGCAGCCAAATATCTTTGACATTGCTCACTATCTCCAAGTGATTGACAAGACACTGCCATCCTCCATTGGGCTGAGCCAGGCTTAGCCAGTTGTTGATAGGCCATGTTGGATATCAGGGCAGCAATGTGTGGACAGTGTGTCGGGCTGCACTGTCCCAGGAGCTTTGTGAGTTCTGGGCCAAGTGGCTGGCAGGCAGCAATGTTATTCTGGTGCTGTTTAGTGCAATGCAACTTCAATATTCTGGCAACAGGAAGAGGCGGCTGGCTTCTCATTCTGCCAGTTTCTTCCACCACATTCTGTTCCACATATTGTAGCCCCAGGGAAATTTAATAAAACTTTAAAGCTGATAGGAATATGCAAACAGCTCCTTGTATAACAGTTCAGGGCACAGCCGCTGAAAGTTAAACTTACCCAACTGGACCGTAGACTCGAAGGTTCCCCTGAGCAGATGGGAGCTGCTGCTTTGCAATATAATGTGTCTAACTGTCCCGCTCCTGCACCACATCTGTATCCAGGCCCCATTCAAACCCCTTCAAATCACCATGGACATTTCAACAGGGCCTTCTTCAGTACACAGTGACAGGCAAAACACTGGGCCATTTAATAGCTTTCCACTTACACCAATCTGACTGGCGGGGGGTGCGGATTCCAATCGGGAATTCAAGAGAAACTTCTTCAGGGAGTGGTGAGGATGTGGAACTCGCTCCCACAGGGAGTGGTTGAGGTGAATCGCGGCTGGCACTGCCACCCATGTTTGGGACGCCACGATGTTTTGATTTGTTGCCCTTTCCTTGTCTGGTTTTCTGGTTCGATGAGGATTCTCTGAGGGGAAACTTTTCTCCCCATCAGGGGGGATTGGGCTGGAGCGGGTGTGTGCACAGGCGATCACCGCCCCCGATTGGCTGGGCGCCACCATTTTACGTGGGCAGGCCAATTAAGGCCCGCCCAGCGTGACGTGTGCCCGGGAGTGCTGAGCGCTCCTTGTGCGGGCCAGGAGGTGGGGAGGTGGGGTTGCCTGAGTCGGGGCCTGCGCTCTTTCGCACATGCACGCGAAACAGCGCAGAAATCTCCCTGAGGCACTGAGTTGCCTCAGGGAAAATAGTTTATGTTCAAAAAAGTTTAATAAAGGAAAAATAAATTTTTTAAGACATGTCTCCTCATGTGAAACCTTAAGGTTGGATGGGCAGCTCAGTTGATTGCTTCAAATGATAGTTAAATGGCCTTAATAGACTTTTGACAGTTCAGTGCCGAACTGAAAATCTGAATGACACGTGGTGACGTCGGGACACATGCCCTCGGTCACCCCGCGTCATTTTATGCCTCGGCAAGCGGGCCCCACCCCCGCTCACTGAGCCGAAGATTCTGCCCTTACTCTATGAGAGACTAGGAGATAGTCAGCATTTAGTTTTTCTTAAGCTATTTATTTACACTGCTTACATCTAAGAGCTCATGGTAATTACATTATTCTCTGGGCACAGACCGTTCTGTATCTAGCTCCCTTGGTGTTTCTTGGTCATCTGACCTGATGTCATGCTTATATCATCATTAACATTGTCTAATTAACATAACCGTTAACCATTTACTCTATGAGTATTATAGATACATTTAAGGGGAAGCTGGATAAACACATGAGGGAGAAAGGAATAGAATGATATAGTGATGGGGTGAGAGGAAGAGGGGTTGGGGAGGATAAACATCAGCACGGAGCAGATAGACAGAATGACCTGTTTCTGAACTGTAAACACAAGGTAATTCTACGTACAAACGTATTATGTTATTTATGTTTATTATTTAGATTTAGTATAGATATGGATCCAGTTTTGCTAGGGCTCCTTGATGCCACACTCGGTCAAATGCTGCCTTGGTGTCAAGGGCAGTCACTCTCACTTCCCCTTTGGAGTTCAGCTCTTTTGTCCATGTTTGAATCAAGGCTGTAATAAGATCAGGAGCTGAGCGGCCCTGGTGGAACCCAAACTGTGCGCCAGTGAGCAGGTTATTGCTAAGTAAGTGCCGCTTTATAACACTGTTGATGACCTCTTCCATTACTTTACTGATGATGGAGAGTAGACTGACGGGGCGGTTATTGGCCGGGTTGGATTTGTCCTGCTTTTTGTGGACAGGACATACCTGAACAATTTTCAACATTGCCAGGTAGATTTTTTTATTCCTTCACAGGATGTGGGCTTCGCTGGCTGGGCCAGTATTTATTGTCCATCCCTAGTTGCCCTTGAGAAGGTGGTGGTGAGCTGCCTTCTTGAACCGCTGCAGTCCATGTGGAGTAGGTACACCCACAGTGCTGTTAGGGAGGGAGTTCCAGGATTTTGACCCAGTGACAGTGAAGGAACGGTGATATATTCAGCGTTATTCAGGATTATTCCGGGTTATTAGGCATTATTCAGTGTTATTCCAGGTTATTCCGGGTTATTCAGGGTTATTCGGGGCTATTTGGGGTTATTCAGCGTTATTCCGGGTTATTTCGGGTTATTCAGCATTATTCAGAGTTATTCAGGGTTATTTAGCGTTATTCTGGGTTATTCAGTGTTATTCCAGGTTATTCAGCATTATTCAGCATTACTCATGGTTACTCAGCGTTATTCAGAGTTTTGCCAGGTTTTTCAGCATTATTCAGGCTTATTCAGGGTTATTCCGGGTTATTCTGGGTAATTCAGCATTAAGCTGGCTTCTTATTCAGGGATATTCAGTGTTATTTGGCATTATTCAGCGTTAGTCAGTGTTATTCCGTGTTGTGCAGCATTAATCTGTGTTATTCAGGGTTATTCAGTGTTATTCAGAGTTATTCAGTGTTATTCAGGGTTATTCAGAATTATTCAATGTTATTCAGCATTATTCATGGCTATTCTGCGTTATTCAGGGATATTCAGCGTTATTCAATGTTATTCAGTGTTATTCAGCGTTATTCAGCATTATTCAATGTTATTCGGCGTTATTCAGCGTTATTCAGCGTTATTCAGTGTTATTCAGCGTTATCCAGCATTATTCAGTGTTATTCAGCGTTATTCAGCGTTATTCAGCATTATTCAATGTTATTCAGCGTTATTCAGCGTTATTCAGCGTTATTCAGTGTTATTCAGTGTTATTCCGCGTTATTCAGTGTTATTCAGTGTTATTCAGTGTTATTCAGCGTTATCCAGCGTTATTCCGCGTTATTCAGTGTTATTCAGCGTTATTCAGCGTTATTCAGCGTTATTCAGTGTTATTCAGTGTTATTCGGTGTTATTCAGCGTTATTCAGCATTATCCAGAGTTATTCAGCGTTATTCAGCGTTATTCAGTGTTATTCAGCGTTATTCAGCGTTTTTCAGTGTTATTACGCGTTATTCAGCGTTATTCAGTGTTATTCAGTGTTATTCAGCGTTATTCAGCGTTATTCAGTGTTATTCAGCGTTATTCAGTGTTATTCAGTGTTATTCAGCGTTATTCAGCGTTATTCAGTGTTATTCAGCGTTATTCAGTGTTATTCAGGGTAATCCAGAGTTATTCAGTGTTATTCAGCGTTATTCAGCGTTATTCAGTGTTATTCAGGGTAATCCAGAGTTATTCAGTGTTATTCAGCGTTATTCAGTGTTATTCAGTGTTATTCAGCGTTATTCAGCGTTATTCAGTGTTATTCAGCGTTATTCAGTGTTATTCAGCGTTATTCAGTGTTATTCAGGGTAATCCAGAGTTATTCAGTGTTATTCAGCGTTATTCAGTGTTATTCAGCGTTATTCAGCGTTATTCAGCGTTATTCAGTGTTATTCAGCGTTATTCAGTGTTATTCAGCGTTATTCAGCGTTATTCAGTGTTATTCAGGGTAATCCAGAGTTATTCAGTGTTATTCAGCGTTATTCAGTGTTATTCAGTGTTATTCAGCGTTATTCAGTGTTATTCAGTGTTATTCAGCGTTATTCAGTGTTATTCAGCGTTATTCAGCGTTATTCAGTGTTATTCAGCGTTATTCAGTGTTATTCAGTGTAATCCAGAGTTATTCAGCGTTATTCAGCGTTATTCAGCGTTATTCAGTGTTATTCAGGGTAATCCAGAGTTATTCAGTGTTATTCAGCGTTATTCAGTGTTATTCAGTGTTATTCAGCGTTATTCAGCGTTATTCAGTGTTATTCAGCGTTATTCAGTGTTATTCAGCGTTATTCAGCGTTATTCAGTGTTATTCAGCATTATTCAGCGTTATTCAGTGTTATTCAGCGTTATTCAGCGTTATTCTGGGTTATTCACGGTTATTCAGCGTTATCCAGGGTTATTCCATGTTATTCCGGGTTATTCAGGTTTATTCCGCGTTATTCAGGTTTACTCAGGGTTATTCTGCATTATTTGGCTTAATTCCAGTTTATTCAGGGTTATTCAGGGTTATTCAGGGTGTACTGGGCATGTTCTTGGTTTCAGGATGAAGCCACTAGCTGGGCCGAGGATCCCCCCCGCCACGATATGTCTTTGTTACATTACCACCCATCTACCCATCTTCAATTTTGGATGTTCGATGTGATTGGATGGCTGGAAGCAATTTATTAAAAAATATCTTTACTTCATATCTGGCACGTTTGTTTTATGAGTTGGCTGATGAAGTTCTTACTCATGTGGATCACCAGCTGTGGACACAATTGGACTTCAGGCATTTGGAAAGGATGAGGGTTAGATCTCTTAATTCATCTCCCAGAATTAGTTCCAGAGAATGATCCACGAATACAGAATTTATTTAAATGCAGAAATAGTTCAAGTTCATATTTGTAGCCCAGTGTAGTGGAGAAATGGTTCCAGCACATTACTTATCGTAGGAGGGCATTTCCCTCCTGTTACAGGGTGTTGAAAGAGTGCAGGCTGAAGGGACCTGTCATTCAGGGAGGAAAGGGGCTGGGTCGGTCTCATTGTTTTAGTACTCCTCACAGATTATGATCCACTCTCCACTCCACAGCCTATCGGATTGGCCACCGCTGGGACCACAAGGGAGTGCCACGAAGAAGATCATGGATACCAGACTGAAATGTATGTCCTAGCAAGGGGCAAGGGGATAGAATCTGATAAACCAGGGGGAGAGGCACAAATAAGGGGGGGCACCATCTTGGGGACTGTTGCCCCTCCCTTCCTGCCTTTTACCCTGAGTTCCTTCAGCTTTTACCACCTACTGTATTACAGTGGTGGAGGCAGAAAAAGGCCCTAAATGGGCCTTTCATTGGCAACTTAAGGACCTCAACAGGCCTAAAGGCAGGAGGGCTGGCTGGCACCTTCCCTGCCCACTGTACCATGGGGAACAGCTTGGGCGTGGACGGGAAGGCTGTGAAGTAGCCACCTGTTATTTTTTTTGGCCCCCCCACCTTCAAACATGCTTCTGGCAGCTGTAAAACTCCCCCACAGTGTGCGAGATGATATCCATTCACCCACCTGTTGCACACCCGCCTGTTACACACACACCCATTACACACCCACCTGTTATACACCTGCCTGTTATAGCCTCACTGGTTACACACCCACTTGGTACATACTCACCTGTTATATTACCACCCTTTATGCACCCACCTGTTATACACCCACCTGTTACACACTCACCCATTATACACTTGCCCATCACTCACCTGCCCATTATAAATACGCATGTTACTCACCCACTCATTATACACACACCCGCTACACACCAGCCTGTTACACACCGCCCATTATACGCCTGCCCATTACACATCCACCTGTTGCACATCAGCCTGTTACACACTCATCCATTGCAGACCAACCTTTTACACACCAGCCTGTAACACACCAGCCTGTTACACACTGCCCATTGCACACCATCCTGTCACATACCAACCTATTACACACTGCCCATTGCATACCAGCCTGTTACACACTTACCTGTTACTCGCCAGCCTGTTACACACTCACCCGTTGCACGCCAGCTTGTTACACACTGCCCGTTGCACACCAGCCTGTTACACACTTACCCGTTACTCACCAGCCTGCTACACACCAGCCTGTTACATACACCTGTTACACACCAGACTGTTGCACACCAGCCTGTTACATACTGCCCATGCACACCAGCCTGTTACACACCAGCCAGTTACACACCAGCATGTTACACATTGCCTGTTGCACACCAGCCTGTTACACACCAGCTTGTTACATATTGCCCTTGCACACTAGCCTGTTACACACCAGCCTGTTGCACACCAGCCTGTTACACATCAGCCTGTTACACGCCAGCCTGTTACACGCCACCTGTTGCATACCAGCCTGTTACACACCAGCCTGTCATATCCCACCTTTCTCAAATAGTTTTCTGTTTCAATTTTGGTTTTAAACTGAGATAACTTGACCCAGGTAAATATAAACATTACAATCAAATTAATGGAAATCTTTAAAAATTAAGCATTACGTTTACTTGTTGCATGTTAGAAATGGCTGTGAAGTTTCTCCCATACATTTCTCACATGTTTACACACAGAACCTATTGCTGTGTTTGTATATTGTCTGTGACATCTTGGAGAAACATTAGAAAATGCTCTTTTTTCAAATACTCCGACTTGTTATATGGCCAAACAAAGCAGCCCATTTGAGGACAGTAAGATCCCAGAAATGGACAAGAGCTGAATAATTGGTCAACCTGCTTCAGATTGTGTTGAGGGATGGATATTGAGTAGGAAACCCAGGGAAATTCCTGCTCTTGATCAACTGGTGCCTGAAAGACACCATTCCTGGACCACGCTGCACTCCCTCAGTGGCCCATAAGTCTCTGGCCCTGAGGCAAGAGTGCACTAAATGCAGCCAAACTTGAAGCTGCCCTACTGAAGTAGTTCCAATATCGCCTGGGCCAGATCAGAGAGCAAGACGTGACTACAGATATCCTGATCTGCCAGGACCGCTCCATCACTGGGGGCTCTGTCTGTGCCTCAGGACCTGCCAATGCTTCCACCTCCAAACGGAGGAGCTGAGGCGTTGATAAATTGAAGGCAGATGTTTGTGGAGCCAATATTGAATTTGATTAAATCATGGAATTGTCCCCATGGTCCCTGTTCCAATCACTTTTTCCATTTGTTTTGTGCCAGGATAGACTCCCCCCGATGGGTTTCAATAAAAAATCAAGAACACAGCTTCCCCTTATTGTTGAGTAAAGATGTTTTCAGTTGGAAACTGCAGATCACGGAAAATAGAAAACATTGACACAGCAAAACTCATTGTTGGGACAGATAGAAATCAATCCAATCTGTTGAGCGTTTGAAATATACAGTCAGATATCTGAGTGATTCAGCGAGTGCCACAAACTGGGTAAAACCAGAACAGGAAACCGCCACTTCTCAGAACCTCCCCTGCTCCTGCCAATCCTGCCCAAAACAATTATCCCCAGCCATTCATAGAATCCTGGAATGGTTACAGCACAGAAGGAGGCCATTCGACCCTTCATGCCATGCTGGCTCTCTGCAAAAGCAACTCCGCTACTTTCCTCCCACCCACCCTTAGAAACATAGAAACATAGAAAATAGGAGCAGGAGTAGGCCATTTGGTCCTTCGAGCCTGCTCCGCCATTCATCATGATCATGGCTGATCATCCAACTCAATAGCCTGCTCCTGCTTTCTCCCCATATCCTTTCATCCCTTTCGCCCCAAGAGCTATATCTAACTCCTTCTTGAAAACATACAATGTTTTGGCCTCAAATACTTTCTGTGGTAGCGAATTCCACAGGCTCACCACTCTCTGGGTGAAGAAATTTCTCCTCATCTCAGTCCTAAATGGTCTACCCCGTATCCTCAGACTGTGACCCCTGGTTCTGGACTCCCCCACCATCGGGAACATCCTTCCTGCATCTACCCTGTCTAGTCCTGTTAGAATTTTATAGGTTTCTATGAGATCCCCCCTCATTCTTCTGAACTCCAGTGAATATAATCCTAACTGACTCAATCTCTCCTCATATGTCAGTCCCGCCATCCCAGGAATCCGTCTGGTAAACCTTCGCTGCACTCCCCCTATAGCAAGAACATCTTTCCTCAGATAAGGAGACCAAAACCGCACTCAATATTCTAAGTGTGGTCTCACCAAGGCCCTGTAGATTTGCAGCAAGACATCCCTGCTCCTGTACTCGAATCCTCTGGCTATGAAGGCCAACATACCATTTGCCTTCTTTACCGCCTGCTGCACTTGCATGCTTACCTTCAATAACTGGTGTACGAGGACACCCAGGTCTCATTGCACATTCCCCTCTCTCAATTTATAGCCATTCAGATAATAATCTGCCTTCCTGTTTTTGCTATCAAAGTGGATAACCTCACATTTATCCACATTATACTGCATCTGCCATGCATTTGCCCACTCACTCAGCTTGTCCAAATCACCCTGAAGCATCTCTGCATCCTCCTCACAGCTCACCCTCCCACCCAGCTTTGTGTCATCTGAAAATTTGGAGATATTACATTTAGCTCCCTCATCTAAATCATTAATATATACTGTGAATAGCTGGGGTCCCAGCACCAATCCCTGCGATACCCCACTCGTCACTGCCTGCCATTCGGAAAAAGGCCCGTTTATTCCTACTCTTCGTTTCCTGTCTGCCAACCAGTTTTCTATCCATCTCAATACACTACCCTCAATAAATAAATAAATAAAGCCAAGCACAAACCCATGCGCCTAAGTTCTCAGTTATCATACAGGGAATACTGGTCACTATTATAGATTACACGCTCATATCCAGCCCCAACCCAGCCTTTCCTACGTCTGGTCCATAAATTTCCACTTGTGTGTGCTTCAGGCTCCTCCCTCCCCAACAGTGCAACTGATGGAAATTTCTAATTGCAGCACAAGTCACAATTTCAAATGTCCTTTGCACTCCCATTGTAACGAGTTCTTTTGGTATGTGACTTATGAAGCCATGCAATTAGACTGAATTTTGGAGTGCAAATTTAACTTATTTAGTTATTATGGGATGGGTTGCATTAGTCCTCTGCCTTTCCTCAGAACTGTTTTTCAGTTGTTGGCTACTTCCAATTTTGTAGGCTGGCATATAAAGCTGCCCATCTGGCTCAACATCGGTTTTCCTTACCACTGCTTCTGAAGCAAGTGGGGCATTTTTTGTATTTATGTTGTGCCTTTTAATGCAAGTTGTTGATACAATGACAACATCTGTACTCAAATTAGCAACTGATCTAAATTAACGTTGTGAACAATTCCATAGAAACCTCAATTCCTGGGGTGATTTAGCTTTTGTTACAGTACAAGTGCTCACTCAGACTTGGAGACTTGGGGTAAATGTTATCATAGCTCAGGTGTCTGTACACACATCAAGGTGGTAATTTTAACCCCCAAAAGTAGGATTGGGTTGCAATATTGAGATGTTAAAAATCTGGAACAGGGACCCAAACTGCGTTACACCCACCCATTTCCGGTTTTAATAGAAGCCGGATGAGTGGCAGGATCCAAGCTGCTCCCAGGAGGAAGAATGGCCATGGAAACCTTTAAGGAGGCTACTTGCTACCATTTTTACAGGGTTTCCATTTGTAACCAAAGATAGCTAAGCTTTTTGGGCCCCAGGAAGCTTTTTTTAAAAAAAAATGCATGGACAATGTGGAGTTAAAACTCCACAGCATTCAGTGCACTTCTGGGTTTCCCAATCATAACTCCTTCAACTGTTAGGCCTGCCTCAAAACCTCACCCCAGTGAATAGTAGGGTTCAAAAATCAAATTCTGGATTCAAGCCCACTTTAGGAATTGGTTTGCACTCCTGTCCCAGGTTTTCATGTAAATTAGTAACAGTGCAGGTCTGAATTCATGAAGCATTCCATTCAGTATTCTCCCTTTCCCCAAGCCCTACGGTTCTCCAACTAATACTCAAAAGCTCTGAAGTCACACAGACTCAAAATGTTAACTCTTGTTTCTCTCTCCACAGATGCTGTCAGACCTGCTGAGTTTTTCCAGCATTTTCTGCTTTTATTTCAGATTTCCAGCAACTACAGTATTTTGCTTTTATCTTAGTAGTCAAAGCTGCCTATTTATCACCCCCGCTCCCCCCACCCCCCCCCCCCGCCCCCACCAAGTCATTTTGTAGGTTTTACCAAGAATTCCTGGCACTTTTTAAGGTTAGTTTATGGCCTGTCATGTACAGCCTCATCAAGGTTTTTCTTGTCCCAGATAGTACATTAATCCAGCTATGCACACATCATTTCGTGGTTTAGATTTTAAAGAACTCACAGGGGAGGGTAATTGGTTTGATACAAGTTTGAGATCATGTCCCATCTAGATACGAATATACATATTGGGAGGAGTAGGCCATTCAGCCCCTCAAGCCTGCTCCGCCATTTGATAAGATCATGGTTGATCTGATTGTGGCCTCAACTTTACTTGCGTGTCTACCCCCATAGTCTTTGATTAGCTTGTCAATCAAGAATCTATCTAACACAGCCTTAAAAATAATCAATGACCCTGCCTCCGCTGTTCCCTGGGGAAGAGAGTTCCACAGACTAACCACCCTCTAGGAGAAAAGGCTTATCATCACCGTCATAAGAACAAACATATATACGATCATATTCATATATTTGTTACAAAATATTCCTTTGATCGCCACCATTCTTATTAAGAGAAAGAATGAATGAGAAATGAGGAAAAGAAAGAATGAATGAGAAAATGAGAGAAAAGAGTGAGAGAGAAAAGAAAAATCAAATTAAACAGCAGTAGTGACATGGAGGGGAAAATATGAAGTAAAATAAATCAGAGATGGAAAAAATAGTTGGAGTGTGTGTAGTGTAGGGAGGGTCTGAAGGTGTATGGGGGGGTGAGAGGGCCAAGGGAGCAGAGGGAGGAACATACCACAGTATAAAACTGCAAGTATAAACTGAGTTTTAGAGAGTCAAGGCTTGCCTCTTCCCTTCACTGAGAACTAACAAGGCAAAGCAATTTTTTTTAAACAAACAGATTAAAAGTTTTACTTCAGTTCATATTGGGCAATAATTTATTGTAGCAGGACCTCTAAAGGCATCTGTCAGTTAGACATGCCTTTTCAAGTTTTCATTTTTTAAAATTAAATTTGCATGCCAGACTCCAGAAGCATGGGCTGATAACATCACAGCGAGGGGAACAGGGCACCTGGGACCTGAGTAAACAGGGCAAGGGGCCATCCCTAACATATCACATTGAAAGATTGTGAAATAAACAGCATAGGGACTAAGAAAATGGAAATTAGAGTTCACTCCAGAAATTAGGCTTCACCCGTAGCTCATTGGGAACAGACTCTCCCTATCTGCTCTGTCCAGGCCCCTCATGATTTTGAACTCCTCGATCAAATCTCCTCTCAACCTTCTCTTCTCCAAGGAAAACAGCCTCAGTGTCTCAAAGCCCTCTTCAAAACTGAAGCCCCTCATCCTGTGAACCTTTTCTGCACCCCCTCTAAAGCCTCCACACCCTTCCTAAAATGTGGCGCCCACAACTGGACACTCCAGTTGAGGCTGAACTGGTGTTTTATAAATGCTCATCATGACTTCCTTGCTCTTGTACTGCCTGACCAGGATTTAATGTTGGAGAACTGGTGGATTGAGATCCATGTCGCCTCTCTCCAGGGGGCCCAACGCTATTCTGAGGTAATCAGGCACTTACCCAGGCGGCACCAGCAACCCCTCCCCCATCCCCGCTCCCCCCATCAGATGAAGCCCCGAGTCAAGCAGGAATCCCAACCCCCCTCTCAAGAGCTGCCAACCAATCAGAGGCCGGAATCTCTCCTGTACAGGCAGCACTGCTGGCTCTACACTGGCACCTTCCCCAGGGATCCACAATGGATCCCCAGATAGAGATGAGAGTGGGCAAGATGGGGGTCATGGGGGAGGGGGTCGCTGGCTGGGGGCTAGAAGCAAAGGCCTGGGGATGGCTTCATGCGGGCCCCCCTTCCCGATGCCATCCCTCAATTGGGCACAAATGAGGACCCTCACTCCCTCCCTCCAAAAGCTGCTGGCAAACCCAACAGGGCTGGGTGGCGTTCTCTGTTTCGTCTTTGGTTCGGGGTCTGGATGGAGTTTCTTTGGGGCTTGCCTGTTACCATAAGAAGGCAGCCATAGACCGTTATCTGTAAAAGCCATTCTTGTTTGTTTACAGATCTCTATAAATCTCAGTATTCTACACAAAGTTCTACTTCTGCTTCCCTCCAGACTGCAGTCTCTTAGTCATGTGACATTGCATCACAGTTACATCAGCAGCCGCATCAATATCAGGTGCTTCTGATGTTAACCCTTTACATTACATCTGCCCCCCAAGTCTTTATCCCAACTTTACACATCCTAGATACATATTTACATCCTCCTACATCTCCCCCAAAGTGTCAGGCTTCACAGAGTTACGTTCTGTGGTGCCTTGACCAATCTCCCTGATCTGGTTCTGATTCCATTTCAAGGCTGAGGACGGACTGCACTTTCTTGGCGTTCAACATGAGTGTCATCCACCTGGGTGGTTGCTGAGTTTCTACTTGTGTTTTGCTCGTAGTCTCCATCTGAATCTAAATATGATCATAATCTTTCAGTCTTCCCTAGACTCAGGGGTGGTGCCAGAGGACTAGAGAATTGCAAACATTACGCCCTTGTTCAAAAAAGGTTATGAGGATAAACCCAGCAATTACAGACCAGTCAGTTTAACTTCAGTGGCGGGCAAGATTCTAGAAACAATTATTCGGGATAGAATTAGTAGTCACATGGAAAAATATGGGTTGATAAGGAAGAGCCAGCATGGATTTCTAAAGGGGAAATTATGTTTAACTAACTTGCTGGAGTTTTTTGAAGAGGTAACAGAAAAGGTCGATGAGGGTAATGCTGTTGATGTGGTGTACATGGACTTTCAAAAGGTATTTGATACAGTGTCACACAACAGAATTGTGAGAAAAGTTATTGCTCATGGAATAAAAGGGACAGTAGCAACATGGATACAAAATTGACTGAAAAATAGGAAGCAGAGAGTAACGGTTAATGGATATTTTTCAGGCTGGAGGAAGGTTTGTACTGGAGTTCCCCAGGGGTCGGTTTTGGGACCCTTGCTGTTCCTGATATATATTAATGATCTCGGTCTTGGCGTGCAGGGAACAATTTCAAAGTTTGCGGATGATATGAAGCTTGGAAGTGTTGTGAACTGCGAGGAGGACTGTGTAGAACATCAAGGGACATAGACAAGTCAGTGGAGTGGGCAGATAGGTGGCAGATGAAGTTCAATGCAGAGAAGTGTGAGGTGATGCATTTTGGTAGGAAGGACATGGACAGACAATATAAAATAAGGGGTGAAATTTTGAAGGAGATGCAGGAGCAGAGAGACTTGGGTGTATATGTGCATCGATCATTGAAGGTGGCAGGACAAGTGGAGAAAGCAGTTAATAAAGTACATAGTATCTTGAACTTTATTAATGGGGCATGGAGTACAAGAGCAAGGAGGCTATGCTGAATTTATATAAGACACTCATTAGAACTCAGCTGCAGTGTTGTGTACAGTTCTCAGTGCCACACTTTAGGAAGAATGTGACACATTGGAAAGAGTGCAGAAGAGGTTTACAAGAATGGTTCCAGGGATGAGAAACTTCAGCAATGAGGATAGATTGGAGAGGTTGGGACTGTTCTCCTTGGAGAGAAGAAGTCTAAGAGGAGATTTGATAGAGATGTTCAAAATCATGAGGGGGCTGGGCAGAGCAGATAGGGAGAAGCTGTACCCACTCGTAAAAGGGTCAAGAACGAGAGGGCACAGATTTAAAATGATTTTGCAAAGGAAGCAAATGTGATGTGAGAAAAGCTTTTTCACACAACGAGTGGTTCGGGTTTGGAATGTCCTGCCTGGAAGTGTGATGGAGGCAGGTTCAATCGAGGTATTCAAGAGGACATCGGATGATTATTTGAATAGAAACAATGTGCAAGGGCACGGGGAAAAGGCAGGGCAATATAGGTCATAATGCTCATTTGGAGAGCTGGTACAGACACGATGGTCTGAATGGCCTCCTTCTGTGCCATTAAAATTCTGTGATTCTGTGATGGTCCCACCAAGAGGCCCCATGTCGCTTCTCACCAGGAGGCCTGAGATTATTCCAAGGTAATCAGGCACTTACCCGGGCAGCCGCAGGGCTCCTGTTAGATTAGGCCCCCAGTCTGGCAGAAACCCTGCCCCGAAGAGCTGTTGACTTTCCTTCCCAGTGATATCAAGGTTCTTCGTCCCCTTCTGGTGTTTCCCTGCTCCGTCTCAATTCGGAGCTCTTTCTATTCCAATGCCTTCTTTCTGTTGATCTCATATCCACACTCTCTCCCTGGGCTGCAACACGTTCCAGTCTCGTGCTCTGTGCCTGAAGTTGAAATTACGAGCTTGACTGCCTCTTTGCTGCTCCTCACACTTCCTAACTTTCTCATGGTCATCTGAGATGATGTTGGTGGTAGTGTTTGCTGGAGAGCAGGAAGTTGTGTTCACAGCTGTGTTCCCATCAATTGTCCTGATGTAGAATCTGCATTTTAGTGATGAGGTTCTGTAGCTCAGAAGGGCAAAGTTAATATCTTTGTTCTTTTTCATCAATTCCTTCATCGTTGGAACTCCTCTTTCTGCTTCTCCATTCGACTGAGGATATCGAGGTGAACTAGTCACATGCATGAAGCCGTATTCCTGAGCAAAGTTAGAGAACAGCTCATCAACAAACTGAGGTCCGTTGTCTGACACCACAATGTCCGGGATGCCACATGTCGCGAAGATCCTTCTTAATGACGTAATGGCTGGCTCCGCCATGATGCTGTGCAGTCTACTCATGTCAAACCGTCTGGAGGAGTGATCAGTGACGATGATGAAAACTTTCCCTTTGAACTCAAATCAATCCATTGCCAGGCACTGCCAGGGCCTCGAAGGAAAAGTGGAGAGTGTCGGTGGTTTGCTCTGCTGCTGGGTATTCACTACACACGTGAGACAATTCATGATTGACTCTTCAAAGGAGTGAACAATTCCTGGTCACCAGACTGACTGCTGGGCTCTTGCTCTGCATTTTGCTATTCCCAATTGACCTTGATGGATTTTCTGGAAAATGCCGAGTTGAAGTTTTTTAAGGATGACTATCTGTTGTAAAAAACTAAGAAATCATCAATGATTGTGAGATTTTTTTTCTTTGTTCAACGTATTGGCGAAGTACTGGATTATTTGGAGTGTACTCCAGCCATCTGTTCTGGCAATACTCTCTTATTTTGATGCACTTGTCATTCTGCTGTTGTGCTTGCTTAATCTCTTGTAATCTTCGCAGTGGCTGATAAATGTGTGGTAATGAGCAAAATATATGCTTCCACTTCTGCAATAAAATTTAAGTCTTCCTGTTTGACTCCTTCCACTGGCATTCTTGACAATGCATCGATTGTTATCTGGTATTTCCCTTGAATGTACTCTGTAACTGAATCATATCCCATGAGTCTCAGTCTAAAACATTGAATTCTAGGAAGCATTTTTGCAATTTCCATTAGGTTAAGAAGGGTAACCAAAGGTTTGCTGTCGGTTTCAATTTTAAATCTTAATCCCCTGATGTAATCGAAGAACTTCCTGCTGGCCCACGTGGCTGTTAATGCTTCTTTCTCAATGGTTGCACACCTTTTCTCTGTGTCCGTGACAATTCTTGAGGCATAATAAACTGATCTTCATTGTCCATTTTTTTGCACTTGAAACAACACTGTGCCCAAGCCTGTAGATGATGCACCTGCTGCTGCAATCGTTGGAAATTCTGGGTCTTGGTGCACAAGAATTTCTGGTGATATTAAGAGATTTTCAGTCTTGTCAAAAGCATTTTTCTGTCCAAGTTCCAGCACCACTGTTAACCTTGTCTCAACAGCTGTCATATTGGCTCATTGATTTCTGCCAAGTTTGGCAGGAACTTGCCCACTTGGTTGACCATCCCAAGGAATCTTTGTAATTCTGTGATGTTTTTAGGCTGTGGGAACTCAGTAATTATTTTGATTTTCTGTGGGTCGGCAGAAATTCCTAAAGCTTCCATAGTGTGCTCTGTGAATTTTATCACAGGCTTTGCAAATTCACATTTGTCATTTAATGTCAAACCTGCTTCTTGTAGGACTTTGGGGACTGCTCTCACTCGATGGCCATGTTCTTCCCTCTTTTTTTTAATTCGTTCATGGGACGAATAAGAAGAAACAGGTACGAGAATGTCGTCCATATGGGATATTGCTCTCCCGTGCCGTCCAGGGTCTGAGACGTCATTTTTTGGAATATCTCAGGCACAGAAGCAATTCTGAATGGTAACCTATTAAAACAGTAATGACCAAATGGGGTGGCAAGAGTAATTAACAATCTGGATTCTTTGTTCAGAGGCAACTGCAAAAAGCCACTGTTAGCGTCTAATTTTGTGAAGAGGGTGCTTTTTGCTAATTTGGCAAGACTTTCACCCACTGATGCCATGGGGTGGATCTCGCACTCTACTGACTTGTTCAATTGAGTCAAGTCCGTACAGATTCTAATTGAACCACTAGACTTCGGTACTGTGACCATTCAAGAACACCACTTTGTCAGTATAGTTACTGGAGAGATGACCCCTTGTTGCAACATCTCATGCAACAACCCCTTGACTTTGTCTAAGAGACATATAGGCTTAGCATCCAACCTTAGGGTTTTGTGATTTCCTGTTTTCAGCTTTCCTAAGCCTAAAAGTAGGGATGGAAATTCATTCATGAATATCTCACTGTACGGCTCATCAGAAATTTCATCAACCCTTGTAAATGAGCCTCAGCTGCAAACATGCTTTTCTGCTCAATAATGATGCTTCCTGGTTCTGTATCACATACAGGGGTTCCACAATTTCTTTATCCCTGTTTCTGAATCTTGCCAAGTGTTGGCCTATTATTTTTAATGTAGTCCCTCCTGGACCTTGTAACTGGATGAGGATGACTGTAATGTGATATTTTTAAGCCATTTCACTTCACCAGGTAATACTGAAGCACCTGCCTCAGTATCCAGCTTGAATTCTGTGGGGTAGCCATGAACTGTTAATTTAATGCTCCAGTAATTATTTTCTGTTTCGCTAACTTCTCCTAGGAAGGTTATCTGTTTTTTTCTGTGGCTCTTCCAGTTTTTGGATTTTACTTGGTTTTGTTTTCTCCCTCTCCCTATGAGCTATAGGAACTTTGGATCTGCAGACTATTTTAAAATGTCCCAAATCCCCACAGTTGTGGCACTCAGCTCCTCCATTGGGAATTCTTCCCACTTGTGTAGGGTTTTCCCGCCATGCCAAGAGCACCTCAAGATGGCGGTTGGCATGATTTTCCCCAATTTCCCGGGCTTTTGCTCTTTTTTGTCCAACATATTGAATGGTGTCACTCACTTTTCTTCAAGGGACATCGCTTTCCCCGTAAATGACCACACTGTTTAGCTCCCTAAGCTCAGTCTGTCACACTACTTGTTCTGCCTTTGTGCGGGTTAAATCTTCCCTCGTTTGCAAGAGATTTGATAGCTAGGCTTTCATCTAAGACCCCAACCACTATACAATCATGTATTAGTTCATCTCTGAGGGTCCCACAGTTCTCCCTGAGTCTGTATGGGTCATTTATAAATGAATCCATGGATTCACCCAGTTTTTACTTCCTCTTATTAAAGTTTGCTCACTCAATTGTCAAGTTTTTTTGAACAGTGAAGCACGAATTGAATGCCTTAAGGACTTTCTCTTGAAAGGTTAGTGAGATCCCATGGGATACAGGGGAAGCTGGCAAGTTGGATCCAAAATTGGCTCAGCAACAGGAAACAAAGGGTAAAGGTTGATGGATGTTTTGGCACATTCTACAGGGTTGTGTTGGGTCTCTTGCTGTTTGTTGTATATATTAATCATTTGGACTTAAATGTGGGAGGCATGATTGGGAAATTTGCAGATGACACAAAAATTGGCCATGTAATTGATAGTGAAAAGGATAGCTGTCAACTCTAGAATGATATCAATGGTTTGGTTGAGTGGGCAGAAAAGTGGCTGATGGAATTCAATCCAGAGAAGTGTGAGGTAATGTGTTTGGGGAGGGCAAACAAAGCTATGGAATACACAATAAATGGGAGGGGATTGGGAGGGGTAGGGGAAGCGAGAGACCTTAGAGTGCAAGTCCACAGGTCCCTGAAGGTGTCAGGACAGGTGAATAAGGTGATAAATAAAGCATATGGAATGCTTTCCTTTATTGGGTGAGGTATTGAATACAAAAGCAGGGATGTAATGATGGAATTGTATAAAATGCTGGTTAGACCACAGCTAGAATTTTGTGTACAGTTCTGGTCACCACAATACAGGAAGGACATAATTGCTCCAAAGATGGTACAGAGGAGATTTACATCTATGTTACTAGGGCTTGAAAATTGCAACTATGAGGAGAGATTGGATAGGCTGGAGCTGTTTCCCTTGGAACTGTGGAGGCTGAGGGATGACCTGATATAGGGATACAAGATTATGAGGGGCCTAGATAGTAGACAGGAATGTCCTGTTTCCCCTAGCGGAGAGGTCAGTTACCAGGGGGCACAGATTTAAGGTGATTGGTGGAAGGATTAGAGGGAACATGAGGAAAAACTTCTTCACCCAGAGGGTGGTGGATGTTTGGAATTTGTTGCCTGGTTGGTGGTGGAGGCAGAAACCCTCAACTCATTTAAAAGGCACCTGGATCAGCACCTAGAGTGCTGTAACCTGCAAGACTACGGATCAGGTGCTGAAAGGTGGGGTCAGAATGGGCAGCTAGTATTTTGTTTTTTATTTTTTGGCCGGTGCAGACACGATGGGCTGAATGGTCTCTTTATGTGCCATAACATTTCTATGGTTCTATGGTTCTATGTGGAGTCAAAGCCTCATCGATGCCCTGTCTTGCAATAATATTGGCTACTGCAGCCCCCGCATAGAATAAAGTACTGACCTGATCTTTCTGTTCGACCTCACCACCGCCGACCTCACCATCGCCGCAGGCACGGCCCACGCCCTACCAGTCAGCACGATGGCACGCTCCTCAAAGCGAGTGAGGGGCCTAATGTGGGCCACACCACCCCCTGTCTGGGTCCTCTCCCTGCTGCTGTCAGCCAGCTTCTCCTGTATGAAAACAGATGGCGAGAGTGTGAGCAGAACACATGGCACTGTGTGGAATGTTTGTGTGGTGAGCGGAGCCATGGACAGGATGGGGACGTGAGCTCCAGAGGATATGAGCCTGACGGAGATGGGAGGGTGTGTGTGAGAGTTAGTGGTGTTGTCCCCTGAGGTGTGAGATCCCTGTGGGTGTGTGATGGGTTTGTGAGTGTGTCGTTTGAGAGTGATGAGGTGGTTGACTTACCCTGGTGGAAAGGATGAGATCATTCATCCTCTTCCTGCACTGAATGGCTGACCTCCTCTGTGCTCCAGTGGCACTGACCACCACTGCCACTGCCTCCCAGACCGGATTGGTGACTCTGGTGGACCTCCTGTGGCTAGAGCGGGGGTAGAGGACGTCGCGGTGGTCTTCCACTGCATCCAGCAGGCTCCCCAGAGAGACATCACTAAATGTAGGGGCTGCCGTCTTCTTTGCTTTTGGGGCCACCTGTTGCCTGGAGCAGTCCTGGTCTGTAGACATGAAGTCGGCTGTGCTCTGGTGCGCTTTAAATATGACTCTTGGAGCGAGAAAGCGTGGCGGGCAAATCCGTGGCTGCCTGCCAGCAATCCGGCATGTTCCCCTTGAATGCAGGATTAATGAGGTGACACGGCCGGGAATGGGATGATATGGCGCGAAAAGCCGGCGGATAATATGCCCTTTTTCCCACCCACGGCCACACTTTGTGCAAATCTGGAATGATTCCACCTGCAGTCTTTCTTCACTGAGGCAGACATCACTGATCGTCCAATAAATTCTGCTCCGATCCCTGAGCGTGACTTTGGATTTCCATGTGTATCTTACCCAGATACTCATACCCTTAAATATGAAGCAATAATGTACCCCTTGTACTCAAACTGGTTCACCCAGTCTGCGAACATTGTCCCACTCCATTGTTAACATCATCAATACTCTCACACACTCTCTTCCAATGAAGGACAACCAGACTTTGTGGGAATCCTCCTCCCTCCCCTTTCTTCCCCCCAGCCTTCTCTTTCTCACACTCCCACTTTCTCTACCTCTCCCTCTCTCACACAATCCCCCCTTTCTCCACCTCTCCCTCTCTCTCACACTCCCCCTTTCTCCACCTCTCCCTCTCTCTCACACTCCCCCTTTCTCCACCTTGCCCTCTCTCACACACTCTCCCTTTCTTCACCTCCCCCTCTCTCTCTCACACACTCCCCCTTTCTCCACCTCACCCTCTCTCTACACTCCAAACTTTTCTCCATCTCCCTCTCTCCCTGCACCCAGCTGGTTTCCCATTTCCTGCATTTAGATATTGCCTTCATGTTGTCACTATGTAAGACCACAGCATCAACCCCAGAAGCCCCCAGGCCCTCCCCTGTCCATTGAGATTGTGAGGGAGACGGTGAGATGATTGAGCGGTGGGGTGTGTGTGGTTTAACTGAATTGTAGGAAATGTGGAGACTGAGGGAGCGGAGGAGGCACCCAGTTGCCAGGGGCTGGGGGAGGTGTATTGAAGTAAGAGACTAGATTTCACAGAATGAGGAGGATCTGATCACTGGTCTTTGGACTGTTCCCTGGATTTACACAAAATCCTCACCAAAACAATCTGACAAGTCAGGGGAGAAAATAATGTCAAATGCAGAAGGCCTGAGTCATGGTTATAGCTGGGCACTTAGAAGACCTCAAGGCAATAGGGAAGAGTCAGCCTGGTTTGTGAAAGGAAAAACATGTTTAACCGATTTATTGGAGCTTTTTGAAGGGATAACAAGCACAGTGGATAAAGGGGAACATGTAGACGTACAGTTCTTGGATTTCTAGAAGGCATTTGATAAGGTGCCACATCAAAGGTTATTACAGAACATAAAAGCGCATGGTGTAGGGGGTGACATATTAGCACGGATAGAAGATTGGCTGGCTGGCAGAAAGCAGAGAGTATGCATAAATGGGTCTTTTTCTGATTGACAGGATGTGACAAGTGGAGTCCCACAGAGGCCTGTGCTGGGGCCTCAACTTTTTACGATTTATATCAATGATTTAGATAAGGGGAGTGAAGACATGGTAGGTAAATTTGCAGATGAGACAAAGCTAGGTAGGAAAGTATGTTGTGAAGAGGACATGAGGAGGTTGGAGATGGATATAGATAGATTGAGTGAGTGGGCAAAGATCTGGAAAATAGAGTTTAATGTGGGAAAATGTGAAGTTGTTCACTTTGGCAGGAAGGACAAAAAAGCAGAGTATTACTTAAATGGAGAATGGCTGCATAATTCTGAGCTGCAGAGGGATCTAGGTGTTCTAGTACATGAGTCACAAAAAGTTCGCAAGCAGGTACATCAAGTAATTAAGGAAGCTAATGGAATGCTATCCTTTATTACGAGAGGAATTGAACATAAAAGTAAGGATGTTATGCTTCAGTTATACAGGGCATTGGTGAGACCGCATCTCGAATACTGTGTGCAGTTTTGGTCTCCTTATTTAAGGAAGGATGTAAATGCATTGGAGGCGGTTCAGGGGAGGTTTACTAGATTGATACCTGGAATGAGTGGGTTGTCTTATGAGGAAAGGTTGGACAGGTTGGGCTTGTTTCCACTGGAATTTAGAAGAGTGAGGGGTGATTTGATTGAAGTATATAAGATCCTGAACGGCCTTGACAAGGTGGACATGGAAAGGATGTTTCCTCTTGTGGGTGAATCCAGAACTAGGGGGCACTGTTTTAAAATTAGGGGTCACCCTTTTAGGACAGAGATGAGGAGAATTTATTTCTCTCTGAGGGTTGTGCGACTTTGGAATTCTCTGCCTCAGAAGGCGGTGGAGGTGGGGTCATTGAATGTTTTTAAGGCAGAGGTACAGAGGTAGATAGATTCTTGTTAGGCAAGGGAATCAAAGGTTGTCGAGGGTAGATGGGAATGTGGAAATCGAAACACAAGAAGATCAGCCATGATATTATTGAATGGCGGAGCAGGCTCGAGGGGCTGAATGGTCTACTCCTGTTCCTATTTCTCATGTTCTTATGAAGAAGCTGCATCCAGAGAGAGACATTCCAGAGACAACCTAAGTGAAACCACCAGCCTGTTAATTACCAGCTTAACCAGGGGAGATCTGAGGGACTGTCGAGAGTAGCAATAACAAGTGGTGAACAGGAATGTGCAAGGAGCAAGATTCCCAGCGGAAGTGGGAACAGAATATAGCAGGAGTGGAGTCTGCAGTAACCTTCAATCATTACCCACACCACCACCCTGTCCCTGTCAGTCTCTCAGTCCATCTGTTTTGGAATATTTACCAGACAAAACACCGGAGCCCAGCATCCCGGCAACGCCCTGTATCCCGGCCGGTCTCTGATGGAAATCTCTGTTTCCCAGCCTACCCCTGCAATCTTCGGATGATTTTCCCATGCAGCAGTCAGCTGGGAAATGGCGACGGTGAAGTTCTGGGCCAGGAAGGGAGGCGTGGCCATGTGGAATGAAGGGCATTGGACAATCCAAAGTCTAGGATATTTCAGGAACACATTTCAAAAAGGGAGCAGGAACTCCAAATTCGTAAAATAAAGTTGGTCTGGATTTTGCAGTCAGTAACAAAGTGATGAGGTTTACTGCTCACCTCAACCTAAAGGCCAGAATTTTCCGTCCCTGTTGGCATCAGGTGTCATGGTGGGCGTGACTGGACAATATGGCGAGAAGGCTGGTGGAGGGTGTGGGTGAGCGCTGTGACAGGACTTCAGTTAGGGTGCCTTCAGGTTCCTCTTCCGTGGTTTCTTCAGGGCTTGATTGGAGGCCCTGGGTCATTGGGCTCCATCGGCTGTTTCCCAGGTGGCCTGCGAAAGCAGAGAGATAATTAATGTATGGCAGTGGCCTGTGAAACAGGACACATCACTCATGGCATGGTTGCCTGATGGATGTTGCACTGCTGGATCCTCACTTGGTAGAGCAGCGCTGACCTCACCATCAGCACAGGACCGGTCCAGATCCTCGGCGGCCAGCTGGATGGCTCTGTTTTCAAAGTCAGTGAAAACCTTTATTTCAGGCATTCCTCCACCAGTCTGCAACCTCTCCCTCTTGTTGTGTGCCAGCTTGTCCTGCAAGAATAGCGATGGAGAGAGTGTAAGTAGGGCGTGTGCCAGGCCAGATGATAAGGGTGCCTGGCAAGTGTAAGTGTTGAGTGGTGCCATGGACGGGATGAGGACACAATCAGCAGGGCAGATGATGTGTGTGTGAGAGAATGAACAGTGATGTCCCTTGAACTGGCAGTGAGTGAGATCCCTGTGGATGTGTGATGGGTTTGTGAGTATGTGAGTTGAGAGTGATGAGAAGAGTGACTTACCCTGGCGGAACGAATGAGATCATTCATTCTTTTCCTGCACTAGGTGGCTGTCCTCTTTTGCAGAGCATTAGCATTGACCACCACTGCCACCGCCTCCCATTCTGGATTGGTGACCTTGCTTGCTGGTCTTTGCCCAGAGCGGGATTAGAGGACTTCACAGCTGGCCTCCACAGCATCCAGTAGGTACTCGAGGGAGGCGTCACTAAATTTGGGGGCAGTATGTTTGCTCCATTTGGCAGCCATCAGTTCCCAGCAACTCCCTATCCCTTGAAGAGAGCTGGCTCTCTGCAGGCACGGCCTTTAAATATGGCGCCCTGTTTACTGAAGGCCTGAAGTGATGGCAGGGCGGGCAAATCACAGACCACCCTACTGTGACCCAGCGTGTTTCCCAGGAATGAATTATTAATGAGGTGGGACACGGCGGGTATGGAGTAATACAGCGTGAAAAGCCGCCATTGCGTTTGATGGGCTAAATGTCCTTTTTTCCCTCTCTCTACCACACTTTGTATAAATTTGGGACGATTCCACCCAAAGTGTGTAAAATGTGGTAGAGAGGGTGAGAATTTGGGAGAGAGGGTTCCTCATGGTCTGGGCTTCAACATCTGTCTCAAAAAAGACAAAGTTTTATCCAGAGGCTCCATCCAGCAGAACTGGTGAAAATACTTCACCATTAGAAGCTGTCAGCCCACATCCCCACTGGGTCATTTCATCCCTTTTAACCAGGATCAGTGTTAGCAAAGCGTCTGGAGCAATGTGGAGCCAGCCCCCTCTCCCCCTACAGTGTGGGTCTATATCTTCAGTTTCTGTCACTCCCTCTGGAGCAGTGACAGAGAAAGCAGCTTGTGTCTATGCTCACTGGAGCTTAGAAGAATGAGAGGTGATTTGTTCATTAGATGTGGGCATCGCTGGCTAGGCCAACATTTATTGCCCATCCCTAATTGCCCTTGCTCAGGGCATTTAAGAGTCAACCACATTGCTGTGGGTCTGGAGTCACATGTAGGCCAGACCAGGTAAGGACGACAGATTTCCTTCCCTAAAGGACATTAGTGAACCAGATGGGTTTTTACAACAATCAGCAACGGTTTCATGGTCATCATCATCATGACTTATGTGTCACTGCCCAAAGCACTGATTTTAACACCGTGGAGAAAACGCTTTCTGAGGCCTTGGAGGGACTAACATCCTACTATGAAGAAAACCACCTTCGCGCAAACCCATCAAAGACGCAAGTTTGTGCATTCCACCTCAGAAACCGTGAAGCCAAACGCCAGCTTAAAGTAACCTGGTATGGAGCAACACTGACGCATTGCGAGCACCCTATCTGCTTAGAGTCACCCTTGACAGATGCCTCACCTTCAAGAACCACATCGAAAAGACAAAGGCAAAAGTGAGCGCACGAAACAACATCCTGAATAAGCTCACTAACACAAAATGAGGAGCAAGCTCAAAAACATTGCGAACCAGTGCACTTGCTCTTTGCTATTCCACTGCCGAATACGCCAGCCCTGCATGGGAAAGATCTACTCATGCTAAGAAGATGGATGCCGTTCTGAATGCAAGCTGCCGACTTTCACAGGTTGTTTAAAACCAACAAACACCAACAGCCTATATATCCTGGCGGGTATCGCTCCCCCTGATATAAGAAGAATGGTAGCCAGCAAGAAAGAGGGACTCCGTCAAACATCAGATGAGAGGCACCCTCTACATGGTCATACACCTACACCCAGCCGCCTAAAGTCAAGGAAGAGCTTCATGAACAGTGTTGTTCCATTACAATCAACCCCATCTGAAGCCCGCATCGCCTTGTGGAAAGACCAGCTCGCCAGTCTCGAACAACCCCCAGCGATGGAAATTCTACCGGATGAAAGCCTTCCCCCAGGAGCTAATTGCAACTGGGCAAACTGGAAGTGCCTTAACAGACTTCGGACTGGTGTAGGTCATTCAAAGGTGTCACTAAGCAAATGGGGATATAAAGAACCAGCCCGACAACTTGTGAATGTGGAACTGAGCCACAGACTATGCAACATCTCCTGCAATGCCTATCGCTAGAGGAACCCTGCACTGTTGCAGATTTTGCCGAATTCAACAACAAGGCGCAAAAATGTGTCCAGTCTGGCTGGACCATGTATAGACTGTCCGTGGACATGATAAGAGATCAGACTTTTGATTGTCATTAGTCAAATTGTCATTTGATTTTGTAATGTCTTTAGGGACGCCTTTGGGGAGGGTCAGGTACCCCTCAGGAATTTGCTTCTAAGTTTTATTCACAGTGCCAGAAGTGACACAAAGCAAATTCCAAATGTCTTCCCCTTAACCCAAGGGAGTAGGCGGGTGGGGGTCTTGATCTCACAGAGGCAATTATTTTTGCCCCTATTGATTCATGCACCCAGGTGCCAGGAAGAACTTTGTGCTGGAGAAGGGCGCACAGCACTACATGTGAAAGAACATACAAGATGGGCATGGCACCCTCACACATAGAGACCATAGAAGCCCGAGGCCAGAGGCAGGGCAAAGGTCAGTAGGAAGGCGATGCTGCCTGCACATCAGGAAGGAGGGTGAGAAGAGGCAGGACAATTAGGTGCTGCCCTGTGTGGAGGGTGTACAGACCTAGGACATCCTAATCTCAACATGACGGAGAACCAGTGCCGAAGGAGACTGAGCTGTGAGCTGGTGACAGACACATGTTGCATGATTCAGCAGCAACTGGAGCCACAATCCATTGACCCCTCCCCATGCTCTGCCAGTGGCTGTGAAAGTAACTGTCACTTTCAGTTTCTATGCCTCAGGATCTTTCTAGGGATCATCAGGAGACCTGTCTGTATATCCCAGTCAGCAGCACACGGCTCCATTAAGGCTGTAACTAATGCCCTGTTTACCCGTGTGGGGGATCACATTAATTTCCCCGTAGATTATTGTGTCTCAGTCGCAGAGAGCCTCAGCCTTTGCCCAGTTTACAGGCTTCCCTCAGGTGCAGGGTGTCATTGATTACACTCATGTTGCCATAAAGGCCCCAACTCAACATTCAAACCCCTTCGTCAACCAGAAGTTCTTCCACTGAATCAATGTCCAGGTGGTTTGTGACCACCACAAGGTCTTATACATACAAAAATACAAATTAGGAGCAAGAGTAGGCCATTCGGCCCCTCAAGCCTGCTCCGCCATTCAATAAGATCATGGCTGATCTGCTTGTGTTGCAATTTCCACGTTCCCTTCTAACCCCGATAACTTTGGTTCCCTTGCCTAACAAGAATCTAATTACCTCTGCCTTAAAAATATTCAATGACCCCGCCTCCACCACCTTCTGAGGCAGAGATTTCCAAAGTCACACAACCCCCTCAGAGAAAAAAATTTCTCCTCATCTTCTCCTAAAAGGGCGATCCCTAATTTTAAAACAGTGCCCCCCTAGCTCTGGACTCACCCACAAGAGGAAACACCCTTTCCACATCCACTTTGTCAAGGCCGTTCAGGATCTTGTATACTTCAATCAAATCACCCCTCACTCTTCTAAACTCCAGTGGAAACAAGCCCAGTCTGTCCAACCTTTCCACATAAGACAACCCACTCATTCCAGGTATCAATCTAGTAAACCTCCCCTCAACTGCCTCCAACGCATTTACATCCTTCCTCAAATAAGGAGACCAAAACTAAAAAAGAAATAAGGAGGGAGAAGATTAAATATGAGGGTAAACTAGCCAGTAATATAAAAGAAGATTGCAAGAGTTTTTTTAGATATATAAAGGGTAAGAGAAAGGCAAAAGTGGACATTGGGCCGCTGGAAAATGACTCTGGAGAAGTAGTAGTGGGGAACAAAGAAATGGCGGAGGAACTGAATATGTACTTTGCGTCAGTCTTCACAGTGGAAGACATCCCCAAAGTTCAAGAGAGTCGGGGGGCAGAGGTGAGTATGGTGGCCATTACCAAAGAGAAGGTGCTAGGAAAACTGAAAGGTCTGAAGGTGGATAAATCACCTGGACCAGATGGATTTACACCCCAGAGTTCTGAAGGAAATAGCTGAAGAGATAGTGGAGGCGTTAGTGGCGATCTTTCAGGAATCACTGGAGTCAGGGAGGGTCCCAGAGGACTGGAAAATCGCTAATGTAACCCCCCTGTTTAAGAAGGGAGTGAGGCAAAAGACGGGAAATTACAGGCCAATTAGCCTGACCTCAGTCGTTGTTAAGATTTTGGAGTCCATTATTAAGGATGAGATTTCAGAATACTTGGAAGTGCATGGTAAAATCGGGCAAAGTCAGCATGGTTTCATCAAGAGGAGGTCATGCCTGACAAATCTGTTAGAATTCTTTGAGGAGGTAACGAGTAGGTTAGACAGAGGAGAGCCAATGGATGTTATCTACTTGGACTTCCAGAAGGCCTTTGACAAGGTGCCGCACAGGAGGCTGCTCAGTAAGATAAGAGCCCATGGTGTTAGAGGCAAGGTACTAGCATGGATAGAAGATTGGCTGTCTGGCAGGAGGCAGAGAGTGGGGGTAAGGGGGTCCTTCTCAGGATGGCGGCCGGTGACTAGTGGAGTTCCACAGGGGTCAGTGATGGGACCACAACTTTTCACTTTATACATTAATGATCTAGATGAAGGAACTGAGGGCATCCTGGCTAAGTTTGCAGATGATACAAAGATAGATGGAGGGACAGGTAGTATTGAGGAGGCGGGGAGGCTGCAGAAGGATTTGGACATGTTAGGAGAATGGGCAAAGAAGTGGCAGATGGAATACAATGTGGGGAAGTTTGAGGTCATGCACTTTGGTAGGAAGAATAGAGGTATGGACTATTTTCTAAATGGGGAGAGAATTCAGAAATCCGGAGTGCAAAGGGACTTGGGAGTCCTAGTCCAGGATTCTCTTAAGGTTAACTTGCAGGTTGAGTCGGTAGTTAGGAAGGCAAATGCAATGTTGGCATTTATTTTGAGAGGACTAGAATATAAAAGCAGGGATGTGCTGCTGAGGCTTTATAAGGTTCTGTTCAGACCACATTTAGAATACTGTGAGCAATTTGGGCCCCGTATCTCAGGAAGGATGTGCTGGCCCTGGAGAGGGTCCAGAGGAGGTTCACGAGAATGATCCCAGGAATGAAAGGCTTAACATATGAGGAACGTTTGAGGACTCTGGGTCTATACTCGATGGAGTTTAGAAGGATGAGGGGAGATCTGATTGAAACTTACAGAATACTGAAAGGCCTGGATAGAGTGGACATGGGGAAGATATTTCCATTAGTAGGAGAGACTAGGACCCGAGGGCACAGCCTCAGAGTAAAGGGAAGACCTTTTAGAACAGAGATGAGGAGAAACTTCTTTAGCCAGAGAGTGGTGAATCTATGGAATTCATTACCACAGAAGGCTGTGGAGGCCAGGTCATTGAGTGTATTTAAGACCGAGATAGATAGGTTCTTGATTGGTAAGGGGATCAAAGGTTACGGGGAGAAGGCGGGAGAATGAGGTTGAGAAACTTATCAGCCATGATTGAATGGCGGAGCAGACTCGATGGGCCGAATGGCCTAATTTCTGCTCCTATGTCTTATGGTCTTATAGTCTTATAAAACTCACAAAATATTCAAGATGCGGTCTCACCAATGCCCTGTATAACTGAAGCATAACATCCTGACTTTTATGTTCAATCCCTCTCGTAATAAAGGATAGCATTCCATTCGCCTTCTTAATTACTTGCTGTACCTGCATACTAACTTTTTGTGACTCATGTACTAGGACACCTAGATCCCTCTGCAGCTCGGAATTCTACAGTCGTTCTCCGATTAAGTAAACTCTGCTTTTTTATTCTTCCTGCCGAAGTGAACAATTTCACATTTTCCCACATTAAACTCCATTTGCCAGATCTTTGCCCACTCACTCAACCTATCTATATCCATCTGCAATCTCCTTATGTCCTCTTCACAACATACTTTCCTACCTACCTTTATCTCATCTGCAAATATAGCTACCGTGTCTTCACTCCCCTCATCTAAGTCATTGATATAAATTGTAAAAGTTGAGGCCCCAGTACAGACCCCTGTGGGACTCCACTCGTCACATCCGCCAATCAGAAAAAGACCCATTTATGCATACTCTCTGTTTCCTCTGTTTTCTGCCAGCCAGCCAATCTTCTATTCATGTTAATCTGTTACACACTGTACCATCTAGCTCACTAATGCCCTTTAGGGAAGGAAATCTGTGGTCCTTACCTGGTCTGGCCTACATGTGACTCCAGACCCACAGCGAAGTGGTTGACTCTTAAATGCCCTCTGAACAAGGGCAAAAAATGCTGGCCTAGTGATACCGACATCCCATAAATGAATGAAAAAAACTGCCTCATCCAGCTTTCATGCCTGAGGTGCACCTGCTCCCCAACATCTCCTTGTGAAGTCTGATCATTAGTCAAGCCTGGACGAATGAAAGGCACAAGGAACATCTCAATGCTGGATCCTTTGAACTTTGGAATCCTATGTCATACAGCAGAGAAGGAAGAAGCATCACAAATAGATGACAATCTTGCTCCTGCTGTTGGCATGTCCAAGTGGACCTCAGCACCTTCATAGCTTTGAGCTCTCTCTCTCTCTCTCTAATGTACAGACACACACCAGGTCATATACAATTGTAAACAAATATATTCGAGAAGTGCTCAAATGTGATATATACATTGTGAAAAGTGTCACCGGGGTGAACCCATTGATGCTCTTGGTGGGACAGTGCTCTTCACACTCGCACTGCTATAAAATTCAGCCCCCACCCCCCACACGGTGTTGCCCTGGAGGAGATGGAGTCAGGCTGCTCACTAAGGGGCAATGAGGAGCCTGGTGGCCGGTCCCATCATGCAGGAACCCTCTGAGAGCTCCTGACTGTAGCCTCTGCATCTCTGCATGGGTAGCCATGGTCACTGGCACACGTGCAGCCGACAAGAGAGGCTGAGGAGGTAGAAGAAGGTGAGGATGCTGAGGAGTTCCTAGTACCTTCACCCTCCCCTGTGGCCGCCACAGCCCTGGGTTGGACTTCAGTGAGGTTGGTGGGGCTGGCTGCTGGTACAATGAGCCCTTCTCATTGTGAAAGCACAATCTGAGGCACGCCATTCCTTTAACCCGGCTCACACTGCCCTTATGATGCAACCCCAATCTTACACTCCCTCTCATGCCAACATCATATTGTGCTCAGTGAAGTGCCAGAGTGACCTCCACCTTTACCACCATGTGCCAAGGTGAGTTCGACACCATCTTTATCACCTGCGGTTCCCCCTCACCGACAGACAGCTGCTCAGGCGACCTGGCAATCTCCATGGCCAGGGTGTTCAACAGAACATAGAGACCTCAGCCAGGCTAGCCCACCCTCAGTCCAGATCATCTCTTTACTGTTCTTCACCCTTTTCGACCGCAGCGAGATCCTGATTTCATGTTAGTCTGATATACGGGGCATGGTGAGATATTGCTCTTCACTGTGTCCGTGTATCACAGTGCTCATTCACACGTGTTCTGTACACACCTACATGAGCTGCTTACACATACAAGCCTCACCGCTGAGGCAGAGGTAAGTGCCATGTCTCCCACCTTAACTGAGCAGGCATATGTGACTCTTCCTTTGAAGTTCTGTGTGGGTGAGCCAAGTACTCGCCTTGCCGAAACACAGCAGGTCATTGAACCTTTGGCTGCACTGAATCCACAAGCACTGACAGTCTCCTGCTGCGCTCACCACAGCGCTATTCGGATCCAAGGCTTCTTGGTTGCTGCAGGGGGATTACAGCAGCCAGTCAGGTACAGGACTGCTCTCCTCCTCTGGACCTCGTCCACCAAATCGTAGGACAGAGAAGCCGGGGGCAGCTGGACCCATCCCCTCCCCTACATCTCCTCTGTGTGACATTCTATGAATAAAAGTGTAAGACAAAAAGGGCCATGAGCCATTCAGGTTACAATGCTTTCATTCACTTTTACAAATATACGAACATATGGATTAGAAGCAGGAGTAGGCCATTCGGCCCCTCAAGCCTGCTCCGCCATTCAATAAGGTCATGGCTGATCTGACTGTGGCCTCAACTCCACATTCCCGCCCACCCCCATAACCTTTAACTGCCTTGTCAATCAAGAATCTATCTACCCCTGCCTTAAAAATATTCAATGACCCCCCTCCACCGCTCTCTGGGGAAGAGAGCTCCAAAGACTCACGATCCTCTCTGAGAGAAAAAATTTCCCCTCCTCTTCACCTTAAATGGGAGACCCTTTATTTTTAAACTGTGCCCCTAGTTCTAGATTCTCCCACAAGGGGAAACATCCTCTCAGCATCCTCCCTGTCAAGACCGCTCAGGATCTTACATGTTCCAATAAGATCATCTCTCAAGCCCAACCTGCTCACCCTTTCCTCATAAGACAAACCCCCTCATCCCAGGAATCAGCCGAGTGAACCTTCTCTGAACTGTTTCTAATGCAATTATATCATTTCTTAAATAAGAAGGGCCAAGACTGTATAATGTACTCCAGATGTGGTCTCACCAATACCCTATACAACTTGAGCAAAACATCCCTACTTTTATATTCTATTCCCACTTGCAATAATTGCCAACATTCCGTTTGCCTTTGTAATTTCTGTACCTGCACACTAACTTTTCTTGATTCATGTACCAGGACACCCAGATCCCTCTGTACCTCAGAATTCTGCAGTCTATCCCCATTTAAATAATTTGCTGTTTTTCTATTCTTCCTGCCAAAGTGAATAAGTTCACATTTTCCCACATTATTCTCCATCTGCCAGGTTTTTTGCACACTTACTTAACCTATGTCCCTTTGCAGACTCTTTATGTCCTTTTTACAACTTACTTTCCTATCTATCTTTGTGTCAACAGCACATTTAGCAACCCTGCAGTTGGCCCCATCATCCAAGTCATTAATATAAATTGTAAATAGTTGAGGCCCCAGCACTGATCCCTGTGCAACTCCACTTGTCACATTCTGCCAATCCAAAAATAATCCATTTAAGCCAACTCTCTGTTTCCTGTTAGCTAACCAAGCCTCTATCCATGCCAATATGTTACCCCCTACACCATAAGCTGTTATTTTGCATGGTAACCTTTAATGTGGCACCTTGTCAAATGCCTTTTCTCTGCTGACACGCACTAACCATTTTCACCACATCATCAAAGGTTTCGGGTAAGGTCTGGTGGAGAAACTGGCTCTCTGTGGATGCTTGGTGCCATGAATGCTGTGGCTGTGACTCCAAGGCAGCATGCTGCGCTCCGCAACCACTAACAGCCCTGTTGGCTTCCTCCCTCTTAGTCACATGGTTATGCCGTGACAGCGTGCAGCTATGGGGGAGCTGGTCAAGGGTCAACAGTGTAGACACATCCTGATGGATGGATGGCAAGAGAGCAAGTTCATCATTCATCCACCCACTAAATTTTGGGAGCTAACAACATGACTGCAGAATACCTGCACCAGATAGTGGTGGCACATCACGGCTCTGTCTTGAGAATCGACTCCATGCTTCCAGTCGAGTACACTTTGATCAGGCAGCAACACTGACAATTTTCCCAAAAGGGAAACCCATGATGGGCCATTCGTTCCAGGGTCAGCTAAAAGTTGGACAACAATTACAGCTTGGGCACACACCTGACAAGGAAATGACACCTCCTCCGAGGCGCAGGGACTTCACCATTAACAACCTACCTCTCAAATGGGCCTTTCTCTGAAGGCTCGCTTTTCACCTGTGACCAAGTCGGCCAACCAGCACCAGGCCTGCTTCCGACTCTTCATCACTTCTGGGGTCATTTGCCCCGACTCCTATTCTACTCCTTTCCCCCCACCCCACTATCTTTGATCAACAAGGGAGTCAAGGATTATTGGTGGGGGGTGGGAGGGCAGACAAAACAGTGGAGTTGAGGCCACGATCAGGTCAACCATGATCTTATTGAACGGTGGAGCAGGCTCGAGGAACCAAGCAGCCTATTGTGTTGTAATATGCCTTTAAGGGATAGCAGCATGACATCACTAGAAGGGAAATGCGTCATGAGATCCAGTCAGAGTTTCACTTTTGCTTTTGAGCAGAGCACACAAACACAGCTCTGCCACTGATGTCTTCAAGCTTTCTACCTGTGTATAACTGTTCTCATGTGCCTAGTCTTAATAAATGAACCCACAAAGTACTTACCCAATCCCTTAAGAGTGATTGGTGCCATTATATCATTATAAAAACACAACATGGTGTTCAAACAGCCTGGCAGCAGTTAGATTGTGCCACATGGCATGAGATGACCCTTGACGTTTTGGTCAGACTGCAACAGGTTTGCCGTGTCGGAGAGTGTTGAAATCACAGCGTGGTGATGCACAGAAAAGCTTTGGGGACAGAGGCTGGGAAAGTGTTCAAATAAAGAGCTGGTATGCAGATGGATTCCTCGTGGTGCTATTGCAGCGCATAGCTTGTCAATTCCATGAGTGGGACAGAGCATTAAGAGGACCAGCATCGGATCAGCTCAGGCGGGAAAGGTGAGTGACAAGGATGTGGGCCGGATGGATAGCGAGCGAGGGAGAATCAAAGGGCAAAAAGTCATGAAAGGTGCGATTATAATGGGCGAAACTTCAGAAAGGCGTGCAAAAGCGGCTACAATGACACTTATTCCAGCTACTATAGGAGAAGGAAGGTCAGAGGGACATTATCAGAAAGTCCACTAAATTCCCCAGTTTGAATTGGGATGAAGCTGACCTACTATCGGAATTCAGAATGTTTAAACAGTGTACAGAGCTATAGATCCTTGATTCAGGTGTGTCTAAACCAGACAAGCAAGCCATAAAAATTCACCTAGCAACTGGGAATGAAAGCCTGTACAGGCTGAACACGTCATGATTAACAGCAGAAGTGCTAAAGGATCCCCAAAAGATATGGACTACATTGGAAGACCGGTTCCAAATCAGGTTAAACTTCCATCTTCATCGACTCGAGTTCATGTCATTTTGACAACAGCCTCCAGAATCCATAGACCACTTCATCAGCAGATGCAGAGAAAAGGGTACGGACTGTGATTTTTCAAACACAGAGCTAGCAGACAGAATTGTGGAGCTGGTGATTGTATCCACTCCTTTGTAAGCATTCCAGAAAGATCTGCTAGATAATTCCAAAACATATAGCATCAAAGAGTTACTCAAGGATGGACATAAGTACAAAGTGATCCTCACACTAGTGACAATCAGTCAGACCTCACGCCTCAGATCAACTTCAGAAATGACTCCTATCACCTCAGTTCATGATCTAACATCAAAATATCCAGAACGTTTTGACAAAATTGGCTGTCTCAAGGGAGCTGCAACTTTACACTTGCAGGAGAATGCAGGTCCATCCATTGATTGGGTACATTTTGTGAAACGCGAATGCCAACAGCGACAAGAAGAAACGGTGAAAGATTCCACACTGTAGAAACTGTGGAAAACCATCATTGACGGATGGCCTGGTTCAATTCAGCATGTCCACAAACATGTGAGATCATTTTGGCCTTTTCAGGACAAGCTAGGCACCTCCTCCTGAGAGTTATTTTTAAAGGCAGGCTGGCCATCATACCGGAATCTTTGTGACCTGATATTCTTCAACAACTTCATCACTCACAAATGGGCATAGATCAGATGAAAAGACTCACAAGAGAGACCGTCTATTGGCCAGGTAACAACAATGACAATGTTGTTGTCAAGAAGTGTGAGGCATGTTAAAATTATATGCCAAGTCAGCATAAAGAACCATTGATTCCACATGAAGTTCCTACACACCCTTGATCCAAAATCACTTCCAACCTCTTTCATGTCCATGACACTGGCTTCATGGTCATTGGCGACTACTTTACCAAGTACCCCATTATTTGACAATTGCACAATGCGTCAAGCACACTTGTCATGCACATTCTAAGTGCTATTTTCAGTTTATTTGGTGCGCCTAGAGAGATCATTATGGATAACAGTCTACAATTTATTGGTAAGTCCGCTCATGGCACGGAAAATCCCAGCCATAGACTCAGTTCTATCCACTTATGTAATGGTAATTAAACATGAACATATATTGTAAATAATTCTACTTCTTTTGAAGGGGGCGGGGTGTATCATTAAAAAGAAAGGGGGATGTTATAATAAGACTTTAAGGGATAGCAGCATGACATCAACAGAAGGGAAGTGTGTCATGTGATCCAGTCTTAGTTTCACTTTTGCCTGTGAGCAGAACACACACACACACACACACACACAGCTCTGATGTTTTCAAGCTTTATACCCATGTATAATTGTTCTCATGTGTCTAGTCTCAATAAATGAACCCACAACGTGTTTATCTAATCCCTTATGAGTGATCAATGCCTTTATATCATTATAACAACACGACATACTCCTGCTCCTATTTCTTATGTTCTTATATTCTTCACCATCATTAGTAAAATCCGAGCTATTAACTGAGTTTAGAAGTTTAAAGGATGATTTAATCAAGATGTTTAAGATGATTAAAGGATATCCATCCCAGGGGTTCAAAGGGAATAAGTGAAAACATTACAGGCACCCTAAATATAATCATCCAAAGTTCTCTTAATTTGGAAAAACTGTTCCTTTAGATTGGAAAATTGTGCCTGTCATTCTGCACTTTGAGAGGTAAGAGAGAGAATCCAGAGAATTATAGACCAATTAAACTAATATCTGTTGTCTGGAAATGACAAGAGTTTATAATTAAGGATGGAGTGACTCAACACCTTGAAAATTCTCACATTATCGGAGAGAGTCAGCCTGGATTAGTAAAGGTTAGGCCATGCCTGGCCAACCTGAATGAACTTGCTGAAGAGGTGACTAAAGTAAAGGACAAAGGAATGTCTATGGGTGTTATTTATATGGACTTCCAGAAGGCATTTGATAAACTCCCTCATAACAGACTGTTAGTCGGATTGGAGTTATGGATCTGATTAGGAAATTGGCCAAGCGACAGGAGTCAGAGAGTAGGGATAATGGGCAGGTACTCTCATTGGCAGAATGTGACCAGTGTGACCTACAAGGATCTGTGTTGGAGCCCCAACGATTCGCCATATTTATTAACGACTTAGATGGGATAGAAAGCTACATATCCAAATTTACTGATGACACAAAGATAAACAGCATTGTAAACAGCATAGATAGAAATGTAACTTACCAGGAGATATTGACAGGTCAAGTGAATGGGAAAAACTGTAGCAAATTCTGCGGGACTAAACCTCACTGTATATTTTTATAAAATATATATAGATATCCTCATTGCTATTTCAAAAAATTCAAAACTGAACAAGATCCTTAAAATGGCTGAATCTATGTCTGTCTATGGCCCCTGAACAAAACAAGCCACATGTCAGTTTCAGGGAAACTCACACCTCGTTATCTCTGAGGAGACACTAACGGAGAGCACCTGTGGACTGCACAGCCCAACTTCAAAGAGAGCTATACAAAGGCCATCTGCATTTAATAACCCAGGCTGGCCAGAAAGAGACTGATGGTCTGCTAAGACAAAAGGCCCCGCAACTTTTCTTTCAACTCGTAATAACTGAGGCATTTAATAAATTTTAAGACCCAGCTGTATTTCAAACAATGGATATACATCCCTTGTTGCAGACTGGGTGGAGGTGGGGTCATGTGATTTGGGCCTCTGGCTTGAACAAGTTAATATTGCCTTGCAGAGCTGCTCAATCTGCTGTTTAACATCTAACTGGCAGGCCACACCAAAGGAGCTCTGGTCCGGGTTGGACACTTGACCCCATGTGCCCTGCATCTGCTGGAAGTTCTGTACCATTGCCTATAAAAATGATTAATTTCTGAGTGCCTATTTCATCGTGTTGTTACAATCCCAGCTGATGTTATTATTGGACAAGTCAGATCCCAGAGTGAAACCTGGCTTGATAGATGAAATGAACTATATTACACCAAACAAAAAGGTTGGAAAGATTTCAATCCAAAAATGCAAGAAAATGAGTCAAATTACACTTACTCCTTCACCACAACTATACCTTTACAGATACATACAAATTCATAAAGATAACACAACTTACAATATCTATCTTATTGTAATATCCACCTTAAGTACGCAGCACTTGCACACTATTAGGCGAACGGTGGTCGGACACATCACACTCCAAAATCAAGTGACTGACGCCACCAAAGCTGATTCTATGGCTCTCTCATCAACCCCACCCCGCCAGACGCTTGTCACACTGTGAGCCAACCAGTCTCACTGAAACTCTATCTTTCTTATGAGGGTTTCCAATCTCCATGCTTGAAGAACTTGCTTTGGAATTCTCTCCAAAATGACACTTTCTCTCGGACGTCTTCAACCAGTCTCCAGCTCCAGGGATTCAAGCTCTCCATCCAAAATTCCTTCCGTTGGATCTCTTTGTGCTAACAAGCTCCACATTCCACACACACACTCTCTTAGATTTCAGCTATGTCAAGCAGAACACTACTGCTCCAAAAGCCTGTAGAAAGGAGTCACCAACCTTCGGCTGTCTCCTCAGATCTTCTGGCTTCTCTCACACCCATTTTGCTTTAAGTCTGCTCCCTGCAGCTTCATCTCTTTAATTCATGGTCTTTTCCTCTGTTCCTTACTTTTAACTGCACTGAACATGGCCCCTTTCCGATTCCTGTCCTTGTTCCTTGACTTGACTGTCTTCCTGAGGCCTATTTCTGTCCCACTCCCTGGATTTTGGAGCATTCTTCTTTTCTTTGGGATGTGTTCCCTGCAGCTCCTGTCCTGCCTCTTCTGGCACTTTCTGTGGAATGGCACTCTCATCTAGGTCACCTGACCTTTTCGCGCTGTTGCACTTTTAGGTTCTTCTTTCCCTTCTGCATAGCCACACGGAAACAGTTTCCAGCTGAAAAAAATAAAAGAAACAAACTGTGCATGTGTGTGAGGCCATTTACCAGCCTGAAGATATCGAAATGGACCAAATGCACGTGTGCAGCCATTCTCCGGCAGGTGCATGCGCAGAGACCACCAGGGCCAGCTAGGAACTACAGTTCCCAAACTCCGAGGGCCCAATCTTCATTTTAAAAGGTAAATTTCTCTTTTCCTCTTATTTTCTTTTGGAGTTTGTCACAGTGTGAAGTCAACACCACTGGAAAAGCAAATTATCCAGCATCGGTTTTCAACCCGCTGACCTCGGTGAAGGAATACCTATTTGGACTTTGATTCTGGATTCTGGAACCCAGGTGAACCAATATTTATTTTCCCTGTGGTCTCTGTACTGTAAAACCTTCTTTTCTCTATCCCTCTCATTATTGTCTGAGTGTGGAGGCGATGTTGTAAACCCTCCTCTCAAGTTTTGAGTGTGTGTAAATAAATTAACCCTTTGAGTTCCGCCTATCTCAGGTTTGCTGTGGGGTTATTAATAGAAACTTGGATCACATGAAAAACCAAAGGTTTGGGAAATAAGCCACTGGTTATAAAGAGGGACGCAAATCAGAACATCTTTCTTTTTAAGGACGGGTGGTGAGAGGAGAAACTAGGGCTGTTTAAATTAAACCCCCTCCTGCCTATAACAGAAATGGATTTCAGTGTCGGTAAATGTGATGTTATCCATGTTGGGAAAGCATTAATTACAGATCAGTATGTATTAAAGAAGCCTCCATAGTCTTCGGTAGGTTAACTGCAAGCCTTTATTAACTTCTAGGACTATTTACACATGTACAGTAAAGTCTCTATGCTTAGGTCAACACACGTCTGCGCAATACCACATTGACCCTGGGTCTGGGTCACATGCCTTCTTACATCACCGTGAAGGCAGTACTGTATTCAGTCCCACATTAACCCAATATGGGCCATACCCTTATACTACACCACACCCACCCAAATCATTATCCAATGTATTTGGAGTTATACTAGCTTACTTCATGTCTTACATTGTTATCAGTTCCATATGGCTACATTGCTGTTACTACATTCTCACTTCCCCAATCAACATCCCCCCTTTCAAGTCCTTGAACTTAAAGGTTCAGATGGTCTGGAGGCCTGATCACACTTCCATATCTTATTCACTGTTCTGTCAGAGCAGTGGTAGGCTCTGATGTCTCTAGCTTTCCCTGTTAGTCTGGAGGTTGAGCTGGCCTCTTGCTATGCTTCCATTCCTTCGTGTTGAACCGCACTTGGTCAGTCCGACTGTTGCATTGATCGGTGGTTGCTGCTCTAACTGGTTTCTTGTGGAGTGGACGGACATTGTGTTCATCTCCTTGTCACTTCTTCCACTTTTTCCGTCATCATGTGGGTCATATCAATGTCCTCTGTGGCTGAGGGAGAGCGTTCCTGTGGAGAGAGGAAGGTTTAATGGTGCACTCACCTCTGCTTTTCACTGTCAGCCATGGATGACTGCTACCAGATTCCAGCGTTTCTTGTTGCTTTGTCATGCCAGCTGGGAGTTGCAGTGTATACGCAGTGGTGGCAGTGTTGGCCTGCTGTACCGTTGTCGAGGCCAGAGGCAGAGGCGTCTCGGACTGCTGATCACTCTCTTTCAGCTCTTTCACTGGAGGCGTCATGGTTACCTCTTGGGTGATTGACTGGTCTGAACGTTGAGGGTTTCCTAGGACCTGCAACAGGAATGGACAAACCTGCTCCACAAAGAGGGAAGACGGTTCAGAGCTGACGTCCCAGTCAGGATACTTTTTTTTCTTTGTGTACTTGCGAACGAGTCGTTCTGGATGATTAATAACCTAGGCCCAACCATCTTCAGCTGCTTTATCAATGACCTCCCTTCCATCATAAGGTCAGAAGTGGGGATGTTCGCTGATGATTGCACAATGTTCAGCACCATTCATGACTCCTCAGATACTGAAGCAGTCCATGTCCAAATGCAGCAAGACCTGGACAATATCCAGGCTTGGGCTGACAAGTGACATGTAACATTTGTGCCAGACAAAGTGCCAGGCAATGACCATGTCCAACAAAAGTGAATCCAACCATCACCCCTTGACATTCACTGGCATTACCATCACTGAATCCCCAACTATCAACATCCTGGGAGTTACCATTGACCAGAAACTGAATTGTACTAGCCACATAAATACTGTGGCTACAAGAGCAGGTCAGAGGCTAGGAATCCTGCAGTGAGTAACTCACCTCCTGACTCCCCAAAGCCTGTCCACCATCTGCAAGGCACAAGTCAGGAGTGTGATGGAATACTCCCCTCTTGCCTGGATGAGTGCAGCTCCAACAACACTCAAGACGCTTGACAACAACCAGGACAAAGCAGCCCACTTGATTGGCACCACATCCACAAATATTCACTCCTTCCACTACCGACAAACAATAACAGCAGCGTGTACCATCTACAAAACTCACCAAGGCTCCCTAGACAGCACCTTCCAAACCCATGACCACTACCACCTAGAAGGACAAGGGCAGCAGATAGATGGGAGCACCACCACCTGGAAGTTCCCCTCCAAGCCACTTACCATCCTGAGTTGGAAATATATTGCCGTTCCTTCACTGCCGCTGGGTCAAAATCCTGGAAATCCCTCCCTAACAGCACTGTGGGTGTACCTACACCACATGGACTGCAGCAGTTCAAGAAGGCAGCTCACCCCAACCACCTTCTCTAGGGTAACTAGGGATGGGCAATAAATGCTGGCCCAGCCAGCGAAGCCCACATCCCGTGAATGAATTTAAAAAATGACATATTTCCCATCTAGTGATTTGATGCTGATATCCCTTAAAGGCAAATTGTAACAGAGCGTAAACAAGGTGTGATCTGCCACATTGGCAACATCCTCACACACAAGAGCTGAACATGAACATGGAGTAAGAGAGGTCCTCAAGGCTCCCCAAGAAGCAAGTCGCATGCTGAACCACAGGTGTGAGTTCACCAGAACCAACATAAGATTCCTAGGACACATCATCCTTCGGCAGGGTATTACAGCCAATGCACAGAAAACAAAGGCCATTCTTGAGTTTCCCCAACTGATGTGCATCACTGACATTCAGCGTTCCCTGGGGATGGTAAACTGGTTGAGAAGGATTATCCCTAAATTGGTCACACTCATGGAACCACTGAGAGACCCCCTCCTGCGGAAGGGCCAGCAATGGTTCAGGGGCACGCAACAAATCGAGACCTTTTGATCCATTAAAACTCGCCCAGCCTCCTCAGATGTTCTGGCGTGCTAGGACCCCACATTGCCTATGGTCATCACTGCAGACACTTCCTCTCTGGGCCTTGGCTGTGTTCTCATCCAACTTCAAAGGACAGTGATAGGAAGCCTGGCTATTTTGCTTCGGGAATATTTCGCACAGAAACTGAACGAACCTCTGCTTCTCTTGAGAAATTGGCACTGGCAGTTACATGGGCAGTCGGGTGATTTTCTGATGGGGCTTCCCTTCCAGGTGAAAACACACCTCGAGTGCCTCATAACACTTCTCAATGACACAGAGATTGCTAAAATTCAACGTGTTCAACAGTTTCACCTCAGGCTGATGGGGTATTGTTATACAGCCGCCTACGTACCAGGCAAATCACGAACCACAGCCGCTCTCTCTCCAGAGCCCTGATCAGCCATGCCATTACTCTCGGTTTGACATTGCTGTTAGAAGTCGGAGCAGTTTCCTTGACTGTCATGAGCCTCCTGCCCACATCTGCCCCGAATCTCCAGGATGAATGTGCTGAATGCCTTCAAATCCAGGAGTTCTGTCTCCAAGGGAGGTCCAAATACAACCCTACCCACTGTCTTATCTGCAAATACTATGATCAATGAGCCTATTTAACCATCGTGCATGACCATCGTTTGGCCAGTCCACATGCCATGTGACAAGATATTCTTCAGTGTTCACTGAGATTGCCTAGGCACTGCTAAATGCAGAGAGGGCGCCCTGTAATCAACGTGGTGACCGGGCATCACGTGATCCGTCTAGGATTTTGTCTTTTCCTCTCACACCTGCCGCATTAACACTTCAATGCCAACAGAACTCCTGGTACCACCTGCCTTTCCTCATCACGGGTGGCAGAAGTTGGAGTTCGCCCTCCCTGACTTCCACATGGTTATTGATTATTATTCTCAACGGTTAGAAATAATCAGGATTCATACAACCACATTAGAGCCCATCGTCATGGCGCTGCAGACTGTCTTTTACCGGTGTTACCACTGGCACCCGGGTGAAATTATTTCAGATAATGGGCCCAGATTTGCCAAATACCAGTTTTGGCAGTTCACCGTTGCTAATGGGGTCTCTCATGCCACCAGCTCTCCCTTTGACCCACAAGCTAACACGAGCTGAGTGAGCAGGCTGGACTAGTGAGGGCCCGATGTCCAGGAATTCAGATTAGCATGCAGCATCGGGCTGCTCCCCTGGCCAACAGATTCTCTCTGGCCAAACTCCTTGTGGGCCATCGTTTAAAAACACAGGTTCCCCTGTCGCCCGCAAATCGTCAGCCTCATATCACCCTGCTGACCACAACACAGTGAGGATGAAGGAGGAGGAAATGCCAATGCAACAATGCCAGGCACAGAGCGAAGGCTCTGCCACCTTTGACGTTTGGGCCAGCGAGTCTGGATCCGGGACTGAAAAGTCAAAGGCCTCATTCTCACTAACACAGACGCCCGCACTTGTATATGGCCCAGATGCTGCCTGGTACCATCAGTAGGAACAGACAAGCCCTCATTGCACTCACTCCCACCAGGCCACAGGGTTTTGACTACCACAAAGAGCCAGAAGACCTCCCGAAACACTTCAGATGCTCCAAGGGGTGTTGACCCACCCCAGGACCCACTCCCAGTCCTCTGCCCCAGTGGAGCTCCAGGACACGTTCAGACAGAGCGGCGAAGGGTCCCCAGAGACTCAGTCTGTAGCTGGGGGGCATGGGTGTGGGGGGAGAGGAGACAGCAATGTAAATAGTTCAAAAACAAAGGTCATGTAAATAGCTAAAGAGATAGTTTCATATTGTCGTTAAAAAGAAGCTAGTATACTGGGGGAGGTGTAGTATAAAGGATTAACAGAATGGGTATGATAATCTATGGGGCACATGATGATGTGGCACTGACATCAGGCAGTCATGTGCGAGGTACAGTAGGTGGCAGAAGGGCTGCGCAGAGGGGAAATGTGCCCCCCCCACCCGATAACTCACTATGTACATCCTGTATATAGGGCTAATAAACTAGTTTTTAAGTAGACACCCTGATACACCTACGGCTCTTCCTTCCTAGAACCCTGGCCTAACACCTTCTACAACAGTTTGTAGTTAAGATGCCTTTGTCAGTCTGATGCTTCATTTACAGCAGGTCCTGGGGGGGTTGGAGGTGTGGTGGAACAGAAAGGATGGAGAGTGGGGAACCCCTAATTCTAGGAGTGTCCGAGAGTAAATTCATTCACAAATTCCGAGATAAGTTCCTGAAACACTTTGGAAGGAATGCGGGAAATGTTGTTTGATCAAAGGGAGTTTGCGGGCCTCGTGGCCCTGAGGGTTGCTTCTCCCTAGTGTTGTGTGTGTGGGATCACCGCTGTGTGTGCAAAGAAAACAAGCACTGAAAGGTTGAAGAATGCTTCACTGCTTGAACATCACAAACCAATACTGCAGCTCCAGCACTCAGTAAATCTCAGCTTCAGCGCTCGACTCCCAGGCTTAAGACACTGACTAAGCTTCAAGAATTAGAAATCAGGAGAGAGGTCAAGGCCTTGGAGAGGGGTTGGAGGAGATTTACTGCAGTGCTTCAGGGATGATGGACTACAGTTGATGTGGAGAGACTGGAGGAGCTGGGATTGTTCTCCTTAGAGCAGAGAAGGTTAAGGGGGATGGTTAATAGAGGTGTTCAAAATCAGAAAGGGTTTTTATGGTGTAAATAAGGGGAACCTGTTTCCAGTGGCAGGAGGGCCGGTAACCAGAGGGACACAGATTGAAGAGAATTGGTAAAAGAACCAGAGGGGGGAGATGACGAGAATGTTTTTTACGCAGCGAGCTGTTGTGATCTGGAAGGCGCTGCCTGAAAGGGCGGTGGAAGCAGATTCAATAGGAACTTTCACAAGGGAATTGGAGAAATACTTGAAAGGGGAAAAAATTACAGGACAATGGGGAAAGAGCAGGGAAGAGTGGCATTAATCGGATAATTAGAAGGAAATCTGCTGCCCTTCTGCCCTTACTCGGTCTGGCTCTCGCTGTGACTCCAGTCCCACACTGAGGAGATTGACTTGGAAGCCCCAGCAAGACTCTCAGTTCAGGGTAACTAGGGATAGGCAAAAAATTGCCAGCCTTATCAGCAATTCAGACATCCTGAGAATGAATTGAATAAACATTCAAATGAAATTCTAACGTCTTGTACAGCGAGAAAGCCAACTCCTTGCTAAATTTGGAATGGATTTTAAATCACCTCAAAAAAAAACCACAGCTGCCATTTTGGATAGATTCCAAATCGACCAAATATGCTTAAGAAATACGAGCATTTCTCTAATAGGGGGTCTAGGCTCCAGGAGCACAGTCAGATTCAATTTCCCAAAATAAATTATTATTCCAAACTCCACACAACCAAATTCGGAAAATCATCACTTTTACTTTGCCTTCATTTGGCTACCGGCTGAATGACTGACTGCTCGATAGTGCGGCCCTGTCACTGTGTCACTGACTGACCCCTCGACAGTGCGGCCCTGTCACTGTGTCACTGGCTGACCGCTCGACAGTGCGGCCCTGTCACTGTGTCACTGACTGACCCCTCAATAGTGCGGCCCTGTCACTGTGTCACTGACTGACCCCTCGACAGTGCGGCCCTGTCACTGTGTCACTGACTGACCCCTCAATAGTGCGGCCCTGTCAGTGTGTCACTGACTGACCCTTCGACAGAGCGGCCCTGTCACTGTGTCACTGACTGATCCTTCGACAGTGCGGCCCTGTCACTGTGTCACTGACTGACCCCTCGACAGAACGGCCCTGTCACTGTATCACTGACTGACCGCTTGACAGTGTGGCCCTGTCACTGTGTCACTGACTGACCCCTCAACAGTGCGGCCCTGTCACTGCGTCACTGACTGACCCCTCGACAGAACGGCCCTGTCACTGTGTTACTGACTGACCGCTCGACAGTGCGGCCCTGTCACTGTGTCACTGACTGACCCCTCGATAGTGCGGCCCTGTCACTGTGTCACTGACTGACCGCTCAACAGTGCGGCCCTGTCACTGTGTGACTGACTGACACCTCGACAGTGCGGCCCTGTCACTGCGTCACTGACTGACCCCTCGACAGAACGGCCCTGTCACTGTGTTACTGACTGACCGCTCGACAGTGCAGCCCTGTCACTGTGTTACTGACTGACCCCTCGATAGTGCGGCCCTGTCACTGTGTCACTGACTGACCGCTCGATAGTGCGGCCCTGTCACTGTGTCACTGACTGACCCCTCGATAGTGCGGCCCTGTCACTGTGTTACTGACTGACTCCTCGATAGTGCGGCCCTGTCACTGCATGACTGACTGACCCCTCGACAGTGCGGCCCTGTCACTGCATCACTGACTGACCCCTCGACAGTGCGGCCCTGTCACTGCGTCACTGACTGACCGCTCGACAGTGCGGCACTGTCACTGCGTCACTGACTGACCCCTCGACAGTGCGGCCCTGTCACTGCATCACTGACTGACCAATCGATAGTGCGGCCCTGTCACTGTGTCACTGACTGACCCCTCGACAGTGCAGCCCTGTCACTGTGTCACTGACTGACCCCTCGACAGTGCGGCCCTGTCACTGTGTTACTGACTGACCCCTCGATAGTGTGGCCCTGTCACTGTGTCACTGACTGACCCCTCGATAGTGCGGCCCTGTCACTGTGTTACTGACTGACCCCTCGATAGTGCGGCCCTGTCACTGTGTCACTGACTGACCCCTCGATAGTGCGGCCCTGTCACTGTGTCACTGACTGACCCCTCGACAGTGCGGCCCTGTCACTGTGTCACTGACTGACCCCTCGACAGTGTGGCCCTGTCACTGTGTCACTGACTGACCCCTCGATAGTGCGGCCCTGTCACTGTGTTACTGACTGACCCCTCGACAGTGCGGCCCTGTCACTGTGTTACTGACTGACTCCTCGATAGTGCGGCCCTGTCACTGTGTCACTGACTGACCCCTCGATAGTGCGGCCCTGTCACTGTGTCACTGACTGACCCCTCGACAGTGCGGCCCTGTCACTGTGTCACTGACTGACCCCTCGACAGTGTGGCCCTGTCACTGTGTCACTGACTGACCCCTCGACAGTGCGGCCCTGTCACTGTGTTACTGACTGACTCCTCGATAGTGCGACCCTGTCACTGTGTCACTGACTGACCGCTTGATAGTGCGGCCCTGTCACTGTGTGACTGACTGACCGCTCGATAGTGCGGCCCTGTCACTGTGTTACTGACTGACCCCTCGACAGTGCAGCCCTGTCACTGTGTTACTGACTGACTCCTCGATAGTGCGACCCTGTCACTGTGTCACTGACTGACCGCTCGATAGTGCGGCCCTGTCACTGTGTTACTGACTGACCCCTCGACAGTGCAGCCCTGTCACTGTGTTACTGACTGACTCCTCGATAGTGCGACCCTGTCACTGTGTCACTGACTGACCGCTCGATAGTGCGGCCCTGTCACTGTGTCACTGACTGACCCCTCGACAGTGCGGCCCTGTCACTGTGTGACTGACTGACCGCTCGATAGTGCGGCCCTGTCACTGTGTTACTGACTGACTCCTCGATAGTGCGACCCTGTCACTGTGTCACTGACTGACCGCTCGATAGTGCGGCCCTGTCACTGTGTGACTGACTGACCCCTCGACAGTGCGGCCCTGTCACTGTGTGACTGACTGACCGCTCGATAGTGCGGCCCTGTCACTGTGTTACTGACTGACCCCTCGATAGTGCGGCCCTGTCACTGTGTTACTGACTGACCCCTCGACAGTGCGGCCCTGTCACTGTGTCAATGACTGACCCCTTGATTTTCTTTTTGCAAAAATATACTTTATTCATAAAATATCTTCAACCACATTCCAAACCATTTCAAAAACACCATCACAAAGGTACAATCAGGTTCAACTTTTACAACCTGTATCACAAGGTGCATCAGTACAAACAATGAATATTACAATCATTTTCAGACATTCATTTTGAGCCGTACAGCCCGAAGGTCTCTACGCAGTTCCCAGCCCCTCGGTGCACTGTGGTAGAAAGGTCTTAGACAGCGACCCTTCCCCATTGCGCCTTTGCGGTGGCTGCCCCAAGCTTTAGTGCGTCCCTCAGCACGTAGTCCTGGACTTTGGAATGTGCCAGTCTGCAACACTCGGTCGGGGACAACTCTTTGCGCTGGAAGACCAACAAGTTTTGGGCAGACCAAAGAGCGTCTTTCACCGAGTTGATGATCCTCCAGCTGCAGTTGATGTTTGTCTCGGTGTGTGTCCCTGGGAACAGCCCGTAGAGCACAGAGTCCTGTGTCACAGAACTGCTCGGGATGAACCTCGACAGCAACCACTGCATCTCTCTCCAGACCTTCTTTGCAAAGGCACAATCCACCAGGAGGTGAACAACGGTCTCTTCCCCACCACAGCCACCTCGAGGGCAACGTGCAGAGGGGGTGAGACTCCTGGCATGTAGGAAGGATCTGACAGGGAGGGCCTTTCTCACCACCAGCCAAGCTATGTCTTGGTGCTTGTTGGAAAGTTCTGGCGATGAAGCATTCTGCCAAATGACTTTGACAGTCTGCTCGGGGAACCATCCCACAGGGTCCACCCTCTCCTTATCCCTCAGGGCCTCTAGGACGTTACGTGCCGACCACTGCCTGATGGACTTGTGCTCAAAGGTATTCCTCTGCATAAATTTTTCCACGAGGGACAGGTGGTACGGCACGGTCCAACTACTTGGAGCGTTCCGCGGTAGCGTGGCCAGACCCATCCTTCGCAACACCGGGGACAGGTAGAACCTCAGCACATAGTGACACTTGGTGTTTGCGTACTGAGGGTCTACGCACCACTTGATGCAGCCACACACAAAGGTGGCCATCAGGATGAGGGCGATGTTGGGCACGTTTTTTTCCCCCTTTATCTAGAGGCTTGTACATCGCGTCCCTGCGGACACGATCCATTTTCAACCTCCAGATAAAGCGGAAGATGGCTCGGGTGATCGCCACCACGCAGGAGTGTGGAATGGGCCAGACCTGCGCCACGTACAGCAACAGCGAGAGTGCCTCACACCTGATGACCAGGTTCTTACCCGCAATGGAGAGGGAGCGTCGCTCCCACATGCCCAGTTTTCTTTTCACCATAGACACTCGCTCCTTCCAGTTTCTAACGCATGCCCCCGGTCCCTCCGCACCATATCCCCAGCACCTTCAGGCCATCAGCCCTGACAGTGAAGGGGACAAAGGATCAGTCAGCCCAGTTCCCAAAGAACATGGCCTTGCTCTTCCCACGATTTACCTTGGCTCCCGAGGCCAGTTCGAACTGGTCGCAGATGTGGATCAGTCTGCGCACCGACAGCGGATCCGAGCAGCAGACGGCGACATCATCCCTGTACAGGGAGGCTTTGACCTGAGTGCCTCCACTGCCTGGGATCGTCACTCCTCTTATGCCCGGATCCTTCCTGATGGACTCAGCAAAGGGTTCTCTGCAACACACAAAAAGAACAGGCGAGAGAGGACAGCCCTGCCTGACTCCAGATTTAATCGGAAAGCTATCTGTTTCCCACCCATTGATTGAGACTGCACGACTGATGTTAGTGTAGAGCAGTTGGAACCAATTTTGAATTCCCTACCCAAACCCCATTTTGGAGAGCACATCCACCATGTAGGTGTGCGATATTCTGTCAAAGGCCTTCTCCTGATCCAGGCTGATGAGGCAGGTGTCCACACCCCTGTCCTGCACATAGGCAATCGTATCTCTGAGCAGCGCGAGGCTGTCAGAGATCTTCCTGCCCAGCACAGTGCAGGTCTGGTCAGGGTGGATCACCAATTCCAGAGCAGATTTGACCCGATTGGCGATGACCTTGGACAGAATCTTATAGTCCACATTCAACAGTGAAATGGGTCGCCAATTTCTAATTTCCTCCCTTCCCCCCTTGTGCTTGTAGATGAGGGTGATGATGCCTTTCCTCATGGATTCTGACATGCTGCCGGCCAGGAGCATACTCTCGTACACTCCTAGCAGGTCTGGGCTGATCCAGTCCCACAGAGCCGAATACAACTCCGCCGGCAAGCCGTCGCTTCCGGGAGTTTTACTCTTCTCGAAGGACTCAGGGGCCTTAGACTGACTGACCCCTCGATAGTGCGGCCCTGTCACTGTGTGACTGATTGGCTCAGTGATGTTGATGTTATTTTCAGAAGGTGTTTGATGAAAGACCACATATTAGACGTGTTGACAAAGTTGAAAACTATGGGATTGAAGACACTGTGCAGCGTGCATATAAAATTGACTACGGTACAGAGAGCAGTGGTGAACTGCTGTTTTTCAGACTGTTGAGTAATACAGTGGTGTTCCCCAAGATCTGATACTAGGACCGTTGCTCTTTTTGATATATAGCAATGACCCTGACTTGCGTATACAGGGCATATCAAAGCTTGCACATAACACAAAACAGAAAATGTAGTTAACTGTGAGGGGGATAGTAACAGACTTCAGGAGAAACGTCGATAGACTGGGGGAATGGGCAGGCATGTGGCAGATACAATTTAATGCAGAGGAATGTTAAGTGATACATTGTGGGAGGGAAATGAGAAGGTTGTGCTGTAAGAGTTGGTACTTGTCTATTGTCTCTCCCCAGTTTAATTTCTTTCTGTTCTTTACAAAGAGTTTGAGTCAATTGCCGTCATCTTTGTCCTTAGCACCCAGCAGGGCCTGGCACTGATTTCAAACATACTGGCTAACCAACCTTTTCAAAGAAGAGTTGGAGTTTAAAACCATTCACCAAGGCACAACCCCTAAAGAGTCGATCCAGCCTGCAGTCAGTGTAAGCTAACAGCTCCCTCTGTTGATAACTGAATCAGACAGAGAAGCAAGGCAGGGGCAGTTACTTTCCACATCACTGTGCCTAGTGATCAGAACCACGATAGTGGTTCAGTGAGTGAGTTTTTTGAACAGTTATTGTTACTGGGAACATATTAGTGGGCATGTTCACGAGTGTGTACATCCAGGTTTCTGTAAAGGCAGTAACATATGCGAGAGCGAAGGAACCTTCTGTCACAAAGATCATGGCCATCATTTCACCTACATCTCCTGCTCCCCTTCATTCTCCCAGTTCAACCAGCCAGACTTTCCCTTAAATTTCCCACTTGTCCTCTCCCTGAACTCATATCTTCCTCTAGTTTCTCTCCTATCTCCCCTCATGCTCTCTCTGAGCTCATCTTGTCCATGAGACCCACCTCCTGCTCCCTCAATCCTATTCCCATGAAACTCCTGACCACCCAACTTCTCCTGGTCCCTGTGTTAGCCGATATTATTAATGGAGCTGTCCCCCTCATATTTAAATATACTCTCATCGCACCTTCCCACTAAAACCCAACCCTTGACCTCACTGTTCTTGCAAACTACCATCCCATCCTCAACATCCCTTTCTTCTCCATAGTCACCTCCCAAATCTTTCCCAGAATTCCATGTTTGAATTCCTCCAATCAGGTTGCTGCCCTGCCATGGTACCAAAGCTGTAGTATGATTGGTTAATAGTTATGGTAATGAGTTAGTGATGCAGATCATGATGTAACAGTGACATCAGCAGTCCAGAGACTCTGTACAGCAGCTGGAATATTCTGTACACAAGAGGGATGTGCCTACCAGCTAACTCATGCTGTATGTAGTGTAAATAAACCAGTTTGATGTAACTATCTGAGTTAGACCATAGTTGCTCAAGATAAGCCACAGAACCAGTATAGGAGACATGGTAGCAGCAATGGTGACACCGGCCTTACAAAGGCTAATGTCATTAACAGAACATTCACGGAGCAAAACTGGGCAAACCTGATCAAACCGACAATCTGCAAACATAAGTAAGAAGGAGGCAAACAGGAAAGTGGTAGCAATGTCACCACCAGGCAAACAGTCATGGCCCCTACCCTGCTCATTCGAAAGTCTCAAGGGCTGCACAGAGACCAATGTTGGAAATCGTGGTGAGGGAGCTCCCTGTGGTATCAAGCAACCTCGGGTCTCCTTACCAAACATGAGAACCACCAACTTAGCTCATTCCTCTATGCTGCAGAGGCTATTGCCAACAATGTCCTCCTGCGACAGGAGGTAGAAGAGACCTCTTCAGACTTCGAATCTGTTCTAAAAGCCTTCGATGCATATTTCACTCCGAAATGGAATCTTGTCATCGAGTGAGCACAATTTTATCAGATTCCAAAGACCAGGGGAATTTGTCAAATAGTTTCTTGCTGAGGTGTACAGGTTGGCTCGTTGTTGTGAGTTCTGCACATTGAAAGGTGAACGTATGTGTGACCATGTTGTGGTTGGAGCCCGTGTCGCAGAGCTGACAGATTTTTAACAGACCAAACAGGACCACAAAACTGAGCTCTTCAATGTCAGGCAGGCTGAACTTAGGGAGTGAAATCAGGCTCTCATCTACCGACACACCGAGGCTTCAGGGACATCCACTAATCGCTTAGGCCCAAAGGTGTAATCCTGCCACTCAAAAGCCCGCTAAAGGGCGGGAAACCCAACAGCAGCCACCTTGAGGTAAATACGCTGCAGGGCAAAGAAGTAGCAGAGACACCAAGATTTGGGGGGGTGGTGGCGTAGTGTTAATGTCCCTGGACCAGTAATCCAGAGGCCCAGGCTAATGCTCTTGGGACATGGGTTCAAATCCCACCACAGCAGCTGGTGGAATTTAAATTCAATTAATAAAATCAGGAATTGAAAGCTAATCTCAGTAATGATGACCATGAAACTATCATCGATTGTTGGAAAAACCTATCTGGTTCACTAATGTCCTTTAGGGAAGGAAATCTGCCATCCTTACCTGGTCTGGCCTACATGTGACTCCAGACCCATAGCAGTGTGGTTGACTCTTAACTGCCCTCTGAAATGGCCTAGCAAGCCACTCAGTTCAAGAGCAATTAGGGATGGCAACAAATGCTGTCCTTGCCAGTGATGCCCACACCCTGGGCTGAATTTTACAATCCGCAGGCAGGCACACGCCCAACCCAATCAGGTGTAAAATCACACAAGAAGACAGCGGTCAAGTGTCCCGATGTCATTGCGCATTTGCACGATATTCCGCTCGGTGGGCGCGCACAAAAGTCGGAAGTGCACCCACCGATAATTAAGAGGGCAATTAAGCCCATTGACGATGCAATTGTCTCCGATTTTTCATTGCCCGACTAACCTTACAGTTGGCGAACGGGCGAATTGACCAGGCGGCCTTTGCATTTTTCATCAAACCTCATCCAAGGGTCGGATGAAATTTCCTTTATGAAATAAAATAAAAATAAATATCCGTGGACGGCATTTGTATCCGTTATATTTTCAGGCGATTGATTGTGATGCATGGGCATTTTTTTGCAGCTTTTTAAATCTTTGTTTTTAGCATTTTCAGCTCTGCAGCTCCCTGAGGGAGCTGTCTGCCTTCGGGAAGCTTTCTCACAGCGCTCACCCACGCCCACGGAAATGGCATCACTCACCCTCCTCCCGCTCCCACTCCGGCAGCGCTGAGCTTTTCAGCGCGCGTTTCACACTGGCTGCCCGTTAATTGGCCGACCAGCGTGAAATCGCAGTCGGGGGCCGATCGCGGTTAGGGCCCTGTCTCCTGGCCACTCCTGGGCCCGCCAATCGCGGGCATCCACCAAAGGTAAAATTCAGTCCCCCCCCTCAAAGAATTAACAGAAGATTGGTCAGCAGGGACGTAGATTGTTTCTGATGTGGGAGGGACAGTCCTGTAAATTTAAAAACTCCACTAAGGGAAGAAAGCAACAGAATAGACACACAGATCGCACCAAATAATGAACAGAGGCAAACAAATACCATCACAGGTTTCCTTGGAGAAGTCAAGGGCCATGAACAAGACTTCTAGTCCGTCACTTTGGAAGTTAAATGTTTCTAAACTGACTTTGAGTTGGATACTGGAGCTGGCATCTCAGTACTGGCTGATCATTCCGCATGGCTCCACACAATTCCTGTCCAGCCATCAAACATTAAACTCCGAGGTCCAGGTTGAACATATCTATAGGTCAAAGATCAGACCACTGCCACTCTTCACCACAACGGGTTACAGATCACAGTGACCCTCTGTATCCTGCACAATCTAAGCATCTCTTTATTCAGCAGAAATGTGCACATGCAACTGGGCAGGCTGCAAAAAGTGGATGAAGTTCTGCAAACAGACACCAGGGGCAGAATTTTTAGCTCGGCATGTGGGCACGTGCCCAACCTGCTCGAGCGTAAAATAGCGCGTGATGATGTCGGGCAAGCGTCCCAACGTCACCCCTCGCTCGCGCGATATTCCACTCGGCGGGCGCGTGCAAAAGTCAGGAGCACACCCGCCAACAACTAAGAGGACAACTAAGCCCATTAAAGTCCCAATTGTCCCCCATTTTACGTGGTCCGTCCAACATTCCGGTTGGCGGACGGGCTAATCTGCCAGGCGGACTTCGCATTTTTGATGAAGCCTCATCCAAGGGCGGGATAAGGTTTCTGCTATTAAATAAAAATAAAGAAAAACGTTTGGACCGAATTTTCATCATCTGTATGTTCAGGTGACTGATTCTGATGTGTGGACATTTTTTTCTGGGTTTTAAAATCTTTCCTGATTGCTTTGAAATTTGTCAGCTCCCTGAGGCAGCTGCCGGCCTTCAGGGAGCTTTCATTCCGCGCTCCCCCTGGGCTTATGTTAGCGCCCGTCCCCACCCCGGTGAGCGTTTCAAGCTGGCTGGCCCATTAATGGCGGTCAGGGGCCAATCGTGGTTGGCAGTCCGTTCCCTGGCTGCTCCCAGGCCCACCGATCGCGCGCGCGGCCACCGAACTAAAAATCCTGCCCCAGGACTGAATTCTGCCAAGAATTCCCACAGCTCCTCTAGGGGCACGGGAAGCTCAAACTTCAATGCCGTTTTACATTGCTTCCAGATGCTACCTTGGTATGCCGATTTACCCCCAGGAGGTTCCAACACTCTCCGCTGTCAAAAGTTGAAGAGGAACTTGACAGAATGTTACATAGAGGAGTCATATCACCCATCAAAGAGCCAACTAGATAATGTTTGGGGCGCTTAACAGTCCCCAAGCCGAATGGTCAGGTGAGGCTTTGTGTTGACCTCACTCAATGAAACAAATCTATCCAGTGGCGTAGTGGATGATAACTTGGCAAAACTGGCCAACAGCAGCCTCTTCACTAAACTTGATGGTAATAATGCGTTTTGGCAAATAGCCCTCCACCAGGACTCCAGGCTGTTCACAGCATATATCACGCTGTTGGACACTTCTGTTTTAACCGCCTTCCCTTCGGGATATCATCAGCTCCGGAGATATTCTAGCAAACCATGTTAAACATTCTGGAAGGTAAACAGGGAGTCATTTGTCACGTGGATGACATCCTTTTTCCTGGAGAACCACAAGAGAGGAGCATGACCACAGGGTTTGGAGGTTCTCAACGCGTGGCAAGAGGCAGGTCTCAACTTAAATGAGAAATGTGAATTCACCAAAACCACTATCAAGTTCTTGAGGGCACATCGTTCAAAGACAGGATACCATGGTAGGACCCTTAAAAAAGCGTAAGCCATTAGCAGCTTTCCACAAACAATAGCGGCTCCTTGGAACGGTCAGTCAGGTTAGCAATTTGTTTCCAAATTTACAAAAGGGCCAACAGTGGTTCTGGGCGATTGAACAAACCAACGCATTTCAAAGTATCGACAATAGGCTCATCCGTTCAGAGGCACTGGCACATTACCATCCAACACTGCCCACAGGGTGGTGGCCTCCAATGCATCCTCAACAGGCCTTGGAGCTGGACTCAATCGAGTCCAGAAGAATAGCAAGAAAAAGCCTGAACGCTTTGCCTCCAGAGCGTTGACAGAAATGGAGCAATGCTATACAACTATAGAGAAGGAAATGTGGGTGGTGACATGGGCAGTAAAGAGATTCTCCAACTATTTAATAAGTTTACCTTTCCAAATTGTGTTCAACCATTGAACATTACTCACTCATTTGAATTCTACAGAGATTGTCAAAATGCCCCCATGCCTTCAAAGGTTCAGGCCTCAGTTGATGTGTTACCAATGCATGGCCCATATGCACCGGGGAAATCACAGAGCACAACTGACACCCTATCCAGAGCTATGGTTGACCAAACTGTTACCCAGGACTTCATACTTGTTTCCAAGGTGGAAGCATTCTCATCGACCTGGATGAATTCCCTACCAGTCTCTGCATGAAAGCTGCAAGAGGTCCAAAAAGCACAGAAGGAGGATGTGGAGTGGGCCCAAGCCCAAGAAGTTTGCCAACAAGGTTCGTCCAAATACAGTCCTACTGACCAGCTCCTACCCAATATCATGAACAACACAGGCACCTAATGATCGTGGATGATCTTCTGGTCTTCAACAACCACCTGCTCATTCCCAACACAATGGGGGAAGAGACTCTCCATAGACTCCATGGAGTCACCTGGGGATAGAAGAGTGCAGAGCACATGCACAGCAATCTGTGTGGTGACCAGGCATTCCATACACAATCCGGGATTTTGTCGCGTCCTGCCACACGTCTGAAATGAATAGCCAGCCACCCACAGAGCCTCTTCTGTCTCCATCCCACTTCCCAGATAGACCTTGGCAGGAACTGGGACTCGACTCTTTGACTTTCGAGGAAAACCTCCTTACTGCTCCCAGGTAGTTGGAAGCTGCCAGAGTCCAGACCACTCCAGCTGAGACTGCGATCAGGACGCTGCAGAACATGCTCTCCACACACAGGTTTCCAGACAAAATTGTCTCGGATAATGGGCCACAATTCATCTATGAATATTTCAAACAATTTACCAATAACTGTGGGGCCACCCATGTCACCAGTTGTCCTCTCCACTCAGGCCAGTGGAGAGGCTGAGAGAGTCATGAATACCATTAAGATGTTAATGACCAAGAATTCTGACTGGAATTCAGCACTGCTGCGCTACAGAGCTACACCTTTAACCAAAGGGAGGGCTGTAGTAGAATTGGTTAATAGTTATGTTAATAAGTTAGTGATGTGGATCATGATGTAACAGTGACATCAGCAGTCATGTGCTAGAAACTGTACGGCTGCTGGTATAGTCTGTACACAAGAGAGATGTGTCTGCCAAGTAACTCGTCCTCTGTGTAGTATAAATAAACCAGTTTGAAGTAACTACCTGAATCAGACCATAGTTGCTCAAGATAAGATAAACCACACAAGTATACGAAACAGAAACAGTTCTTATCAGAGACACAAATGACATCCTCTGTGACTGTGACACGGGTAAACTTCCCCTTCTTGTCCTTCTCGGCCAGTCTGCAGCCTCTGACACAGTTGACCACACCATCCTTCTCCAACGCCTCTCCACTGCCGTCCAGCTGAGTGAGACCTGCTCTCACCTGGTTCCACTGTTATCAATCTAATCGTAACCAGAGAATCGCCTGCAATGACCTCTCTTCCTGCTCCCACACTATTACCTCTGGTGTCCCCCAAAGATTTATCCTTGGCCCCTCCTATTTCTCATCTACATGTTGCCCCTAGGCGACATCATCCATGAACAGTTAGTTTTCACATGTACAACGATGACCTCCAGCTCTACCTTGCCACCATCTCTCTCGACTCCTCTACTGTTGCTGAATTATCCGACATCCAGATCCAGATGAGCAGAAGTTGCCTCTAATTGGCTTGAGAAGTCTAAAGCTATTGCTATTGGTTCCTGGGACAAATTCTGCTCCATAGCAACTAACTCCATCCCTCTCCCTAGCAACAGTCTGAGATGAAGCCAGTCTGTTCACAACCTCGGTGTCACATATGATCCTGAGATGAGCTTCTGACCTCATACTTGCATCATCAGTATGACTGCCTATGTCCACCTGCATAACATCATCCATCCCTGCTCTGTCTCAGCTCATCTGCTGCTGAAACCTTCATTTGCCTCCAGACTCGACCATTCCAATGCTTTCCTGCAGGCTGGCCTCTCACATTCTACCCTCCATAAACTCGAGGTCATTCAAAAACTCAGCCTTCCTTGTCTTAGCTCACGGTAAGCCTCATTCACCCATCACCCCCCGTACACTCTGGCCTACACTGACCCCATTTAGCAGCACTGACCGGACATCGGTCCTTCTTGTGTGGGTTGGCTTACCCCGGCTCGGACCGTCTCTGCGGCTGGATGGGGTGGACCAAGGTGTGGACCCTGCCCCATGAAGTGCTCTCACCTCTAAGGATGGTCCAATGTTGGTCTCGCAGCTCGGACAGCCTGACTAGCTGCACAGCCTCGTCACGAGGCCTTTCTTGGCTTGGAGAAGATCGGAGAGTGAATCATCCATGACACCCGCCATGATTCGGCCACGGGTGAGTTCGGAGTTCAGGTCTCCGTATCCTGCAGCCCTGCGGTAGAGGTCACTGATAAAGGAATCGACAGACTCCCCAGGCTGCTCGACTCTCCTGTTAACTTTGGCACATTCCAAGATCTTGCTGGATCACAGGTTGAAAACGAGGCCAAAAGATTTTAAAACATTTTCAAACTTAGCAGATGATTCATCTATGACTTGCCTGGCAATGATTTCGTCTGCAATCACCCAATTGAATAAATTAACATGCTAACTTGTTCTGCTTCTGACTTTTTATTTAATCAAGCTGCTGCGCTACATCTGAGGAACCTTTTCCTCCAGTAACTCCAACTGTGAGATTTGTCCTGGCCATAGGCAAGGAACATTGGGGGCAACAATGAGGAATTAAGATCCATGGTCAAAAAATGTTAAAGTGTGGGTGTCCCTTTAAGAGATCAGAGGATTTCAAAATGGCGCCGCTGGCATGGCCGAGGAGAAGATTTTCACGCATTTCAGACTTTTGGCGTGAATTTTAAAATGGCGGCAAAGGGCATGGAGGAGGAAGAAGCTGCAAAATGGCCACGGGTTAGGTCTGGGTCCAGAGGGCAGGCTGGGAGGCTGAAGATTTTGCAAAGTACTCAGGTTTTCATTTCAACAGGGGTTTCTGCATGCTCGATGGTTTTTTGTTTGTTGTGCTCAGGACTCAGGGGAGCCACGTGGGGGTTGGGGGGCAGGTGTGGTGGCACCAAGTAGGAGGCTGGGCTAATGACAAATGTGCTACTGAGTTTTCTGCCTGACTGATTTTTAAAAGAAATAGTTCATAGAACTGGCTTCCCTGGAATGTGAAAAAGATTGTAACTCACTCTGTAGGCTGCTGGCTGCTGGCCCTGCTTTGTCAAAGCTGCTTCCACAGGGATCCAGTAGAGACTTTAGCCTGAGCTCCACTACTGCCTTTTTTTCTACTGCCAGGCTCTTCTGTCTCTGGAGATTTTCAGGTGAATTTTTGCAGCCCTTGAGTGAGGTGTTCTTGGAACAGAAATTCATTGCTGATGTCCTTTTCTTGATTCCTTCAGTCTTTTTACAAAGGATGTGGGTTGTGACCTTCAGCTGCCACCATTGATTGTTGGGTTGCTGCTACCTGTGGTGTGTACTGCTTAGACACCATTAAACAGAAGTTACCAAGAAGTATTTATTAACATTATTGAACGCTGTACATATTTACAGTAGAGAGTACAGGTATGAAGAGGACTCCATGGCATGTCCTTATACGGTGCTACCTAGCTCTACGCTGCTGACCTAAGCTCTAGGTCAGGTTCCTTCTTATGTGGGCGGGACTGTACTCAGTCCCAGGTTAACCTTTAATGTACCAGATCCTTCTACTACACTTTGAGTTTTTGGTCACTCGTCCTAATATCCATTTGTATGGCTCTTTGTGAAGTGATTTGGGACATGTTAATGTATTCAAGGTGCCCCATGAATACAAGCTGTTATTGATATTGTTAATCATTTGTTTATGTGCAATGTTAGGAACATAGGAACAGAAGGAGGCCATTCAGCTCCTCAAGCCTGGTCCATCATTCAAAGAGATTAAGGCTGATTCTTAACTCCATTTATCCTCTTTGGTTCTGTGACCCTTAACCCCTTTACTCAGCAAAAATCCATCAACCTCAGTTTTGAAATTTTCAATTGTCCCCTGGCCTCAACAGCTTTTTGGGGGAGAGAGTTCCAGATTTCCACCCCCCGTTCCCTCCCCCCCCTCCCCACTTTGTGTGAAGAAGGGCTTCCTGAACAACCTGACTCGAATTTTAAGATTCTGCCTCTTTGTTCTGGACCCCCCCACCGGCGGAAATAGTTTCTCTCAATTGACCCTATCAAATCTGGTAATCATCTTAAACACCACATCTTAATCTTCTATATCACAACGCCACCTTGCACAGCGTACAAAGAGCACCCTTCCCAAGTTTTATGTGGCTCGTCCGCATTACAACTACCTCCAGGACTGACCACAGCCGACGGTACTGACTCAGATCTGGTGAGGACCAGCGGTGATCTTGATATGACTGTAGCTTAATGTCAAGCATGGGAAACTGTAGCAACAGAGAGACACGGCTGAGTTAAGGTTAGTTGTTCATTTTGTCTGGAGACATACCCATTAAACACATCACTTGATTCATTGTTTATAAATTAACCAGACCAACAATACAAGAAACAACAACAAGAGTAAACAATAATGCTCCATCGCTAACGCATGGTGCCTTACCCAGCAACATGGGATCTGGCATTATCAGTGTCAGTCTTTACCTGTTCACTGGGCATTAGCATAAATTGTAAAGGGAACAGTTGCTATGGTTCCTGCAAAGCAAGTAGTGATTACGCCCAAGTCCAGATGGTCATCTCCAGAAAGGACACATCAACATGGCTGCCATGGATTCAGAAGTGAAACCAACTTCCATTTTGGAAACCACCTTCCATTGCCCGCTCGGCTTCTAAAGGATGTTCTCCTGTCAGTTCTTCCTCTTAAACCAGTACAATGGTGTGTGGGCACATGACACTTGACAGGCCTGCAGCATCCCATATCTCCATTTACAGGGCCAATAACCTGCAGAAAATTAGAGTTCAGTTTTTAAATGTTTGGCTGCCTGAAGCTTTTGGTTGATGTTCTCGGCCAGTTGCGTTGGCCAGCATTGCAATGCTGCTGCCCAATGGGACCACATGGAGGCGCAATTCACTGTGGTGGAGAACACCCAGGATTAGCACAGCGACTGTAACCCATGCCTCCCACTGCCACACAAAGAGCGAATGGGCTCAGAAAAAGGAATGAGAATAATGCCATCAGCACTCGAGAAAACTACTCGATAGAAAATGAGAACAGTCTATGCAACATGTCCTCGTAAACTAACACTTCCAAGCTGGGAATGATCCGGGTGAATCTGCAGTGATATACACACCATAATAACCTGATAAACCACACATCCCTCACTGTAACACTGATATATCCCACATCCCTCACTGTAACACTGATATATCCCACATCCCTCACTGTAACATTCTGATATACCCCACACCCCTCACTGTAACACTCTGATATACCCCACACCTCTCACTGTAACATTCTGATATACCCCACACCCCTCACTGTAACACTCAGATATACCCCACACCCCTCACTGTAACACTCAGATATACCCCACACCCCTCACTGTAACACTCTGATATACCCCACACTACTCTCTGTAACACCCTGATATATCCCACATCCCTCACTGTAACATTCTGATATACCCCACACCCCTGACTGTAACACTCTGATATATCCCACATCCTTCACTGTAACACTCCAATATATCCCTCACTATTCACTGTAAAACTCTGATATGCCACACACCCTTCACTGTAACATTCTGATATATCCCTCACCCCTCACTGTAACACTCTGATATACCCCACACCCTCACACTGATACTCTGATATACCCCACACTCCTCACTGTAACACTCTGATATACCCCACACCCCTCACTGTAACAATCTGACATACCCCACACCCCTAACTGTAACACTCTGATATATGCCACACCCCTCACTGTAACATTCTGATATACCCCACACCCCTCACTGTAACATTCTGATATACCCCACACCCCTCACTGTAACACTCTGATATACCCCACACCCCTCACTGTAACACTCCGATATACCCCACACCCCTCACTGTAACACTCTGATATACCCCACACCCCTCACTGTAACAATCTGATATACCCCACACCCCTCGCCCTGATATACCCTATACCCCTCACTGTAACACTCTGATATACCCCACACCCCTCACTGTAACACTCTGATATACCCTATACCCCTCACTGTAACACTCTGATATACCCCACACCCCTCACTGTAACACTCTGATATACCCACACCCCTCACTGTAACACTCTGATATACCCCACACTTCTCACTGTAACACACTGATATACCCCACACCCCTCACTGTAACACTCTGATATACCCCACACCTCTCGCTGTAACACTCTGATATACTCCACACCCCTCACTGTAACACACTGATATACCCCACACCCCTCACTGTAACACACTGATATACCCCACACCCCTCACTGTAACACTCGATGTATCCCACTCCATTTTTGTTGTTTTAAACTCTCTAACAGAATCCAGTTTAAGATGGAATATTCTTGTGGTTGGGCTGGTTTCGCTGATATTCCAAATTATATATTCAAATAGTTGGCAGTTGTTGATTCTTTTTCTTGAACAATTTTTGATAATGGAAACCATGTGTGTTTGGAGAGTGAGGCCCAGTGAGTGTTGGTTTTAAATTGTCTCCCTCCATCTTGTAGCTCCTCTGGGACCTGCAAACCTGCCTCTAACATGTGGGGTCTGAGCTCAGTCGCCTCGATTCACCAGCTGACCTGTTGGTGTTTCGATGGATCATTGATCATCAGCTGACTGGGCCCTCAGTGAGTGTTGGAAGCCCTACATATCCAAGCAGGCACCCAGCCAACAGGCAGCAAATGAAGTCAGTGAAATCAGAAATTAATTCTGGAGAAATCAGAACTTCACAACAGGGAACTGGCTCCCAGAATGTTCCATCTCCAGTGACAGAGATTAAACCCGACTGGCGGAATTGGGAGGCGGGGAGAGGTGGCTGGGGACTAGGAGTGGGGAGGTGGAGATGATTGAGGTCAGGGGTGAGGGTGGGAGAGAGGCAGAGGTAGGGAGTCTGGGGACAGGAGACAGTGGAACTCATTTTTCTCCAGCCTTCTTCCTACAGAGGAAGGAGGGCGATTTGAGTTTGACCGTCTGAACTGGGTGTTGGGCTTTAAAAACCCGGAAATCAAAATCTGGGATCTGTAAAAGTGACCATGAAGCTGTTGGATTGTCACAAAAATCCAACTCATTCACTAAAGGCCCTTAGAGAAGGAAGCCTGCCATCCTTACCCGGCCTGGGACTGTAAGTGACTCCAGTCCCACAGCAATGTGACTGACTGTCAACTAACTCTGCCATGACTTAGCGAGGCAAATATTTGTTTCAAACACTAAGAAGGCAGCGTTTCAACTCATGGCTGATAAATGGAGGCTTTATCAGTGACATTTAACATCCCATGAATGAATGAAGAAAACATATGTGTGCTCTCCACTTTTGACACTCTCCCAGAGACCTAGCCTGAGACAAGATGGTTTTCACTGTCCTCTCTGATTCCCATTCAATCTCCCTCTATGGGAGATCAACACCGCCATTGTTACTGTCAACGATGCCAACCCTTTGCCCGGTAACTCTCAGAAACACAGATGAAAACACACAGTCTAGAAACCTATAAATTCTAAATGCCAATAACTTGTTTTTATACTGCAGCAAAATAAGGAGCTTCACTACTTGGAAAATCAGACCGAAATGTAACACTGCGCCACATGAGCAGTTATTGGGACAGGTGAGCAAAAGCTTGGGCAAAGAGTTTGAGTTTTAAGGAACATCTTAAAGGAGGAAAGAGAGATGGAGAGGCAGAGATGTTTAGGGAGGGAATTCCAGAGCTTGGGGTCCAGGCAGCTGAAGGCACGGCCGCCAATGGCAGATTAAAATCGTGGATGTTCAAGAGGTCAGAATGAGAGGAGCCCAGAGATCTCGGAGGGTTGGAGGGGCTGCAGGAGGTGACAGGGATATGGAGGGTCGGAGGGGCTGTAGGGTGTTACAGGGATAGGGAGGGTTGTAGGGGCTGGAGGAGATTACAGAGATAGGGAGGGTTGTAGGGGCTGGAGGAGGTTACAGGGATATGGAGGGTTGGAGGGGCTGGAGGAGGTTACAGGGATATGGAGGGTTGGAGGGGCTGGAGGAGGTTACAGGGATAGGGAGGGTTGTAGGGGCTGGAGGAGAATACAGAGATAGGGAGGGTTGTAGGGGCTGGAGGAGATTACAGAGATAGGGAGGGCTGTAGGGGCTGGAGGAGATTACAGAGATAGGGAGGGCTGTAGGGGCTGGAGGAGGTTACAGAGATAGGGAGGGCTGTAGGGGCTGGAGGAGATTACAGAGATAGGGAGGGCTGTAGGGGCTGGAGGAGGTTACAGAGATAGGGAGGTGTGAGGCCAAGGAGTGATTTGAAAACAAGGATGAGAATTTTAAAATCGAGTTGTTGCTTGACCAGGAGCCCGTGTAGATCAGCGGGCACAGGGGGTGAGAGAGGAATACCTTCTGGTGAGTGTTAGGACAGAACCAGCAGAGTTTGGGATGAGCTGAGGTTTACAGAAGGTAGAAGGTGGGAGGCCGGCCAGAAAGGAGTTGGGATAGTGGAGCGTGGCCTGAACAGGAGCATTGCGAGCTGTTCCAAAGGGTTAACGATGGAGGGGGGGATAAAACAAGGCAGCTCTGAGACGTCACTGGGGTCAAAAGTCGGGAGAACAGTTATAATTATTTTATTAAAATACAGTTTTAGTACCAAACCCCCGTGGCTTGGCCTTGGCTCAAGGCTGCAGCGCCCAGCATCTGTGTCCCAGTTTCACCTTGAACAGGCATTCACATTATGCAGCGCTGCCTGTTTTCCTGTAACTGTTTAAAGTTACTGTGCGACTCTCGATGCCTTCAAAACGCTCCCCGCATGTACCCGTCTGGAGCAATGGAGAGCTGGAGAAAGGGGCCAAGCAGTTGTTTGCGGCTCTGCACACAGCTAGACAGAGACCCACCCTGCATCGGGAATTGTTTTGTTCAGCTCCATTGCACTGAGAGCAGATGTGAAACAGCAATGCTCAATACTCACAGCTCGGGCTGCAGGGTCTCCCCAAGGCAGCGGGCAAAGCACTGATGGGAGTCAATGGTCAGAGATTACGGTTGTGGGTTCACTTTACTTTGTTCTTCCTTTAAGCACATTGACTCTTCCTGGTACCCGTACCCCAGTGAGAGTCAGTGTGTGTGGGACCCGTACCCCAGTGAGAGTCAGTGTGTGTGTGGGACCCGTACCCCAGTGAGAGTCAGTGTGTGTGGGACCCATACCCCAGTGAGAGTCAGTGTGTGTGGGACCCGTACCCCAGTGAGAGTCAGTGTGTGTGGGACCCGTACCCCAGTGAGAGTCAGTGTGTGTGGGACCCATACCCCAGTGAGAGTCAGTGTGTGTGGGACCCGTACCCCAGTGAGAGTCAGTGTGTGTGTGGGACCCGTACCCCAGTGAGAGTCAGTGTGTGTGGGACCTGTACCCCAATGAGAGTCAGTGTGTGTGGGACCCGTACCCCAGTGAGAGTCAGTGTGTGTGGGACCCGTACCCCAGTGAGTGTCAGTGTGTGTGGGACCCGTACCCCAGTGAGAGTCAGTGTGTGTGGGACCCGTACCCCAGTGAGAGTCAGTGTATGTGGGACCCTTACCCCAGTGAGAGTCAGTGTGTGTGGGACCTGTACCCCAGTGAGAGTCAGTGTATGTGGGACCCGTACCCCAGTGAGAGTCAGTGTGTATGTGGGACCCGTACCCCAGTGAGAGTCAGTGTGTGTCGGACCCGTACCCCAGAGAGAGTCAGTGTGTGTGGGACCTGTACCCCAGTGAGAGTCAGTGTATGTGGGACCCGTACCCCAGTGAGAGTCAGTGTGTATGTGGGACCCGTACCCCAGTGAGAGTCAGTGTGTGTCGGACCCGTACCCCAGTGAGAGTCAGTGTATTTAAAATGACAAACATTCGAACATTTCCTAAATTCAAGTTAACATTTTAAATTCTTCCCACCACTGCTTTCCCTTCCCAATCCGGCCTTGGCTCCCTGTGTCACTCCGGGATTACCTGTGTTTGGATGAAATTTACTCCAAGCCCTGAGTTCACTCCGGGGCCTCTGGTAACTGAGGGAGTGGCTGCTGGGGGGAGTGAGGACTGTCTCACCATCGGTCACTTTGGGAACAGGAACTCTGCGGCGCCTGTCCTCACCGGGCAGTTTGATGGTGTTACCGCCTGTGTGACACACGGTCTGAACACACACCTTCAACAGCACCAGCAAACTTACATCCATTCCCAACCTGTTGGCTTTCATCTCAGTGACGCTTAATTTAATTTCTGTCAGTGATTATTGAGTGAAGCAAATTCTCAACGGGGAAAAGCAGAGCTCGGTTCCAGTGTGTTTTTTTTTAAAATTCCTGAATATCTGGAGGATAACTAAAATAACCAGTCGATAGACTGAGAGAGAGGGAGATGGGGAGAAAGAGAGACATATGGAGGAGAGAGAGAGAGAGAGAGAGCTGGAGGGTAAGGCACAAAAAGAGTTTGAAAGAGAGAATGAGAGAGGGAGACCGGCCGAGAGAGAGAGAGAGAAATGAATAAAGATAAGGCAAGTCCTGTGGTTGATGGTAGCTACAGTAGAGGAGAAAATGAGTGGGACAGCGACAGAAAAAGGTGCAAGATGGGAGGACGGAACAAGGGAGAGGCCAGGTAAGAAAAAGAGGGAGCGAAAGACAGGGGGCAGAATTTAGGCCTTGTCGGCGGGCTTGGTGGGGCAGGTGGGGGCAGTTGGGGAGCCAACCCCCTCCCCCTGTGATTGAGGCTGGAAGGTGATTCCATGCTGGGTGGGCCAATTAAGGCCCGCGCAGTGTGAAACGTGAGAGGCAGCGCTCAGCGCTCGGCGCGGCCTGTGCGGGTCGGGGGTGGGGGGGGGGAGGAAGGTGAGCACCAACTTGGCGCACGCGGGTGAGTGAGCGCTTGAGAATCTCCCCGAGGCACAGAGCTGCCTGAGGGAGATAAAGCACTTTCAAAAAAATCATAAATAAATAAATGTTGTAACGAAACATGTCCCCTCGTGCGACTCTGTTATTAATTAAATATTAAGTTTTTTTTTAATTTTATTTTTATTTGCTTTCGGAAACCTCACCCCCGCCCGCGGGGAGAACAAGGGCAGAATATTGAGCTCGCGACCCGCCCGAGTGTAAAATGACGCGCGGTGACGTCGGGCGAGTGTCCCACCCTCATCGCGAAACGTCCCGCGATATTTCATTCACCGGAATCGGCAGCGCGCCCGCCGACCATTAAAAGGCCTATTGAGGCCATTAAAAAGATCATTAAATTCACATTGACGGTTGCCGGGCAGGCAAAAACGCCAAGCGGCCTTCACACTTTTTTGGAAACTCATCCACAGGCCGGATGAGGTTTCCTAAAGCAAATAAAAGGCGAAATTAAAAAATTTACGCTCGCATGAGAAACAGGTCCCAGCTCACGGGGCAGAGTCACATGAGGGGACATCTCTTCGTGACATTTCTATTCTCTTCGTTATTTTTTTTAAACAGCGCTTTACCTCCCTGGTGCAGCTCCGTGACTCTGGGAGGTTGAAGCGCTCTTTCTCGCCCATGTGCAAAGTTCATGCTAGGGCCCCTCACCCTCCTCTCCTCCCACCCCCACCGCCCACACCGACAGCTCCTTAATGGGCCTCACCCGCATAAAATCGCGGCCGATGGGGCCGATCGAGGGCAGCGGTCAGCTTCCCGCCCACACCTGCCCACCCCCGCCCACTCCTGCCAAGCAACCCCCCCCCGCCCACCCCCACCAACGGCAAAAAAATCCTGCCCCAAGAGAATGAAGCAGTGAAAGGAAGGCGGAAAGATGAGGGGGTGAAACTGAGGCCCAGAGCAGCAGCGTTTCCTTTTGGGCGAGAGAGGTGGTGAATTCTTTCAAAGTGAGGGCTTTGCAGGAAGAACCAGATAAGATGAGGAAATGAGTACAGATTGACCAGCATAACCCTCGAATGTCCTTCCCATCCTATCAGCAGCAAGAACCTCAGTCTCGCTCCTGCTTTACATCATACCCACCTGCTCAGAATTTTCAGTGTCAGACACTCTGACTCTCAATCGCCTGTGAAGCTGAAATGAAATCACGTTTTTCCTGTACACGGGATACAGATGTTCACTGAATACAGATGTTCTGCTTGCCAAACCCAGATGTTTTTCCTCAAAACCTGGAACATTAAATAAGCAGTAATTAAACACATCAAATCCCAATACTTGGAATCAGGTGCCCAGGGATCTAGAATCTAACATTCAGTAGAAATCTCGGGCCAATTGCACATTCCAGATCCTCTCCCAATCTGGTACAAGTCCATAGAATCATTACAGCACAAATGGAGGCCATTCAGCCCATCATGCCTGTGCTGGCTCTTTGAAAGAGCTTTCTAATTAATCCCCTTCCTTTGTTTCATCCCCATTGCCCTGAATATTTCAGTTTCTCAATTCCCTATTGAATCAGCTTCCAGTGTCCAATCAGGCAGAACGTTTCAGATCACAGCAATCTGATAAGACACTGTAGAGGGAGCTTTACTCTGTATCTAACCCCGTGCTGTACCTGTCCTGGGAGTGTTTGATGGGGACAGTGCAGAGGGAGCTTTACTCTGTATCTAACCCCATGCTGTACCTGTCCTGGGAGTGTTTGATGGGGACAGTGTAGAGGGAGCTTTACTCTGTATCTAACCCCGTGCTGTACCTGTCCTGGGAGTGTTTGATGGGGACAGTGTAGAGGGAGCTTTACTCTGTATCTAACCCCGTGCTGTACCTGTCCTGGGAGTGTTTGATGGGGACAGTGTAGAGGGAGCTTTACGCTGTATCTAACCCCGTGCTGTACCTGCCCTGGGAGTGTTTGATGGGGACAGTGTAGAGGGAGCTTTATTCTGTATCTAACCCCATGCTGTACTTGTCCTGGGAGTGTTTGATGGGGACAGTGTAGAGGGAGCTTTACTCTGTATCTAACCCCGTGCTGTACCTGTCCTGGGAGTGTTTGATGGGGACAGTGTAGAGGGAGCTTTACTCTGTATCTAACCCCGTGCTGTACCTGCCTGGGAGTGTTTGATGGGGACAGTGTCGAGGGAGCTTTACTCTGTATCTAACCCCGTGCTGTACCTGTCTTGGGAGTGTTATATGGGGACAGTGTAGAGGGAGCTTTACTCTGTATCTAACCCCGTGCTGTACCTGTCCTGGGAGTGTTTGATGGGGACAGTGTATAGGGAGCTTTACTCTGTATCTAACCCCGTGCTGTACCTGTCCTGGGAGTGTTTGATGGGGACTGTGTATAGGGAGCTTTACTCTGTATCTAACCCCGTGCTGTACCTGTCCTGGGTGTGTTTGATGGGGACAGTGTAGAGGGAGCTTTACTCTGTATCTAACGCCGTGCTGTAACTGTCCTGGGAGTGTTTGATGGGGACAGTGTAGAGAGAACTTTACTCTGTATCTAACCCCGTGCTGTACCTGTCCTAGGAGTGTTTGATGGGGAAGTTGATAATGAACATGGAAACTTGAGGTAATAATTGATGTAAAGTAGTGTAGATGTGATTGAAGGTTGAGACTGGGATAAATTTGACTGATCTCTGTGCCAGGAGATTTCAGACGTGTCAGTTTAAGGCTGTGCTGTTCCCCATTGTGACATCCCACACCCTTCACCCTTTTGTGTTAAGTGGCTGCCATCTGGTGGTCATGATGCAAATAACAGGGACACAGATCTGTTGCCAAAAGCCCCAAACCTGCTACTCCCCATCTCGTAGAGTCATTTACAGCACAGAAGGAGGCCATTTGGCACATCGAATCCATGTTGTTTTCCTGCAGAGCAATCCAATCAGGCCAGCTCTGCCGCTTGATCCCTGTAGTCCTGCAATTTTATTTCCTTCAAGTACCCATCTAATTTCCTTTTAAAATCTCATTCTCTCCACTTCCACCACCTTACAGGCAGAGCGTTCCGGGTCATTACTACTCACTGTGTAAAAATATTCTTCCTCACGTCCCTCCTCTATCTCTTGCCCAAAATCTTAAATCTGTGTCCCTGAACCTTGTACCATCAGCTAATGGGAACAGCTTTTATTTGTCTATCTCACCTAAACGTGTCATAATCTTTCACCCCTCTAACAAACCTCCCCTCTATCTCCTTAGCTCCAAGGAGAACAACACCAGCTTCTCCAACTTAACCTTGTAATTAAAGTCCCTCATCCCTGGGACCATTCTGGTAAATCTCCTCTGCCCCCTCTCAAGGACCCTCACATCCTTCCTGAAGTGTAGTGACCAGGACTGGACACAATACTCTTGTTCTGACCTAATCAGAGTTTCATAAAGGTTCAGCATAACTTCCCTGCTTTTGTACTCATTGCCTCTGTGAAGCCTGAGATCCAAATACTTTGCTAACCACTCCCTCAATATGTCCTGCCACCTTCAGATATCAATGCAAATCGGACAGAAAACAGAGAGTAGGAATAAATGGTTTATTCTCGCGTGGGCAGGCTGTGACTAGTGGGGTACTGCAAGGGTCAGTGCTCGGGCCCCAGCTGTTCGCAATATATATCAATGATTTGAATGTGGGACCAAATGTAATATTTCCAAGTTTGCAGATGACACAAAACTAGGTGGGAATGTGTGTTGTGAGGAGGATGCAAAGAGGCTTCAAGTGAGTGGGCAAGAATATGGCAGATGGAATATAACGTGAAAAATGTGAAGTTATCCACTTTGGTAAGAAAAACAGAAATGCAGGGTATTTCTAAAATAGTGAGAGGTTGGAAAGTATAGTTGTTCAAAGGGACCTGGGTGTCCTTGTTCATGAGTCACTAAAAGCTAGCATGCAGGTGCAGCAAGCAATTAGGAAGGTAAATGGTGTGTTGGCCTTTATTGCAATGGGATTTGAGTACAGGAGTAAAGATGTCTTTCCGCAATTATATAGAGCCTCAGTGAGACTGCACCTGAAGTAGTGTGTACAGTTTTGGTCTCCTTATCTAAGGAAGGATATACTTGCCATAGGGGGTGTGCAACAGAGGTTCACCAGACTAATCCCTGGGATGGCAGGATTGTCTTGTGAGGAGACATTGAGGAGACTGGGTCTGTATTCTCTAGAGTTTAGATAAATGAGGGGTATGAGAGATACAAAATTCTTACAGGGCCTGACAAGGTGGATACAGGAAGGATGTTTCCCCTGTCTGGAGGGTCTAGAACCAGAGGACACAGTCTCAGAATAAGGGGCAGGCCATTTAGGACTAGGGTGAGGAGGAATTTCTTCACTCAGAGGGCGGTGAATCTTTGGAATTCTCTACCCCAGAGGGTTGTGGAGGCTCAGTCATTGAGTATGTTCAAGACAGAGATCCATAAATTTCTTCATGTCAGAGATATCAAGGATATGGGGATAGTGTGGGGAAAGGGAATTGAGGTAGAAGCCATAATCTAGTTGAATGGTGGAGCAGGCTTGAGGGGCCAAATGGTCTACTCCCGCTCCTATTTCCTATGTTCCTACATGAAACCCAGGTCCCCCTGTCTCTGTACACCCTTAAGAACTGTGCCATTAATTCCACATTGCATCTCGCCTTCTTGCCAAATGCATCACCTCATACCTCTCTGTATTAAATTCCATCAGTTTCTTTTGTCTGCCCATTCTGCTGACCTATCTACATCCTGTTACAGTCGACTGGTATCTCCCACACTCCTTGAGAAAGTTCAATGCAACTTGTTACAATTACTCACAAGATATCAGTGTCTCCCAGTTGGTCACGTCGCTAGGCTGGCAGTCTCCACGGCCCAACATAGGCCCACAGGTTGGCATGCCTCTAGAAATTTGTGAATGGACAATATTTCGAAGCAGTACATCAAGTCTAAAAGCGAGTGAGCCCAGAGAGTTCACAACCAACAGCTCCACCTGTGCACACCCCAATGTGTTTCCTTTGCTAACTCCTTGTTCCCAAGAGCAATTAAGGACTGGAACAATCTTCCACAAATCTTAATCTCCTTGCCCTCCAAGGAGTCATTTAAGGGAAATCTGTTGTTAATTAATGCGACCATTGACTGCACTCATTATGCACCTCCTGTGAACATTCCCTAGTGGAAGAGTATATAGGGAAACCTCACCAAGTACTTCCAAGTTTGGTATCATTGGCAAATTTTGAAACTTTACTCCACATTCCAAGATCTGAAGCCAGCGAAGGCAGTGGAGGTGGGATCATTGAATATTTTTAAGGCAGAGGTAGATAGATTCTTGTTAAGCAAGGGAATCAAAGGTTATCGGGGTTAGATGGGAATGTGGAAATCGAAACACAAACATGTCAGCCATGATCTTATTGAATGGCGGAGCAGACTCGAGGGGTTGAATGGCCTACTCCTGCTCCTATTTTGCATGTTCATATGAAGTAAGAATTCTAACTTGGTCTGTGCTGTACCAAAGCTAATGGGGAGAAATAAGTATGGGCCTGAAATTGGCCCAAAATTGGCCTCATCTAAATATTCTGGGACCGTTGTATCTTCCCTAAGACTGAATTTCAGGTTGCACTGCTAAATCACCATTGGGTGTTTGAGGGGTGGTAAAGGGTTGATCATCCGGCCTGGGGAGTAGGGGGGAGGGGCAGGAACAAGCTCTCTCACCTCACTTAAAGAGTTTTTCACACAAAGGTGAACACAGATTGAGTTGGTGCCTGATGTCCAACAATGGGTCCCATGAGATCAATGCCTGTGGAGATCAGGCTCAGGTTCACCTGTTCGTTAGAAATGGGTCAATGCTGCTGATAGGCTCAAACAATTTCCACCCAAATTGTCCCCTTCAATCCCTGCAACCAACTGAATGATTATCAACTCTGTTTCCTGATAAGGGTTCAGTTCCCTGAGACTGTGGTCACCGCCAGTAGCTCATGGTCTCACTCCATACCCACGGTTACTGGGTTCACAGAAGAGAAAGTTCCACAAATACAGCACGAGTCCAGCACGGACTCGTCAGAGACCAATATAGTATAAGGGTCTGGCACATATAGGGTTAACCGTCCACACAGTGATTTAAGAGAGCACGTTGCCCGCACTCAGGGTCAGTTGAGCGTAGGATAGAGTCACGTGTACCAGTGAGATTGTAGACAGTTCCTAGCTTGTACCCTTTAGGGTATATTTGTAAATAGTTCTAAGAGTCAATGAAGACTCACAGTTAACCTACGTATGACTATGAAGACTTCTTCAGACCTACCGAACTGTAACCAACACCCTACAACATGGTGGCAGCGTGTGGAAAAACCCAAAATCTTACAAAAAGATGCAGAGAAAAACTAAAATTCTGAAAGGCTGAGATTAAAAAATTTATGAAAGCATTCTGACCTGAAAAGCAGCTCCAGAAGCAGAGGCGCAGAGGAAAAATTGCCAGGAAAAGGCTCCAAAGAAAGGCTTGGAAGCTGAAGGCAGAGATTTAAAATTCCTTACTGCAGCAGAAGACTCCATTGTATCTCATTTGGAAGTCCAGCTTCAAATCCCAGAGCACAGAGTCAGCAAGAGAGAGCTAAGTTCAGAGTCAGAAGTGCAGTTTGAGGAAACCTGTCACTCAAACCTGATCCCCGAGTCAGCGCCTTAACAAGAACTTGCTCCGAAAAAACGTACAAAATGTATGAGAGCCAGGGATCAATGAATTTTCAACTTTAAACATAAACACTGAGTAAGAGAACTATGCAGGCAGCCATTGTTCAAAATTATTGTTTTCAAGCTGACGCGATCAGCATTGTAGCCGAGCCCACCAAAACCGACAAGGGTGGGAAATCCTTTTGTCTCCAAGTGAACCATTCCAACCATGGGGTTGGAATTCCACACCTCTAAATCAATTTGGACTGATCCAAGGCCCAGATCAATCACATAATCGGGTGTCCTGGAGAAGAGAATTTTTGAATTACCCGAGTAAGTAGAAAAGTAATAGAACTAAGTAGAAAATCAGGAAAAATCCAGATTAATGCCTTTTAATACTCGTTTGGCAAAGTTGTGGATGAAGTAATCCTAATTCAAGGATTTGATGAATCCTCAACCAGTTTGAATGAAATATTAAAAGCTTTTAACAAATATTTTAATCTTCAAGTTGTGGAGTACACGTGGCTTAAAAAGAGGGATAGAAAACCACCAGTAAAGCTGTGAAAGGTCAAAAGTCATCACCCGAGCAAACCACATGAGGGCAGCAGAGAGGCCAAGAACTTTCTGAGGAGAAGTCCTGAAAATACATTGGTTTGGGAAGCCTGACACATTACCTGAACTACAACAGGTGGCAGCGCAGAGTGAGCTGGTGGCTGTGAATGAAGGAAAGCCATTTGATGAAATCTAAAATAAACAAGCCCTGCAAAATGAAAGCAAAATAAGGTTGGAAATTGTTTGCGTCAAAGCTGAACTGGAAGATTTGAAACACAAAATTCAAGCTGAGTATATACCTTTGAAAATGCACAATAATCTAAATTCTTCAATGAACCAAACTGTTCAAGATCGGAACAAACAAATTTCTGAGGCATCACAAAGATACCAGGCGGGAATAACAACTCTGAATTCCACTGCTGACAAAACAAAGCGGGAGTTGGGAAAACTCAACCAGAAATACAGCCAGGCACAACAGCAGATAGAAAATGCACTCAAAGAATTTGCAGCCTTCAAAGAACTAAAGAACCAGTTGGTGGAAAAGACTCCAGAATGTTCTACATTCCAGGAGGAAGCCATGAAGTGCAAGAAAGTGGCTACAGAGCTGGGGAAAATATTTGGACGTTTGGAAGGAAACTCGGGAATACATCACATTTCCAAAGATGTACATGAAGAAATGAAAATAAAGAACCTAGAATGGCAAGAGTAAGTAGAACTTCTCACAAAAGAGTGTGAAGAGTCTCAGGAACAATTGGCAGAAGTACAATTACAGAATGTGAGCCTGAAGGATAGAGCAGAGGGACTATGCTCTGCTAAAGAAAATCTGATCAATGTAGAGAATCAAATTTCACATGCAACGGGAGAGCTTGTAAAGGAAAAACGAGAACAGATGAGAACACTGGAATGTCACTCACAGGAAGCAGAACACTTGAAAGACGACTTGAAACGCTTAAAAAATAAACTTGTATAAGCAAATTCAACAAAGAAAGATCTACAATTAAAACTTAGAACATAGGAAATAGGAACAGGAGTAGACCATTCGGCCCCTCGAGCCTACACCGCCATTCAATAAGATCATGGTTGATCTTCTTGTGTTTCAATTTCCACATTCCCATCTACTCCTGATAACCTTTGATTCCCTTGCCTAACAAGAATCTATCTACCTCTGCCTTAAAAACATTCAATGACCCCACCTCCACCACCTTCTGAATCAGAGAATTCCAAAGTCGCACAACCCTCTGAGAGAAAAAAATTCTCCTCATCTCTGTCCTAAAAGGGCGACCCCTAATTTTAAAACAGTGCCTCCCTAGTTCTGGACTCACCCACAAGAGGAAACATCCTTTCCACATCCACCTTGTCAAGGCCGTTCAGGATCTTGTATACTTCAATCAAATCACCCCTCACTCTTCTAAACTCCAGTGGAAATGAGCCCAGTCTGTCCAACCTTTCCTCACAAGACAACCCACTCATTCCAGTTATCAATCTAGTAAACCTCCTCTGAACCACCTTCAATGCATTTACATCCTTCCTTAAATAAGGAGACCAAAACTGCACACAGTATTCGAGATGCGGTCTCACCAATGCCCTGTATAACTGAAGCACAACATCCTTACTTTTATAACAAAAACAGAATTACCTGGAAAAACTCAGCAGGTCTGGCAGCATCGGCGGAGAAGAAATCAGTTAACGTTTCGAGTCTTCATGGCCCTTCGGCAGAACTGAAGGCAGTAGCTTTTAGCTTTTTGTTTTTATCCTTACTTTTATGTTCAATCCCTCTCGTAATAAAGGATAGCATTCCATTTGCCTTCTTAATTACTTGCTGTACCTGCATACTAACTTTTTGTGACTCATGCACTAGAACACCTAGATCCCTCTGCACCTCAGAATTATGCAGCCATTCTCCATTTAAGTAATACTCTGCTTTTTTGTTCTTCCTGCCAAAGTGAACAACTTCACATTTTCCAACATTAAACTCCATTTGCCAGATCTTTGCCCGCTCACTCAACCTATCTATATCCATCTGCAACCTCCTCATGTCCTCTTCACAACACACTTTCCTACATATCTTTGTGTCATCTGCAAATTTACCTACCATGTCTTCACTTGATGAACTTCAACATTAGAAGTCCCTATTAAATATTATGGAAAATGCCTGGAACAGGAGAAAGATTTGCTGATGAATCAGAACAGTTGTTTGGAAGCAGAATTAACAACCACAAGTGATGAAATTCTTGAACTTCGGTCCGATCTGAACAACATGAAGGTTGAGATAGGCAATATGGAGGAGCAAATCGAGACAGTGAAAGCAGAAAAGAGAAATTCTACGAAACAGGTTGAGGATCTAACGAGTGAACTGAAAGTGTCCAAGGAGCAGTCAGTGACCATGGAGAAAGATTCTGAACAGAACTGAATACCCAGGGGAAGTTTTTAAACTTATATAAGAGTTCCACAGATAACTCTGAAACAAAGATAACTCAACTTACCACACTAGTTGCTGAGCTAAGTGAAAAGACTCATAGACTCAAAAAACAACTGGAAAAGAAGGACATATGCAAAAATTTGGGCAAATTTGTGACACAAGTTGGAATGAAGGTTCCATTTTTGAAATGTAAACTTCCACATACGTTGCCACGACCCACATGACAACAGAAGAAAAGACAGAAATGACAAGGAGACAAGTATATTGTTCGCCCACCCCACAAAGACAAGTCAGGATGGCAACCACCAACCAACGCGGCAACATAGGAATGGAAGAAAAGATGAAAACATACCCAGAGGCCCGAACAACCTCCAAACCTACAGAAAGTACCAGGAGTGACGGAGCCTTCCACTCCTCCAACAGTTGTGCGAATGAGATATGGAGCAGAATTTTCTGCCTGTCGGGGGGGTTGTGCGGGCATGTTTGCGGGCGGGCAGGTTCCTGATCAACGCCCCCATTCGGGGGCGTGCCACCATTTTACATGGGCGGGCCAATTAAGGCCTGCCCAGCGTGACGTCTGCCCTGAAGTGCTGTGCGCTCCCTGTGCGGGCAGGGGGGGAGAGGTTGGGATTCCCTGAGCAGGTCCGCGCGCTCTTCCGTGTATGTGTGAAAGAGCCCACAGATCCCCCCGAGGCAAAGTGCTGCCTCAGGGAGATCACTTCAACTTTAAAAACTGTGCTGAACAGAGAAGAAAAAAATTATTGATATGTCCCCTCATGTGACACTGTCACATGAGCTGGGACATGTCAATTACTTGAATGTTAAAACTTAATAAGCATTTTTAAAACCCTCATGAAACCTCATCCCGCCCGTGGATGAGGTTTCATGTTGTTTCAGAAGCCCACCTGGGCTCCCGGCCTGCCCGCCAACCTTAAGGTTGGACGGGCAGCCCTGACAATGACCTCAAATAGGTAATTAACAGGCCTTAATTGGCCTTTGACAATTTGGCTGTGCGCCCACCGAACTAAAAATCTAAATGACGCAGGGTGATGACAGGATGTACGCCTGAATCCCACTACGGCAGATGGTGGAATTTGAATTCAATAAAAACCTGGAATTAAAAGTCTGATGATGACCATGAAACCATTATCAATTGTTGTAAAAACCCATCTGGTTCACTAATGCCCTTTAAGGAAGGAAATCAGCCATCCTTACCTGGTCTGGCCTACATGTGACTCCAGACCCACAGCAATGTGGTTGACCCTGAAATGCCCTCTGAAATGGCCGAGCAAGACACTCAGTTGTATCAAACCGCTACAAAGCTACAAAGACACAAAAAAGTAATGAAATCGGGCAGACCACCCAGCATCGACCGAGGGACCAGAAACGACTGCAGCAATCTCAGCCCTGTCGACACTGCAAAGTCCTCCTTACTAAAATCTGGGGGCTAGTGCAAAATTGGGACAGCTGTCTCACAGACTAGTCAAACAACAGCCCGACATAGTCATCCTGTAAGGAATTATACCTTACAGATAATGTCCCAGACTCCACCATCACCATCCCTGGGTATGTCCTGTCCAACCGGCAGGATAGACCCAGCAGAGGTGGCGGCACAGTGGTATACAGTCAGGAGGGAGTTGCCCTGGGAGTCCTCAACATCGACTCTAGACCCCATGGCATCAGGTCAAATACGGACAAGGAATCCTCCTGCTGATGTCCACGTACCGCCCTCCCTCAGCTGATGAATCAGTGCTCCTCCATGTTGAACACCACTTGGAGGAAGCACTGAGGGTGGCAAGGGTGCAGAATGTACTCTCGGTGGGAAACTTCAATGTCCATCACCAAGAGTGGCTCAGTAGCACCACTACTGACCGAGCTGGCCGAGTCCTAAAGGGCATAGCTACTAGACTGAGTCTGCGGCAGGTGGTGAGGGAACTAACAAGAGGGAAAAACATACTTGACCTCACCCTCACCAACCTGCCTGCCACAGATGCATCTGTCCATGACAGTATTGGTAGGAGTGACCACCGCACAGTCCTTGTGGAGATGAAATCCCGCCTTAACATTGAAAATACCCTCCATCATGTTGTGTGGCACTACCACCATAAATGGGATAGATTTCGAACAGATCTAGCAACTCAAGGCAGGGCATCCATGAGGTGTTGTGGGCCATCAGCAGCAGCAGAATTGTACTCAACCACAAACTGTAAACTCATGGCCTGGCATATCCCCCACTCTACCATTACCATCAAGCCAGGAGATCAACCCTGGTTCAATGAAGAGTGCAGGAGGGCATGCCAGGAGCAGCACCAGGCATACCTAAAAATGAGATGTCAGCCTTGTGAAGCTATAACACAGAATTACTTGTGTGCCAAACAGCATAAGCAGCAAGTGACAGACAGAGCTAAGCGATCCCACAACCAACGGATCAGATCTAGGCTCTGTAGTCCTGCCACATCCAGTTGTGAATGGTGATGGACAATTAAACAACTCACTGGAAGAGGAGGCTCCACAAATATCCCCATACTCAATGATGGAGGAGCCCAGCACATCAGTGCAAAAGATAAACATGAAGCATTTGCTACAATCTTCAGCCAGAAGTGCCAAGTGGATGATCCATCTCGGGCTCCTCCGGAGGTCCCCAGCATCACAACCATCTTCAGCCAATTCGATTCACTCCACGTGAGATCAAGGAATGGCTGAAGGTACTGGATACTGCAAAGGTTATGGGCCCTGACAATATTCCAGCAATAATACTGAAGACTTATGCTCCAGAACTTGCCGCGCCCCTAGCCAAGCTGATCCAGTGCAGCTACAACACTGGCATCTACCCGGCTATGTGGAAAATTGCCCAGGTAGGTCCTGTACACAAAAAGCAGGATAAATCCAACCAGGCCAATTACCGCCGCATCAGTCTATTCTCGATCATCAGTAAAGTGATGGAAGGGGTCATCAATAGTGCTATCAAGCAGCACTTGCTTAGCAATAACCTGCTCACTGAAGCCCAGTTTGGGTTCCGCCAGGGTCACTCAGCTCCTGACCTCATTACAGCCTTGGTTCAAACATGGACAAAAGAGCTGAACTCCCAAGGTGAGGTGAGAGTGTCTGCCCTTGACATCAAGGTAGCATTTGACCGAGTGTGGCATCAAGGAGCCCCAGCAAAACTGGAGTCAATGGGAATCCGGGGGGAAACTCTCTGCTGATTGGAGCCATACCTAGCACAAAGGGAGATGGTTGTGGTTGTTGGAGGTCAGTCATCTCAGTTCTAGGACATCACTGCAGGAGTTCCTCAGGGTAATGTCCTAGGCCCAACCATCTTCAGCCGCTTCATCAATGACCTTCCTTCCATCATAAGGTCAGAAGTGGGGATGTTCACTGATGATTGCACAATGTTCAGCACCATTCGTGACTCCTCAGATACTGAAGCAGTCCATGTCCAAATGCAGCAAGACCTGGGCAATATCCAGGCTTGGGCTGACAAGTGGCAAGTAACATTCATGCCACACAAGTGCCAGGCAATGACCATCTCTAACGAGAGAGAATCCAACCATTATCCCTTGACGTTCAATGGCATTACCATCACTGAATCTCCTTCAACATTCTGGGGATTACCATTGACTAGAAACTGAACTGGACTAGACATAGAAATACTGTGGCTACAACAGCAGGTCAGCGGCTAGGAATGCTGCGGCGAGTAACTCACTTCCTGACTCCCTAAAGCCTGTCCACCATCTACAAGACACATGTCAGGAGTGTGATGGAATACTCCCCACTTGCCTGGATGAGTTCAGCTCCCACAACACTCAAGAAGCTTGACACCATCCAGGACAAAGCAGCCCGCTTGATTGGCACCCCATCCACAAACATTCACCCCCTCCACCTTCGACACACAGTAGCAGCAGTGTGTACCATCTACAAGATGCAGGAATTCACCAAGGCTCTTTCAACAGCAACTTCCAAACCCACAACCTCTACCATCTAGAAGGACAAGGGCAGCAGAGTCATGGGAACACCATCACCTGGAAGTTCCCCTCCAAGTCACTCACCATCCTGACTTGTAAATATATTGCCGTTCCTTCACTGTCACTGGATCAAAATCCTGGAACTCCCTCCCTAACAGCGCTGTGGGTGTACCTACACCACATGGACTGTAGTGGTTCAAGAAGGCAGCTCACCACCACCTTCTCAAGGGCAATTAGGGATGGGCAATAAATGCTGACCCAGCCAGCGAAGCCCATATCCCGTGAATGAATTTTTTAAAAGTACAGTAACGCCCATACAGTGATGTAAGAGAGCACATAACCCGCACCCATGGTCAGTCTGGAATGGGACAGAGCCGTGTGTACCAGCTAGCATGGAGAGAGCTCCGAGCTTGAATCCTTTATCACATCTTGGTAAATAGTCTTAAGCGTCAATAAAGACTCACAGTTAACCTATAAATGACAACGAAAACTTCTTCAGACCTACCGAACTATAACCAACACCCTATAACAACCAACACACCCAGTACAAGTCCAGCTTGGACCTATCAGACACCCATATCATATATAAAGTGAAATATTAGATAGATAGAAGCTGGCTACTGACAGAGCAATCAATGCAGATATGAGTTAGAGCTAGAAATTACTCTGAACATCAGCATTCAATATGTGACTGAGCTTTGCCATTGCTTGGCTGACACTGCTTATTCAGACAAAGGAGGTACAAACTCAGTATTCCTGGGAGGAGAAACAGTCTGGCTGCTGGAAGATCAGCACCTGTCAGAGTGCACGGCCAGGTAACGCTGCGATGCCTATCATGTTTTCATAATGATATAATCACTCATAAGGGATTGGGTAAACACTTCATGGGTTCAGTTATTAAGACTAGGCACATGAGAACAGTTATACATGGGTAGAAAGCTTGAAGACATCGGCCGCAGAGCTGTGTGTGTGTGTGTTCTGCTGAAAAGCAATAGTGAAACTGGGACTGGAACACATGATACACTTCCCTTCTGGTGACATCATGCTACTATCTCTTATTACAACATCCCCCTTTCTTTTTAAAGATACTTTTCCCCTTCTAAAGAAGTATAACTATTTATATTACGTGTTCATGTTTAGTTATCATTACATAAATGTTTGGAACTGCTGAATCTATAAGACTCTAAAATGTAGAGGTAATCTGCTGGTATGCCCAGATCTTGTAATGGTGAGAAATTGCAGAGCTCTGAGGTGCAGAGGGATCTGGGTGTCCTAGTCCATGTATCACAAAAGGCTAGTATGCAGGTGCAGCAGGTAATTAGGAAAGCTAATAGAATATTATCATTTATTTGAGGGGAATTGAATACAAAAGTAGGGAGGTTATGCTTCAGTTGTACAAGACACTCATGAGACCATATTTGGAGTACTGGGTACAGTACTGGTCTCCTTATTTAAGGAAGGATGTAAATGCATTAGAAGCAGTTCAGAGAAGGTTTACTAGACTAATGCCAGGAATGGGCGGGTTGTCTTATGAGGAAAGGTTGGACACGTTAGGCTTGTATCTGCTGGAGTTTAGAAGAGTGAGAGGTGACCTGATTGAAACATTTAAGATCCTGAGGGGTCTTGACAGGGTGGATGTGGAGAGGATGTTTCCTCTTGTGGAAAAATCTAGAACTAGGGATGACTGTTTAAAAATAAGGGGTCGCCCATTTAAAACAGAGATGAGGCGAAATCTTTTCACTCAGAGGGTTGTGAGTCTTTGGAACTCTCTTCCTGAAAAGGCGATGGAAGCAGAATCTTTGATTATTTTTAAGGCAGAGGTGGATAGATTCTTGGTAAGCAAAGTGGGTGATAGGTTATCGGGGGTCAGTGGGATGCAGATTTCAGGTTCCTATCAGATCAGCCATGATCTTATTAAAAGGCAGAGCAGGCTCAAGGGGCTGAATGGCCTACTCCTGCTCCTTCTTCGATAGCCTTGTCTGGAGGTGTCTTTAATTGCTCACAGTGATCCATGGGATTGTCATTCTCAGATGTTGTTCCTGGTTGCATTTGGGATCTTGTCCTCGATGCGATAGGGACTGTACAATGGTTGAGGAGCGAGAATGGATCTGATTTGTTCTCGATTACGCTGCACCTTTGCGCCTTTGTGTGTCATAGGGCCTTGGTTCTGAACAAATCCTTGTCACCTCGGTGGTTTCCGCATACTTTCTGTGGGATCCTGGATGTGAACTTGTCCCAACTGTAAACTTGGCAATTACCCACATTTTTATCATGTACGTTGGTCATCTCTTGTAGTTTTAAAAGTTGCTCTCTAGTTTCTGAGAGAGTTGAATGGGTAAGCGTAGGTAGATTGGTCCCCACTGGTCTGCCTGTGATGAAACAAGAACTAGAGGGCACAAATTCAAAATAATGGGAAAAAGGAGTAAAAGTGATGTGAGGAAAGATTTTTTCACCCAGAGGTTGGTTGGAGTCTGGATCAAACTTCCTGAGAGGGTGGTGGAGGCAGGTTCGATCGAGATATTCAAAAGGGTTGCTACCTGAAAAGAGAGAATGTGCAAGGTTACGGGGATAAGGCAGGAGAGTGGGATTAGGCAGAATGATCTTTCAACAAGCCTGTGCAGACTTGATGGACTGAATGGCCTCCTTCTGCACAGTAAAGATTCTGTGATTCTGTTGCTCTTAAAGGTGTTCCTCTCAGATGTAACATTGCGATGTGTAGATCTAGATTGGTCTGTCTACCTTTGAGAATTGGGGGAGGTGGTGGCATAGTCGTATTGTCACTGGACTAGCGTTCCAGAGACCCAGGGTAATGCTCTGGGCACCCAGTTCACCATGACAGATGGTGAAATTAAAAGTCTAATGATGACCATGAAACAATTGCCAATTATTGTAAAAATCCATCTGGTTCACTAAGGCCCCTTTAGGGACTAAAATCTGGTCTGGCCCACATATGACTCCAGACCCACAGCAATGTGTTGACTCTTAACTGCCTCTCTAAACAAAGGCAATTAGGGATGGGAAATAAATGCCAGCGACACCCACATCCTAAGAACAAATTTTTTTAAATTTCACCATGCGAAACATTCATTCAGCTCAGTCATTAGATCCAGGGTAATGAGGAGAAGAAGTAGTGTGATCGATATTCCACTTCTCACATACATATCCTGAAATGACTTACCAATAAATTGTGGACCGTTACCAGTAATGATCTCTCTCGGCAAACAAATAAACTGAAAATAGCATTAAAAGTGTGCATGGCAGTTGTCCTTGACGTATTGTGCAATTGTTAAATAATGGGGTACTTGGCAAAGTAGTCACCGATGATGATGAAGTCAGTGACATGAGCGTGAAAGTTGGATGTGACTTTGGATCAAGGATACATAGGAACTTCATGTGGAATCAGTGGTTCTTTGTGCTGACTTGGCATATACTCCTGACATGCCAACTTTCTTAGGATGGATAATTCAAATCTTGGCAAACATCGGACAGTGTGACGGTGTCTGTTTTCCATGATACTGATGGTGTGAAACATGTGTTCACCACTCCTTGTCTCGTCGTGCACATCATCGACATTTTCTGGCTTGTCAATTACCTCAGGTATATGTTTCTGACGGGATACCAGATGGTCATTCTTATTGCTTGAAGGACCCCATTCTGTACGGTCTGTTTGGATCAGTGCACGGCTCTTTATAGCTGCATCAGCCTTTGCTTTAGTCACTGCCACTGCCAATGGTCCTTTCTGCCACATGCCTTGTAGAATTGATGGAAAGCTGGGCATTTCCTTGGTGCTTGCAGAAGGCCACACCTTCCACACGTCTTGCTAGGTTTGGGTGTTTTGATGAGTGCATCAAGAGCTGTGTGTGCTGTGTTCCGCTCACAGGCCAAAGTGAAACTGAGACTGGATCACACAACATGCTTTCCTTCTAGTGATGGTATGTTGCTATTGCTTTAAGGCATATTTCAAACAATGCCTTCCTTGGTCAAATAGCAATCACTTTGGCTATAGCAACAGTTTTATCTGGAGTTTTTCTCCAACCCAATGTTTTCATTGCAGATGTGACGTATCAAATTTGCTTCAGAGAGGACAAGGATCCATCAGCTGCTGTAACTGCTGAGAGGCTATGTAAACTCCACACCCCATTCACAGTAACCACACACCCCCCCCCCCCCCACCCCCCCCCCCCCCACCCCCGCAATCCTTTCTGGGGCAGATGCCTGTGCTTTCTAAGGGGAATACCTGCAGCTGGAACACAGGAACAGCACAGAGGCTCTACCCCCTAGGTCTTTTTCCTATAACGCAGACTGAAGAGCGGAATCTACCTCCTGCAAGGAGGGTCCCACTAATTCCAGCCCCTACAACCCTCCCTTTCTCTGTAACCTCCTCCAGCCCCTACAACCCTCCCTATCTCTGTAACCTCCTCCAGCCCCTACAGCCCTCCCTATCTCTGTAACCTCCTCCAGCCCCTACAACCCTCCCTATCGCTGTAACATCCTCCAGCCCCTACAACCCTCCCTTTCTCTGTAACCTCCTCCAGCCCCTACAACCCTCCCTATCTCTGTAACCTCCTCCGGCCCCTACAACCCGACCTATCTCTGTACCCTGTTCCAAACCCTACAACTCTCCATATCTCTGTAACCCCCTCCAGCCCTTACAACCCTCCCTATCTCTGTAACATCCTCCAGCCCCTACAACCCTACCTTTCTCTGTAACATCCTCCAGCCCCTACAACCCTAACTATTTCTGTAACATCCTCCAGCACTTACAACCCACCCTATCTCTGTAACCTCCTCCAGCCCCTACAACCCTCCCTATCTCTGTAACCTCCTCCAGCCCCGAGAACATTCCCTATCTCTGTAACATCCTCCAGCCCCTACAACCCTCCCTATCTCTGTAACATCCTCCAGCCCCTACAACCCTACCTATCTCTGTAACATCCTCCAGCCCCTACAACCCTCCCTATCTCTGTAACATCCTCCAGCCCCTACAACCCTCCCTATCTCTGTAACATCCTCCAGCCCCTACAACCCTACCTATCTCTGTAACATCCTCCAGCCCCTACATCCCTACCTATCTCTGTAACATCCTCTAGCCCCTACAACCCTCCCTATTTCTGTTACCTCCTCCAGCCCCTACAACCCTCCCTAGCTCTGTACCCTGTTCCAAACCCTACAACTCTCCATATCTCTGTAACCCCCTCCAGATCTTACAACGGTCCCCATCTCTGTAACACCCTCCAGCCCCTACAACCCTACCTTTCTCTGTAACATCCTCCAGCCACTACAACCCTACCTATTTCAGTAACATCCTCCAGCACTTACAACCCACCCTATCGCTGTAACCTCCTCCAGCCCCTACAACCCTCCCTATCTCTGTAACCTCCTCCAGCCCCGAGAACATTCCCTATCTCTGTAACATCCTCCAGCCCCTACAACCCTCCCTATCTCTGTAACATCCTCCAGCCCCTACAACCCTATCTATTTCTGTAACATCCTCCAGCCCCTACAACCCTCCCTATCTCTGTAACATCCTCCAGCCCCTACAACCCTCCCTATCTCTGTAACATCCTCCAGCCCCTACAACCCTATCTATTTCTGTAACATCCTCCAGCCCCTACAACCCTCCCTATCTCTGTAACATCCTCCAGCCCCTACAACCCTACCTATCTCTGTAACATCCTCCAGCCCCTACAACCCTCCCTAGCTCTGTACCCTGTTCCAAACCCTACAACTCTCCATATCTCTGTAACCCCCTCCAGATCTTACAACGGTCCCCATCTCTGTAACACCCTCCAGCCCCTACAACCCTACCTTTCTCTGTAACATCCTCCAGCCACTACAACCCTACCTATTTCTGTAACATCCTCCAGCACTTACAACCCACCCTATCTCCGTAACCTCCTCCAGCCCCTAGAACATTCCCTATCTCTGTAACATCCTACAGCCCCTACAACCCTCCCTATCTCTGTAACATCCTCCAACCCCTACAACCCTCCCTATCTCTGTAACCTCCTCCAGCCCCTACAACCCTCCCTAGCTCTGTACCCTGTTCCAAACCCTACAACTCTCCATATCTCTGGAACCCCCTCCAGCCCTTACAACCCTCCCCATCTCTGTAACCTCCTCCAGCCCCTACAACCCTCCCTAGCTCTGTACCCTGTTCCAAACCCTACAACTCTCCAAATCTCTGTAACCCCCTCCAGCCCTTACAACCCTCCCTATCTCTGTAACATCCTCCAGCCCCTACAACCCTACCTTTCTCTGTAACATCCTCCAGCCCCTACAACCCTCCCTATCTCTGTAACATCCTCCAGCCCCTACAACCCTCCCTATCTCTGTAACATCCTCCAGCCCCTAAAACCCTCCCTAGCTCTGTACCATCCTCCAGCCTCTACAACCCTCCCTAGCTCTGTATCGTTCCAAACCCTACAACTCTCCGTATCTCTGTAACCCCCTCTAGACCTTACAACACTCCCTATCTCTGTAACGTCTTCCAGCCCCTACAACCCTCCCTATCTCTGTAACATCCTCCAGCCCCTACAACCCTACCTATCTCTGTAACATCCTCCAGCCCCTACAACCCTCCCTATCTCTGTAACATCCTCCAGCCCCTACATCCCTATCTCTGTAACATCCTCTAGCCCCTACAACCCTCCCTATCTCTGTAACCTCCTCCAGCGCCTACAACCCTCCCTAGCTCTGTACCCTGTTTCAAACCCTACACCTCTCCATATCTCTGTAACCCCCTCCAGCCCCTACAACCCTCCCTATCTCTGTAACCCCCTCCAGCCCTTACAACCCTCCCCATCTCGGTAACATCCTCCAGCCCCTACAACCCTATCTCTGTAACATCCTCCAGCCACTACAACCCTACCTATTTCTGTAACATCCTCCAGCACTTACAACCCACCCTATCTCCGTAACCTCCTCCAGCCCCTAGAACATTCCCTATCTCTGTAACATCCTCCTGCCCATACAACCCTCCCTATCTCTGGAACCTCCTCCAGCCCCTACAACCCTCCCTATCTCTGTAACCTCCTCCAGCCCATACAACCCTCCCTATCTCTGTAACCTCCTCTAGCCCCTACAAGCCTCCCTATCTCTGTAACCTCCTCCAGCCCCTACAACCCTCCCTATCTTTGTAATCTCCTCCAGCTTCTACGACCCTCCAAGATCTCTGCACTCCTCCAATTCTGGCCTCTTGAGCATCCCCTGATTCCCATCGCTCCACCATTGGCGGCCATGCCTTCAGCTGCCTGGGGCCCTAAGCTCTGGAATTCCCTCCCTAAACCTCTCCCCCTCCCTCCCTCTCCTCATTTCTGGCGTTTCTTCAAACCGACCTCTTTGTCCGAGCTTTTGACCACCTGCCCTAATATCCCCTTATGTGCCTCAGTGTCAAATTTTGCTTTATAATTGTTACTGTGAAGCTCCTTGGGTTGTTTCATTATTTTAAGGGCGCTATATAAATACATGTTAGCTCCTGATACAACAGCAAACTTAAGGTTCCTTAACTATTTCCTGGTCTCCCCAATTTAAATCTCCTCCGACTCCGAAGTGCTGTTACTGGGGTGCAAGTTTCATTGCAGCTGGCTGCCCTCCTATAGCCCACCCAGGCATACCAAACCCAGACAGGGTGTGCTGAATCTATGTGACCATGAAGAGCACATTCACTTTCCAGTCAGGGAGCAAGTACAGTACTCTTCCATATCCCAGGAACAAAAAGGCACACTGTCACCCTATCATCACCCAGCCAGGGACCAATTCAGCAGAAGCTGTACCATGTAGCATGAAACCGCAACAGACACACAGCACCAACCCTCGAAACAAGCATCCTGAAACACACACTGTCATTAAAATATCGCGTAGCTCTCTGTACAGCAACCCTTAAACCACTCTGTTTTAGAATTAAATTTGCAATGCATTTTTAAAAAATATTCAATCAAACTTTTCTCTTTATTCAACCAAATGTTGACATAAATCTGTAACTTCAAAGTAGGTCCGAGGGTGTGAGGCTGCTGTGCTATTCTATGTCCACCAGGTAGCAGTGTGATTACACTTTCAGCCTCTCCAGATTTCAGCTCACTCCAACTTGCACTGGAAGCTCAGTGGGTGTCTTTTCATTCATGGAATATGGGCGTCACTAGCTGGGCCAGCATTTATTGCCCATCCCTAGTTGCCCCTTGAGAAGGTGGTGGTGAGCTGCCTTCTTGAACCGCTGCAGTCCATGTGGTGTAGGTACACCCACAGTGCTGTTAGAGAGGGAGTCCCAGGATTTTGATCACGGTTCAAAATACATGGGGGCAGGCAAATTCACTCTGGAAATCTCACAAATATCTCCCAAAAACTTAATGATGGGGGGAAACAAATCAAGAAAAGTTCTGTTGAAGGGTCGTGTGGACCCGAAACGTCAACTCTTTTCTTCTTCACCGATGCTGCCAGACCTGCTGAGTTTTTCCAGGTAATTCTGTTTTTGTTTAAGAAAAGTCACCGCCTGTTTTTAAATTGGGGGAGCAGCAAGTACAGGAGGCAGAATCTGTGAGGAGCTGCTACACCAATCACAGATTGTCCCTCCCACGTTGCTGCTTCTGCTCCTCCAATCACAGATTGTCTCTCTCATGTTGCAGTTCCAGCTCCTCCAATCACAGATTGTCTCTCCCATGTTGCTGTTCCAGCTCCTCCAATCACAGATTGTCTCTCCCATGTTGCTGTTCCAGCTCCTCCAATCACAGATTGTCTCTCCCATGTTGCTGTTCCAGTGCCTCCAATCACAGATTGTCTCTCCCATGTTGCTGTTCCAGCTCCTCCAATCACAGATTGTCTCTCCCATGTTGCTGTTCCAGCTCCTCCAATCACAGATTGCCTTTCCCATGTTGCTCTTCCTGATCCTCCAATCACAAATTGTCTCTCCCATGTTGCTGTTCCAGCTCCTCCAATCACAGGTCCCTTCCCTCCCGCTCTTTTATTTATGATCTTGTCCTTTGACCATGCTGGGGTGTCTGGTATACTTGGGCAACAACATGGTCTGGAAGCAGGGCACCCTGGGCTATGGTGTTCTAACAGCAGCTGGTTGAGCTAGTCTTCATTGCGGGCGGCAACCTGCAGGCGGTGCTGGCCATGCTGCCGGCCAGCTCCAGGGTCTCTGTGGCAGTCAGGTGGGTGAGTTTCCTGCCTCAACACGCTTGGCAAAGTGACTCTTGTGCACTGCGCAGGCAACTGGAGACTGGTCCTGGAGCAGCAGCAGGTCTTGGCTTTGGCCTGGACAGGTACCAGCTGCTGGGGCTGCTGCCTGTCAGGGAGAAGCCACCATCACTCTGCACTCTGTCCTGCACTTGCTCCTGTGCAGTCGGACGCTCCGTGCGGGATCCGTCTATAGCTGTGTTCAAGCCCAGCTTCCACAGGGACAGGTTTGCACCATGGGAGTGGCCGGTACTGGTGGACTAACTGTGTGTCTGTGTCCCTCCCACCCCAGTGGTAGAGCATCATCTTTTGGTTCTGTTTTATTCAATTCAATTACTTGGTACTTTGAACTGATATTTCTAACAAAGTGTCATAAACCAGAAATTGAGGTGCAAGGGTGTTATTTGTCTCGCACAGTGAGGAAACACTCATCCAAATTATCATTGAAGCTCCACTGGCCTACAATTAAAATTATAACATTGAATCTCATTCCTTTTGTTCATTTTTTCTTTAGTTTACACCTGTGCTTTTTCTCTACAGCCCTGCTTTTTGTTTCATTGCATCAAATAATTGGAATTTGAGATGAATCCGCTCTTAGGTTACTGTTGTAAATTGGGAATTTGAGACAAAACACCAAGGAACTGAGGAAGAATCGTTTCCTGAACTCATGTGAAATCCAAAAACGTAGCCCCTGCAAACCAAAAAGTCACAAGAACCAACCTAAAAAAATTACTTTTCACTTGATTTTGACCCAGCAACAGTAAGGAACGGTGATACATTTCCAAGTCAGGGTGGTGAGCGACTTGGAGGGGAACTTTCAGGTGGTGGTGTTCCCATCTATCTGCTGCCCTTGTCCTTCTAGATGGTAGTGCTCGTGGATTTGGAAGATGCTGCCTAAGGAGCCTTGGTGAGTTTCTGCAGAGCATCTTGTAAATGGTACACGCTGCTGCCACTGTGCGTCGGTGGTGACAGAGTGAATATTTGTGGATGGGGTGCCAATCAAATGGGCTGCTTTGTCCTAGATGGTGTTGAGCTTCTTGAGTGTTGTTGGAGCTGCACTCATCCAGGCAAGTGGGAAGTATTCCATCACATTCCTGACTTGCGCCTTGTAGATGGTGGACAGGTTTTGGGAGTCAGGAGGTGAGTTACTTGCCACAGAATTCCCAGCCTCTGACCTGCTCTTGAAGCCACAGTATTTATATGGCTAGTCCAGTTCAGTTTCTGGTCAATGGTAACCCCCAGCATGTTGATAGGGGGGGATTCAGTGATGCTAATGCCATTGAACACCAAGGGGCGATGGTTAGATTCTCTCTTGTTGGAGATGGTCATTGCCTGGCACTTGTGTGGCGCGAATGTTACTCACCACTTGTCAGCCCAAGCCTGGATATTGTCCAGGTCTTGATACATTTGGACATGGACTGCTTCAGTATCTGAGGAGTCACGAATATTGCTGAACATCGTGCAATCATCAACGAACATCCCCACTTCTGACCTTATGATGGAAGGAAGATCATTGATGAAGCAGCTGAAGATGGTTGGGCCGAGGACACTACCCTGAGGAACTCCTGCAGTGATGTCCTGGACCTGAGATGATTGACCTCCTACACCCACAAACATCTCCCTTTGTGCTAGGTGTGTCTCCAGTTTTGCTAGGCTCCTTGATGCCACAATGGATCAAATGCTGCCTCAATGTCAAAGACAGTCACCCTCACTCTTGAGTTCAACTCTTTTTGTCCATGTTTGGACCAAGTCTGTAATGAGGTCAAGAGCGAAGTGGGCCTGGCAGAACCCAAACTCAGCATGGGTGAATTGCTGCATTAATGTTGTTTGACAGCATTGCCAATGACGCCTTCCATCACATTGCTGATGATCAAGAGTTAGACTGATGGGGCAGTAATTGGCCGGGTTGAATTTGTCCTGCATTTTCTGCACAGAACATACCTGGGCAATTTCTAAGTGGAAGCAGGAGGGAGGATCTCTGAGATAATGGGAGGGGTGAGGGAGAGAGGATTTAAGGAGCTGTCTCAGGTTTTGATTTGAGAGGAGAGGAAAGCAGTAAAGTGAAAAGGTTTAAGGAGTGAAGCCCAGGTGTGGAACAGGACTGGAAGCATGTGCTCAGTCTTTACCACCTCAGCTCATGTCACCCCCACCCTCAATTACTGACACAACAAGGGCCACAAGACAAAGCAGCAGGTTCAAAACAGTCAGGAAGAGGAAACTGGGGAGAAATATATAAATGCAACAGAATTCAACCTGAGGCCCAATCGCATGCACCTACTTCAATCCTTGGCAAATCTAAGAATGTTGCAACTCAGCAGACGACCATTCGGCCCATCATGCCTGTGCTGGCTCTTTGAAAGAGCTAGCCAATTAGTCCCACTCCCCCTGCTCTTTCCCCTGTAGCCCTGCAGCCCTGTAAATTTTTCTCCTTAAAAGTCTTCACCCAATTCTCTTTGAAGGTTATTGTTGAATTTATTCCACCACCCTTTCAAACAACAACCCAGAGTTAAAAACATTCTCGTCTCCCCCTCTGCTTCTTTTACCGATTCTCTTCAATCTGTGTCCCTCTGGTTACTGACCCTCCCGCCACTGGAAACAGTTTTTACCTTATTTACTCTCTCAAAACCCTACACAACTTTGTACACCTCTATTAAATCTCTCCCTTAACCTTCTCTGCTCTAAGGAGAGGAATCCCACCTTCTCCAGAGTTTCACATGAACTGAAGTTCCTCATCCCTGGAACCATTTTAGTAAATCTCCTCCGCGCCCTTTCCAAGTCTAGGCATCCTTCCTAAAGCGTGGTTCCCAGGAGACAATACCATCCACAAGCTGGGGCCAACCCTGTGAATTCAGGAAGTATAAGAGCAGAAACAGGGCAGGGTACATGGTATATTTTATTACACTCAGCACTGAGTAACAAATTCAAACTGAAAGGGTTCCAAACACAGGGTGCCTTGATCCCCCCACCGTGAAGGTCCGAGAGACACCGCCCATAATCGGCTCATGTGTGAATCAGATCAGGACTAAACCTGCACCTCCAACACTGAAACCTCCAAGGGCCTATCTGAAAAATCCCAGAGTCTCCTCTCTCAGTAACCAAAGGTTGGCTTCTGAAAGCTGAGAGTCCTTGGAAAATGAACAGAATATCAGACAGCAACTCGAGAGAACGCGATTTGAAGACAGAATCCTCAGAATTGGCATTCAGACAATATTTGGAACACAACAAATATTCAGCTGTTACTGATCTAAAGTTAATATAAGCTAACCTGTCAAAAACACAGGGGGAAATTCAGCTCCAAAAGTCCCAAATGGTCCCAGGAACACTTGCTTTCATCCTACAAACTGTTAAAGTATTAACATTGACAGAGAATGTTTACAATTATCAGTGAAGTTCAATCTAACAAAAGGGATAAAGTTTCATTTATACAAAAATAGATTTCTGTAGACTTTTTTTTTTGATTTTCCTTAAGTGTTCGTAGTGTCAACACAGACCAATCGCAATCATTTCTCAAAACAGATTCGGCATACGTACAGTGGTGGCCTTGCCTGTTAGTGTGGCTCCATTCACTGAGGCAAGCGAGGAGGCGGCAGCGGGTGAGGCAGGGGCAGAGGGTGAGGCAGGGCAGGGAGGCAGGGGCAGATGGTGAGCCAGGGAGGCAGGGTCAGAGGGCAAGGCAAGGAAGCAGGGGCAGAAGGTGAGGGAGAGAGACAAAAAGAGGATGAAAGAGGCACACATAGAGATAGAGAGAGCAACAGAAAAAGATGGACAGAGACAGCACAGGGCAAGGCAGACGGCTGAGGTCTAGACAAGCGAAGGCGGGTGCAGGCAGGCAGGTAGAGGGCAAAAAGGATGCCTGCATCGTGGTGCCAAATTTCTAGGATCGGTGCACACTCAAACTTGCTTCACACACTATCCTCTTGCTCTGACTGTGTTTAGAGTGTGTTCTGAGTGGTGAGTGGTCCAGTATTGGATAACTGTGTTTGCAAATGTAATTTTTAATTTTCCTTTTTTGTACAAAATTGCTGCACACAAAATATTCAAATTTCAGGTTAAAAATCAGGTGTAAAACAGAGAGCACAAGGTCAGGAGAGAACCCGTGTAAAAACCTGAAGTTCACAGCTCACTGGGGAAGTGGCCAAAGGGAGGGGAGGGAGGGGGTGAGGAGTTGATGTACAGGGAGGTGGAAAGGTGTGGTGGGAGGTTGATATACAGGGAGTAGGTGGGGCAGGAATGGGGAGTTGATGTACAGGGAGGTGGAAAGGTGTGGTGGGAGGTTGATATACAGGGAGTAGGTGGGGCAGGAATGGGGAGTTGATGTACAGGGAGACGGAAAGGTGTGGTGGGAGGTTGATATACAGGGAGTAGGTGGGGCAGGAATGGGGAGTTGATGCACAGGGAGGCAGTTATTGAAATTTAAACCCGAATTATCCAAGTCTTCTGAGAACAGGCATGGAGTTGTTCAGGGTCAAAGGGGATGAACCTCTAATGGGATCCCCTTCCCTCCTCTCCACAATTTGGAAAATCTCAGGTGCAGCAAAAGCTCGGCCTGTTAAAACACTTACTGGGGATTGGAAAATCCAGGGAGACAGTTGCAGCTTTTAAATGGCTGCAACTCTCCATTAAGGGAGAAGCGATTGTGCTGAAAGAGAAGAGGATTAATTGTTTTTAATAGCTCATGTGGGTACCACATCTGCCTTTGATGCTGAGAGCTGGCGCGCACAAAATGAGGATGTTCGTTGATGGGATTGAAGTACAAGTGCCCAGCTGATAGGAGAGAGGGAGAGTGGAGAGGGAAAAAAGGGAAGAGGGAAGAAAGGAAAGGAAGGGGCTGAGGCAAGTCTCACATCTGGCTGCAAGAGAAGCAGTTTGCTGGTAATCTGTGTAACAAAGCTGAGCGTGTACCTCACATTTCTTGTAGGGCCCAGTTAACCATGACATTACCCTAGGCTGGGAACCCCCACGCATACCACAAGGTGCTGCTTAAACACCACGTGCAACTGGTGCCATCTTTGCACACACTCCTTCTTGTGCCAGGGCTGGTGTGATAGCAACACAGCCTGAGGTTCCCAACAGTCAAAGTGCTCCTTCACTACACACCCCGCCTTGTAATCTGTGGACCACGCAAACTAGAGCTTGGGTGCTGGGGAGGAGGAATGAGTTGAGAGAGAGTTAGTGTACAGGATGAGAGGGGTAAATGAGTTAGTGTGTTCAGGGAGATTTGCAGCTATCAGTCCAGATGCAGCTAAACATTTATTTTCTCATTTTTCGAAACAAAGCTATTTTTCGCCTCACCTCAGCATTTTGACGTGACTTCACTAATCATTGGTTGTTAATTAAAGCTTTCATTAGCAGCAAAGAATCCTCAGAAGTCGAGCCTCGTTCCCACCCAGTACTTGACAGAGTGGGAGGGGGCAGCAACACATAGAAACAGCTCAAGACCAGCGTTCCCGTGGGGAGAGCGGAAATGAAACCAGGCACAGGTCATCTGTCAGATAATGGCAGTGATGGTTTAACTAGTTTGAAGCTGAGTTGTGTAAAGAACTGCATTCAGCTGCCCCTCCTGCTAGGATTTCAATAAAATAAAACCTCTTATTGCTCTGAAAAATATAAAAGATGAACAAATACTGGATATATTGCATTAGACATTAAGTTGGCAGACCAGGTGCGAGAGTGAGAGTCACTGCCACGAGTTTAAAACGCATAAACATGCTGTGATTATTAAGCAGGTCTCTCTCCAGACACCTCAGTGAAACAGCAGAGAACCAATCAGTGCCCAGCTTGAGTGAGTCCAGTCAGCCTCATGATACAATGAAGTCAGCAAGAGGGACAGTGTGACAGGAGGTCAAATCCCTTCTTGCTTCGCAGAGGGAGATTCAGACCAGGACTGGAGGTCATCCAGAGTTTTTTGCAAAGTCCAAACCTCCGGCATTGACAATGCACATCGACGTTGACAGGATCAACCCGTCACCACTAAGCCATGACACACAAACTGAGAAGAGATTCAAGAAAAAGTGAAGTAACCTTGAGCACTCTCAAGGAGGTGGGAGTGTGCATGCACACACAGATACATACACGTATGCAAAGACATCTCAGCTTATCTCAAGCTGTGATACATCGCGGACCCAGAGACCCTTGCAGCGTATATATAAACAGTAGAGAAAATGATTCCTTTGTCATCTGATTATCGAGGTGTTAAAATTCATGGGGGTTTGGGAAGAGGCTGTAAATGCAGAGGGGGAGGCTGAGGATCTTGAGGTGAGCTCCTACAAAACAATGGAAGTCTGTCCCTGGGCAGCAATCTTCTTCACTGCTGCTTTAAGTTATTTGATGAGGAGCTTCCAGCATCTCCATGAGGAAAGTGTCAATGGGTGTGTCTCCGATCAGCTTGAAGAAGAATAGGTGTTCAAGACATTTCAGTCCAATTGAACGCAGGGCTGGCAATCGTAAGAGGAGCTTAGCAAACCTGCACATTAACAGAGGACAGCGTCAGTCACGACGACAGTGTCAGAAAAACCACCATGTAAAACTCAAACAGAAGACAGGCATCACTAACAGCACCTTACAGACACACATAGGGCCAGCAGCAAATGCTGCCAAGATCTCTGGCAGCATTTATATCAGTGAGTGGCTGAACTACACAAATCAGAAAGACCTCACATGCTACCCCAGCCTGTGTTGAGCTGGTTCTCCAACCCACAGATACAGTCAAAGGGTTACAATAAGCACTTGTACAGCCGGGACCAAGGTGAAGTTTAACCAATAGAAACATTGGTTCCAGTTCTTCATCACAAACCAGCAAGTCACAGTGAAAATTAAGTCAGGAGAGTCCATGATCAGTCACTGCTCTCCAATCGTGCAATAGCTGAGCAGCATTCACTGGGTGAGTGGTCAGTTCAGTGAAGTACTGGACCCGTACCCCAGCGAGTGTCAGTGTGTGTGGGACCCGTACCCCAGTGAGAGTCAGTGTGTGTGGGACCCGTACTCCAGTGAGAGTCAGTGTGTGTGGGACCCGTACCCCAGTGAGAGTCAGTGTGTGTGGAACCCGTACCCCAGTGAGAGTCAGTGTGTGTGGGACCCGTACTCCAGTGAGAGTCAGTGTGTGTGGGACCCGTACCCCAGTGAGAGTCAGTGTGTGTGGGGCCCGTACCCCAGTGAGAGTCAGTATGTGTGGAACCCGTACCCCAGTGAGAGTCAGTGTGTGTGTGTGGGACCCGTACCCCAGTGAGAGTCAGTGTGTGTGTGTGTGGGACCCATACCCCAGTGAGAGTCAGTGTGTGTGGAACCCATACCCCAGTGAGAGTCAGTGTGTGTGGGACCCGTACTCCAGTGAGAGTCAGTGTGTGTGGGACCCATACCCCAGTGAGAGTCAGTGTGTGTGTGTGGGACCCGTACCCCAGTGAGAGTCAGTGTGTGTGTGGGACCCATACCCCAGTGAGAGTCAGTGTGTGTGGAACCCATACCCCAGTGAGAGTCAGTGAGTGTGGGACCTATACCACAGTGAGAGTCAGTGTGTGTGGAACACGTACTCCAGTGACAGTCACTGTGTGTGGGACCCGTTCTGCAGAGAACGGAAAATAGTCCAGCTGAACATATAATTGTGGCGGCTGAGAATGACAAGATCCCACACAATCCACTTCAACTGCTCTACCTCCACCTGGATAGAGTGATGCACACAGGCACTGACCTGCCAGGCTGCTCTGGGTATTTCTGTTTGCAGTATCCTTCCAGTGAAGCATAAACCTTCTCACGGAGAGCCTCCACCTCGCCGGGATTGGACAGGCCTTTGGCATCTATAAGGAACAGAGAATTGCACAACTTACACAATACTGCTTTCTCCCTCACTGTTGGTTTGTGGAGATTGGAGGAGGAGAGAGAGGGAGATGGAGCTCCATGTCACTACAAGCCCTGTGAGAACAGGAGATCTCTCTCAGTCGCGTGAGCAGTCAAAGCCTAAAAGTAGTTGCACTGTCCTGCTTTTTGCACTCTGTGGCCAGTTACAACCTTACCTCGTCAATTCATATCACTGTTTAAACATAATCAGTAAGAATTATACTGAATGATTCTAACTAGTCCAAGATAGACTGAGATAAAGGTTAAGACATGGGTTCAAAGCGGGGACAATTTTTCAGATGTGTTTAAGACTGATTCCTGGATGCGTGTGGAAAGGGAAGGAGCATTGGTAATTCAGTCTGGGTAATGAATGAGTAAGACTTCAAAATACGAGAACTGGAAAATAGTGATCACAACATAGTTAAATTCAAACTAAGAATAAAAAAGGGGGATGAAGAATCAAAGTTTGGGGTTCGGTTCTGCAAAAAGGCAAATTTGAATGGGAAAGCAAAGATCTCGGCAAATTTTACAGCCCAGAGACGTTAGGCAGCAGAACGGCAGCGGGAAACCCTCCAAAATGGATAGAAGTAAATATATCACTTTACCATGAAAGCAGAGGGGGGGGAGGGGGCGGGGGCATGTTAAAGACTTAAGAGCAGGTGGAAAGATTAAAACCATATTAACATAAATTTAACAGGAGGCTTGTGATCAAGTTAAAGGTAAAAATATTGAAGACAACCATGATTTCGTAGAATGAAACAACACAGGAGGCGGTTTGATCCATCATGGCTGTGCCGCCTCTTTGAAAGAGCTAGCAAATTAGTCCCACTGCCCCCTTGCTCTTTCTCCATAGCCTTGCTCATTCCCCACCTTCAAGTGTTTATCCAATTCCCTTTTGAAAGTTCTTATTCAATTTGCTTCCACCGCCCTTTCAGGCAGCGCCTTCCAGATCACAACTCACTGTGTAAAAAAAATTATTTTCATCTCGCCCTCTGGTTCTTTTGCCGATTACCTTCAATCTGTGTCCCTCTGGTTATCGACACATAGTCATGAGGAACATTGAAAATGTAGTGCAAATGTGAAAGGGGAAATAGAAAACTATCAGCAGATCATATGAAAGAGAATAATAATGGCTTTTATAAATATATAACTAAAAGATCAGTTAACAATAGGGTTAGTTCACTCAAGGATGCAGGACGGAGTCTGTGGGCACCAGAGATTTTGAAATAAATATTTGTTTTTATTTGTTCTTGCAACATGGGTGTCACTGGCTGGGCCAGCATTAATTGTCCATCCCTAGTTGCCCTTGAGAAGGTGATGGTGAGCCACCTTCTTGAACCGCTGCAGTCTATGTGGTGTAGGTACACCCACAGTGCTGTTGGGGAGGAAGTTCCAGGATTTTGACCCAGCGACAATGAAGGAACGGTGATATATTTCCAAGTCTAGGTGGTGAGTGGCTTGGAGGGGAACTTCCAGGTGATGGTGTTCCCATGTATCTGCTGCCCTTGACCTTCTAGACGGTTGAGGTTACATGTTTAGAAGGTGCTGTTTAAGGAGGCTTGGTGAGTTGCTGCAGTCCATCTTGTAGATGGTACACACCGCTGCCACTGTACATCGGTGGTGGAGGGGGTGGATGTTGAAGGTGGTGGATGGGGTGCCAATCAAGCGGGCTGCTTTGTCCTGGACGGTGTCAAGCTTCTTGGGTGTTGTGGGAGCTGCACTCATCCAGGCAAGTGGAGAGTATTCCATCACACCCCTGACTTGTGCCTTGTAGATGGTGGACAGGTTTTGCGGAGTCAGGAGGTGAGTGACTCGCCACAGGATTCCCAATCTGCTCAGCTCTTATAACCAAAGTATAGAAGCAGGAAATGCAGCAGCTAATTTGCACACAGCAAGATCCCATAAACAGCAATGTAGTATTAACCAGATAATCTGTTTTAGTGATGGGCCGGGAACTCCAAATCCCAACAGTCTTTGGGAGTTTCCACGCACACAAACCAAAAACCTGGGGGTCTGGTCTAGGATCATAACATAAATTGGGGGTTTTTGTAGGATTTTGAATCCACAGGCGGATATAAGTGCTGATGCTTGCTGAGGTTAAGGTTGATAAAATTTCTACGGTGAATTTTACTATACTGACTAAAAAGCAGAATGGCTTTGTCAATTGATAAAGACTTTTCTGGAGAGGGAAGACTTATCCCTGAGTGATTTGCACCAATTAACCAAGGTTCGGTTAATCGCACTAGCAGAAAAGTTAGAGTTAGAATTAAAAGCAAGGGCTAAGAAAGCAGAAATAATTGAGGAAATAGCACAGCTTCTGGATCGGAAAGAGAAGTTAATCCAGGTGCTAATACAGTTGAATTAGTGAGAATTCAGTTGCAGATGTGACAACTTGAGACAGAATGAGAAAAAGAACATCAAAAATTCAAACTGAAAAAAGGAGAAAGAAAAAGGGAAATGAAAAAGCTCAAAATGGAAAAAGAAAGACAGATGCAAAAGTTTAAACTTAAACTCCAGGGAGAGAAAGAAATCAGGCAGAATGAACCGGCTAGAGGAAAGTTTAGGTTATGGACTAAAGAGAGTCTAGTAGATTGGATGAGGAGGGAAGTCCCATTTGGAAGTTTGATTTAACTAATAGTCTTCACATAGCGCCTAAATTCACTGAGGATGGAATTGAGAGATATTTTATCTCATTTGAGAAGCCTACAAAGTTAAAGTGGCCAAAAGACTTTCATTTTGCAAAGTGGCTTTGCCCGGAAGGCTGTGCATGTGTACTCTAGCCTTTCGGAAGAACAATCCTCAGATTGTGAGGTGGTTAAAACTGTGTTAATGCTTACGAGCTTGTCCCTGAAGCATATGCTACGACTGGGATGAGAGCAGTGTACTGTCTGTTTGTTGTTCCGCTACTCCATGGGTCACAACATAAATGCTTTCTCCAGCTCACTCAACGGCCAATTTTGTACTTAGTTAGTTTCAGAATGACCACTCAATGCCCAGGTTTCTTCAATAAACAACAAAATTATTAGTTTATTATAAAAACCAGACTTGACAAGTAGAAGGCAAAGTTTATTAAGATACAGTATGAAATATGAAAGTATAATAATTACTCTAAATACCCTAACTCTCACTCTCTCTCACTCACACACACACACACACCACCACCCCCTCCCCCCAAAAAATATAAAAGAATGTTGTCAAAAGGTTAAAAGTCAATGGTTCAAGGGAAAAGGATAAATGGTGGAGTCCTCATCCGGGTTATACAGTTGGTCTCTCAGCATTGGTCTGCTAAACAATCGATGACTCTTGCACCACTTTTCAGGTGGACTTTGAGGAAAACTTTCAGTCAGTTGACTTCACTTTTTGCTTTGGACAGGGTCAGGAGCTTCAGCAACTGTCATCTTCTTTTCCCAAACAGTTGATTCTTCTTGTTTTCCCCCAAAGCAAAACCAGCCAATCAGCTTTTAAACACAGTTTTCAAGGCCTGTTTTTTTCTCAAAGCCATAAACCACCATGTGACCCTTTTGTAAACAGTCCGCCAGAGTCAAGGGGTTCTCCAAAACTGCTTAATTACCCTTTTCTTGTAAAATGCAGTATTTTCCAGGAACAGCAGCAACCAGAGACCATGCATTAACCCTTTAAGGGACAGTGTCTTTTAAGAAACACAGTCTTCCAGAATGTTCTTAGTCCTTGAAGATGAACCATTTCCTGTGATTAAAGCATTTATGGCACATATCATTTGAAATTTCGGGCTTTAAAAAAAAGACCGAATGAAACATTTGTAGAATTTGCTAGGGATAAAGAAATGTTGTTTGATAAGTGATTTTGATCACTGAAGTTCGAACAAACTTTTGAAAGTGTGAGGGAGCTAATAATACTTGAAGAATTTCAAAACAGTATCCCAATAGCTATTCGGTCACACCTGGAAGATCATAGAGTTTCTAAGATAGGGAAGCAGTGGTTCTAGCAGATGAGTATGATATATCACATAAGCAGTTAGGGGGCAGTAGATCTCCATTTGTAAAGGGGGAGGAATAGAAAAGAGTCTAGCTTCAGGTAGAAAGCAGAAGGCAGAAGCCATTCCAGTCAATAAAAATGACAGTGTAGAGGATGAAAGGGATGTAACAAAACTAGTATGCTTTTATTGCCAAAAGACAGGGCATCTCAAAGCCAATTGTTGGAAGCTGAATGGCAAACTGGTGGAAGTAATAGAAACACTCAAGGCGTCTTGAGAAAAGGCTGCACCAGAAAAGAAAATGGGTGTTAAAACAGTGGCAATGGTACAAGTGAAACATGTTCCCTCAGAACCTACTAGATTGGGGAATGGGGCTCAGGATAGTCAAGGGGATTCTTCCTTGAATATTGCTAAAGTGAGTCAGGTCACTGGAGGTTATAGAGGTTTTGACTCGAAGGGTGAAGTGTTCCTTTACTCCTCTAACAAAACAAGTAATTTGAGAGACACTGGGGCAGATCAGTCATTGGTGGCGGCTGATGATACAATTTGTGTTCCAAATGTTTGATGAAGGAAAAAAATATTAATAGGGAGTATTCGTGGGATTTATGAACCTGTTCCCTTGTGTAAAGTCAATGTACAAAGTGACTTAAGTAAACAGAATTGTTACTGTGGCATTTGTTTCTAGTTTACCCATGGAAGGGGTAGATTTTATATTGGTAATGATTTGGCCAGCATAGACGGTAACATGGTGACAACTGTGTTGCAGTAGCTGCTTGATCATGCTGATTTTGCCAACCTTCCCAAAATTGCTGTGGCCAAACACAGGAAGCTTATTGCTGCTAATGAGCAATTGAAGGAAAGGCTGAACAGGGTGGAGGACCAACTTTCACACACAAAAGAGGTGTTTGATCATGAAAAATGAGAACACTTGAGTACTAGTCACAGGAAGTAGAACACCTAGGATTGCCAACTATGATTAAATGTATTCCTGGAGATTTCCTCACAAGGCTTGCCCCCACTTTCCAGCCATTCATTGGCCAACACATTCTTCCTTGTGATGCACTGCCTTCCTATGCCAATTAGAAAGCAAAAAGGCTTATTACCCAATTGGATGATGTTTGACTGTCAGCTGTGGCTCAGTTCATAGCACCCTCGCCTTTGAATCAGAGGGTTGTGGGTTCATGTCCCACTCCCGGAAAACCAAGAACTGTGATTGTACTCGAAAGAAGTTGCAATCTGTGACTGTTGGTAACTCGAAAAGAGTTTCCCCCATTTTCAATACTTTATGTCTGGTAAGAGAAATGTTCAAAGAAAATTTTTTTTAAAAATCTTTTTTAATATCCCCATGATTTTTCTCCAGGGGGTGCACAGCAGTGACCTAGAGATTGATCTTCAATTCCTTGAGTCTCCAGACCAATCCTGGAGGGCTGGCAACCCTAAGAACACTTAAATGAGGAGTTGAAATGTCTAAATGATAAACTTGCAGAAGCAAATTCAACAAAGATGGATTTTCAATTAAAACATGATGAACTTAAAGTATCAGAAGTCTCTACGAAGTATTGTGAAAAATAGTTTGAACAGGAAAAGGAATTGCTGATGAATAAGGACAGTTGGTTGAATGGGGAATTGAAAATGAAGACTGGTGGACTGTTAGAACTTCATTGTGAAAGGAGCAATGGAATTCCTAAACCCCAATGCAGTCCGGAGAATAAAAAAGATGAGATGTGCAGTACGGAAGAGCAGATCCAGACTTTACCAGCAAATAGGGAAATTTGAAGAAACAGACTGAGGATCTAACAAGTAAATTGAAAGTGTCTGAGCAGCAGTCAGTGACCATGGAAGAAAGATTCAGAAAAGAGCTGGATGCCCATGGGAAGTTGTTAAGCTTGTATAAAAGTTCTACAGATAACTCTGAAACGAAGACAACCGAACCGACCAGAGCAGTTGCTGCGCTGAATGAAAAGATTAACAAGCTTGGAAAAGAATAGGAAGTTAAGAGAGAAAACAAATATTTGGATGAAATTGTGAAAGAAATCGAGATGAAGGTTCCATTTTTCAAGCGTCATCGAATAGAATATGAACGCGTGCAGAAGGCTGTAGCACATCTCTCTGATAAACCAGGCAGTGACTTGAGTAAAGAGAGAAAAACCCTGAGAGCAGGTTTATTCATCTGGTGTTGATTAAAACAATGAAATGATAATCTCCTGTGGAAGAAGTAAGTGAAGAAGGTAACTTTAAAGCTGGTTGCCATAGCTCACTTAAATGGCCCACTGAAGGCATGTTTCCATTAACAGAGAAGAAGAATAAGAAAAATCCCATGTTCATCTGCATTAAAGTTGAAAAATCTAGGTGAAAGTCATTTCTATCAGATAACTTGGCTAATATGCACCCATATGTGAAGAGGGGAGGACCGCCAGAATTTTGGCTAGCTGTTACATAGAAAGGCTAAAAACCCATGGTACAAAAGAGAAACACAAACTGGTCAAGGTGTTTCTAAAGAAAACTTTAATATATCTTCACTACCTTTACTGATCATGAAAGGATTATGGAAGAAAAAAAAAACATGCAACTGTTGATGTTCTATTCAGAGTTTAAAGAAAAGGTGTAGGAGAAAAGGCAGCTCACATACAGGTATACGAAATAGGAACAGAAGTAGGCCATTTGGCCCCTCGAGCCTGCTACACCATTCAATAAGATCATGGCTGACCTGCTTGTGTTTCGAATTCCACATTCCCATCTACCCCTGATAACCTTTGATTCCCTTGCCAAACAAGAATCTATCTACCTCTGCCTTAAAAATATTCAATGACCCTGCCTCCACCACCTTCTGAGGCAGAGATTTCCAAAGTCGCACAACCCTCTGAGAGAAAAAAATTCTCCTCACCTCTGTCCTAAAAGGGTGACCCCTAATTTTAAAACAGTGCCCCACAGTTCTGGACTCACCCACAAGAGGAAACATCCTTTCCACGTTCACCTTGTCAAGGCCGTTCAGGATCTTGTACACTTCAATCAAATCACCCCTCATTCTTCTAAACTCCAGTGGAAACAAGCCCAGTCTGTCTAACCTTTCCTCACAAGACAACCCACTCATTCCAGGTATCAATCTAGTAAACCTCCATTGAACCGCCTCCAATGCATTTACATCCTTCCTTAAATAAGGAGACCAAAACTGCACACAGTATTTGAGATGCGGTCTCACCAATGCCCTGTATAACTGAAGAATAACATCCTTACTTTTATGTTCAATCCCTCTCGTAATAAAGGATAGCATTCCATTCGCCTTCTTAATTACTTGCTGTACCTGCATACTAACTTTTTGTGACTCATGTACTGGAACACCTAGATCCCTCTGCACCTCAGAATTATGCAGCCGTTCTCCATTTAAGTACACCTCTGCTTTTTTGTTCTTCCTGCCAAAGTGAACAACTTCACATTTTCCCACATTATCCTCCATCTGTCAGATTTTTGCCCACTCACTCAACTTATCTATATCTTTCTGCAATATCCTTATGTCCTCTTCACAACATACTTTTCTACCTTTGTGTCATCTGCAAATTGAGCTACCATGCCTTCACTCCCCTCAGCTAAGTCATTGATGTAAATTGTGAAAAGTTGAGGCCCAGCACAGAGTCTTGTGTGACCCCACTAGTCACATCCTGCCAATAAGACAAAGACCCGTTTATGCATACTCTCTGTTTTCTACCAGCCAGCCAATCCTCTATCCAGGCTGATACATTACTCTAAGTTATGATAATTCTATAATGTCTGAATCCTGATAATCCTACCTGTTACATGTACTGGCTTTTGTTTTGGCTAATACGATATGTGCAATTCTGGAACAAAATGAAATGTTTATCTGTACAGTATGTAATATGCTATTTGTTACAAGATGATGATGTTAAGTACTTCTTATAAAGAAATTGTAAAGCCATTATAAAGAAACCCTCGCTATGGTGAAGCTTTCTTTCTTCCAAGGGATCAAGAATGTTACAAAAACCAGACTTACCTCGTTGGACAGTGGACGGGGTGGGGGAACTCCAAGTCCCAACAGTCCTTGGATGTTTCCGTACATGTGCGGACCAGAGTGGGTTGTGCATGCTCAATTCAACATTTAAAGTTCTTCGGACTGAGGACGGGCCTAGCACGCGTGGCATTTCCAATGGAAATGGCGTGAAAAACCTGGTCATGGACTCAGAAGCACCAACAGGAGAAGAGTCCAAAGCAGGGGACAGGGAGCAGGAACAGGAAGAGGTCCCAGAGGAAGAGGGGACAGGGAGTAGTCCCAGTTAAGCAGAAAGAGGAGCAAAGAAAGAGATTCTAAGCAGAAACAGGGCTGTAGTTAGCAGAGTATGTGGTGAGGACACAGAAGAAGCCCTGGCAACTGAAGGAGGCAGCAAAAGGTTGCTGACTCCATGCTCAGTTGTTAGGGTGAAGGTAACCCTTTGAGTAGTAGTCTTCTGTTTGGTGTAGCCGAAAAGCTGAAACTGTGCTTATGAGTTAACTCGGGAATCCAGGGGAATGGAGTTGCAGGAGACGAGATTGAAAACCTGTGAGCTGGGCAATTGTTGGAGCACCTTTTGGAGAGAATTTCAAGGTTAGATCTTCGAAGGTGAAGACTGGAGCCCCTTGTTTAGAGAGAGACAGAGTTTCAACAATATTGGTTGACTCTCAGTCTTACTTACATCTGGGTGAGTTGTTGAGAAATCCGTGGGATCTGTCATGGCCGTACCTGCCAGTTTTTGTGCTGTGTGGTGTGTTTGACCATAGCTTTCCTGTTAATTCACATGTAGCTTATATTAACGCTGAATGTTAAGGGTATACGATAGATATTTTATCTTTCTGACCTTGGATACTAAAGTTTATTTCTGTTTGTTCAAAACTGTGGAATCTTGTGGCTTTATTCTCTCAGCAAGAGTCTTGATTCTCAAACTTTGTCTACTTTAAACAAAACATTATTGGTCCCTAACTGGATCTTACCAAAAACCTGGGGGTCTGGTCTAGGATCATAACAAGAATTTAAGATAAATTATACAGACTCTGGACCCCATGAAGTCTCATGGCATCAGGTCAAACATGGGCAAGGAAACCTCCTGCTGATTACCATGTACCGCCCTCCCTCAGCTGATGAATCAGTGCCCCTCCATGTTGAACACCATTTAGAGGAAGCACTGAGGGTGGCAAGGGTGCAGAGTATACTCTGGGTGACAAACTTCAATGCTCATCACCAAGAATGGCTTGGTAGCACCACTACTGACCGAACTGGCCGAGTCCTAAAGGACATAGCTGCTGGGCTGGGCCGGCAGTAGGTGGTGAGGGAACCAACAAGAGGGAAAAACATACTTGACCTCATCCTCACCAACCTGCCTGCCGCAGATGCATCTGTCCATGACAGTCTCGGTGGAAGTGGCCACGCACAGTCCTTGCGAAGTCCCGTCTTCACATTGAGGATACCCTCCATCGTGTTGTGTGGCAGCACTGCCATGCTAAAGGCATAGATTTCAAATAGATCTCGCTACTCAAGACTGGGCATCCATGAGGCTCTGTGGGTCACCAGCAGCCGCTGAATTGTACTCAACCACAAATCTGTGACCTCATGGCCCAGCTTATCCCCCATTCTACCATTACCAACAAGCCGGGGGATCAACCTTGTTCAATGAGGAGTGCAGGAGGGCATGTCTGGAGCAGCACCAGGCATACCTAAAAATGAGGTGTCACCCTGGTGAAGAAATAACATAGGACCACTTACGTGCCAATCAGCCTAAGTAGCAAGTGATAGGCAGAGCTAAGCAAACACAAACCAACGGATCAGATCTAAGCTCTGCAGTCCTGCCACATCCAGTCATGAATGATGCTGGACAATTCAACAACTAATAGGAGGAGGTACTTCCACAAATATCCCCATCCTCAATGACGGGGGAGCCCAGCACATCAGTGCAAAAGATAAGGCTGAAGCATTTGCAAAACCTTCAGCCAGAAGTGCCGAGTGGATGATCCATATCGGCCTCCTCCAGAGGTCCCCAGCATCACAGGTGGCAGTCTTCAGTCATTTCAATTCACTCCACGTGATATCAAGAAATGGCTGAAGGCTCTGGACACTGCAAAGGCTATGGGCCCTGACAACATTCCGGCAATAGTACTGAAGACTTGCACTCCAGAACTTGCCACGCCCCTAGCCAAGCTGTTCCAGTACAGCTACAATACTGGCATCTACCCGGCCATGTGGAAAATTGCCCAGGTATGTCCTGTACACAAAAAGCAGGACAAATCCAACCCGGTTAATTATCACCCCATCAGTTTACTTTCGATCATCAGCAAAGTGATGGAAGAGGTCATCAACAGTGCTATCAAGCAGCACTTGCTTAGCAATAACCTGCTCACTGACGCCCAGTTTGGGTTCCGCCAGGGCCACTCAGCTCCTGACCTCATTACAGCATTGGTTCAAACATGGACAAAAGAGTTGAACTCCAGAGGTAAGGTACGAGTGACTACCCTTGACATCAAGGCAACATTTGACCGAGTGTGGCATCAAGGAGCCCCAGCAAAAATGGAGTCAATGGGAATCAGGAGGAAAACTCTCTGCTGGAGTCACACCTAGCACAAAGGAAGATGGTTGTGGTTGTGGAAGGTCAATCATCTCAGCTCCAGGACATCACTGCAGGAGTTCCCAGTGTAGTGTCCTTGGCCCAAACATCTTCAACTGCTTCATCAGTTACCTTCCTTCCATCATAAGGTCAGAAGTAGGGATGTTCGCTGATGATTGCACAATGTTCAGCACCATTCACAGCTCCACAGATACTAAAGCAGACCATGTCCAAATGTAGCAAGGCCTGGACGATATCCAGGTTTGGCCTGATAAGTGGCAAGTAACATTAGCGCCACACAAAGTGTTAAGCAATGACCATCTCTAAAAGGAAAGTCAGTGTGTGGAACCTGTATTCCAGTGAGTGTCAGTGTGCCTGGAACCCCATAGCGTGTGTGTGAACTTCAGAGGTGAGGTGAGAGTGACCATCTCCAACAAGAGAGAATCTAACCATCATCCCTTGACATTCAATGGCATTACCATCACTGAATTCCCCACTATCAATATCCTGGGGGTTACCGTTGACCAGAAACTGAACTGGACTAGCCATAAAAATACTGTGCCTACAAGAGCAGGTCAGAGGCTAGGAATCCTGCGGAGAGTAACTCACCACCTGACTCCGCAAAGCCTGTCCAGCATCTACAAGGCACAAGTCAGGAGTGTGATGGAATACTCTCTACTTGCCTGGATGAGTGCAGCTCCCACATACTCAAGAAGCTCAACACCATCCAGAACAAAGCAGTCCACTTGATTGGCACCCCAGTCACAAACATCCACTCCCTCCACCACCGACGCACAGTAGCAGCAGTATGTACCATCTACAAGTTGCACTGCAGGAACTCACCAAGGCTCCTTAGACAGTACCTTCCAAACCCACGACCACTACCATCTAGAAGGGCAAAGGCAGCAGATAGATGGGAATACCCTCCCCTCCAAGCTACTCACCATCCTGACTTGGAAATATATTCCCTTCACTGTCGCTGGGTCAAAATTCTGGAACTCCCTCCCTAACAGCACTGTGGGTGTACCTACACCAAATGGACTGCAGCGGTTCAAGAAGGCAGCTCACCACCACCTTCTCAAGGCAATAAGGGATGGGCAATAAATGCTGGCCCAGCCAGCGACGCCCACATCCCGTAAATGAATAAGAAAAAACAATATCAATTCAGCCACAGTTAGGGACAGTGTGCAGCTCAGACACCCCAGTCTAGATAATAGATTGAAACCAAAGAGGTTGAACAGTGCAGATTCCCCAGGACAGGAAGAGCAATAGGAGTTATAAAAGGAATAATAATGTCCCTCCCGTACCTGGGTTGAAAAGTACGATAGCTCGCAAACAGCCCAGCTCCGTCTTGTCCATTTGCATATCACGCATTTTAGAAACAAGTTCTGTCAAAACTCTGGAAAAGATTAAAGGTTCAAAATAAAACAGAGCTGGAATCCCCTGGGATTATCTGAATAAAGACACATCTAATTACCCCACAACTCAGCTTTCAGATTCAAAACTATATCCAAAGCTTGCAAATAAGACCTCACACAATTCTGCACTGCTCCTGATCCCCCAAAACTCCATTCCCCCGACCCCAAATCCCTTCCCAATCCACTTCCCTACCCCCCCACTCCACACCCACCCACATTCAGCAGCCACACCCAACTCTGCAGCCACCCTTCCCATCCACTCCCTGCTGCCTTGGGTAATTTTAAATCCTCTCTACCCTATAGCTAACTTGCAGGGTGTCACTGTTTCTCCATAACTGTGTGAACCACCCACCCACCTAAACCTCCCCCTTTCCATGAGTCAGGGATTAAAGGAGCTCACCTGTCGAAGATGGCCCCCACTCCAGCGCTGTGTGCACTGTTCCGGTGGACATGGAGACCAGTTGCCAGCAGAATGCCATCTTTCACAGTGATGGAACGATGAGAAAATGAAGCAATCAGCAGTTCATTCCAGCCTGTGGACACAATACAATTACACCAAGTGAGACATGGTGCCATACTGAAGACCCACTGCTCACTGATCACAGTTCTCGGAATCCTCACCTCCTGTGCTCCAGCCCTGCCTGTTCCACATGATATAAACTCTTCCACTGCTGCCCACCCCCTCAATACTGCCACAACTTTCATTTTAACCTGGCTAACTAATCACCCCTCATCAGCCCCTGGGCACTAAGACCAGTTATAACAGTCTGTACTGCAGCCTCAGCTGAGGTGAGTTCTACTCCTTTTGTATGAGAGGCAGTGTGTTCCTCCACTTGTCAAGCAGCATCATTATGCCTGTGTGATGTGATTGCACAATAAAGTCACAATCACAATTCAGTACGACCAGGAGTGTAGGGGGAGAAGCACTAAGTGGGTGAATGTGGGAGAGAAGATCCCTCACTAAACGTCTCTGCCCCTTTCTGTCCTCCTTTATGATGCTCCTTAAAACCTACTTCCTTGACCAAGCTTTTGCCCACCTTTCCTAACACCTCCTTATGTGCTCACTGTCAAATGTTGTCCAATAACAGCAGTTTGCATTTATATAGCGTCTTTAATGTAGTAATACATCCCAAGGCACTTCACAAGAATGTAATCAAAGAACAATCCTTCAAAATGCTGAGTTTAGCTCATCTCCCACATCTGGTAATAAGCTCAGAATCAAGCGGGGCTGCTTTGTCCTGGACGGTGTCCAGCTTCTTGAGTGTTGTGGGAGCTGCACTCATCCAGGCAAGTGCAGAGTATTCCATCACACTCCTGACTTGTGCCTTGTAGATGGTGGACAGGCTTTGGGGAATCAGGAGATGAGTTACTTGCTGCAGGATTCCCAGCCTCTGACCTGCTCTTGCAGCCACAATATTTACATGGCTAGTGCAGTTCAGTTTCTGGTCAATGGTAACGCCCCCCCCAGGATATTGATAGTGGGGAATTCAGCGATGGTAATAATATCCCAGACAGTCATAATGAGAAATGGACAGCTTGGAGCTTTAGAGAGTGCCAAAAGACAGCTAGCATGGACAGTACAGCATGGGTTAGTGCACCCGATATGGTTACAGGATGGTGGTGTGAACCAGGCTGGTATGTTTGAAGAGTTTCAGGGTAAGATCTGAAAAAGCAAATGCTGGTTACCTGCCCGCAAGAGGATAACCTGGTCGTCCAATGGGAGCTCGGAGAAGTGTGGAATCCGTTTGGCCCACTCGACCAGCGTGAAGAGTTGCTTGTCAGCTGCTTGGCAGATGTTGGTGACTGGGTCGTTTGGCTGGCAGGAAAAGAGGAAGAGGTGATGACAATTAGACGTGCACTACAGCAGGAATTCCTCCACCTGCAAGGGCGAAGCATGCACAAAAATAAAAGCTTAGTCCAAGAAACATCTTCATTTCTATAGCGCCTTTCAGATTTTACAGAGGAACATAGGAAATCATGACTGATCCGTATCTTAACTCCATTTACCAGCCTTTAGTCCATAACCCTTAATCCCCTCACTCAACAAAAACTTATCTCATTCTTAATAGCTCCACTGACCCCCAGCCTGCACAGCCTTTGAGGGAGAGGGTTCCAGATTTCCACTCCCCTTACCGTAAAGTAGTGCTTCCTGGTATGACCCCTAAACGGCCTGGCTCAAATCTTGTGGCCGCTTGTTCTAGACTTTCCCACAGGAGGCAATGGTTTTCCTTCCTCACTTTGAACACCTTCATTAAATCAGCCCCCAACCTCCCAATTAGAGCCAGCTCACTGTGGTAACATAGGAAAGGGAACAACCAACTTGCACACAGCAAGATTCCTCAAAGAGAAATGTGAAAATGGCCAGATCATCTGTTTCAGTGCTGGTGACTGAGAGATAAATAGTGGCCAGCACAGCACAAACAACTCCCCTTACACTTCTTCCAATCATGCCAAGGGAGCTCTTAGATCTCCTCTGAAAGACAGCACTTGGCTCTGTCACAGCATCAGCACTGAGGGAGCGCTGCACTGTCGGAGGGTCAGTAGTGAGGGAGTACCACATTGTCAAAGGGTCAGTACTGAGGGAGTGCTGCACTGTCGGAGGAGGGTCAGTACTGAGGGAACATGGCACTTTCAGAGGGTGAGTACTGAGGGAGAGCTGTGCTTTTGGAAAGTCAGCACTAAGTGAGTGGTGCACTGTCGGAGGGTCAGTACTGAATGAGCACTACACTGTTAGAGGGTGAGTACTGAGGGAGAGCTGTGCTTTTGGAGAGTCAGTACTGAGGGAATGGTGCACAGTCGGAGGGTCAGTACTGAGGGAGTGCTGCACCATCAGAGGGGCAGTAGTGAGGAAGACTGCACTGTACAAGGGTCAGTACTGAGGGAGTGCTGAACCGTCAGAGGTCAGTACTGAGGGAACACCGCACTGTCAGAGGGTCAGTACTGAGGGAACACTGCAGTGTCAGAGGGGCTGTACTAAAGAAGAGCTGCACTGTTGGAGGGTCAGCACTGAGGAATTGCTGCACTGTCGGAAAGTCACTATTGAGAGATCACCGTACTGAGGGTCAGTACTGAGGGAGCGCCACACTGTCAGGGTACTGAGGGACCGACGCATGTCGGAGGGTCAGTACTGAGGGAACACCGCACTGTCAGAGATTCAGTGCTCAGGGAGTGCTGCACTGTCAGAGGGTCAGTACGGAGAGAAAGCTGCACTGTTGGAGGATCAGTGCTGGCAGAGCACTGCACTGTCAGGGGTCAGTACTGAAGGAACACCACAGTGTCAGAGGGGCAGCACTGAGGGATTGGTGCAGTGTTGGAGGGTCAGTGCTGAGGGAGTGATGCACTGCTGGAGGGTCAGTACTGAGGGAAAGCCGCAATGTCAGAGGGCGAGTACTAAGGGAACACCCCACTGTCGGAGGGTCAGTATTGAGGAAACATCGCATTGTCGGAGGGTCAGAGCTGAGGGACACCGTACTGTCAGAGTACTGAGGGAACACCCCACTGTCAGAGGGTCGGTACTGAGGGAGTGCTGCACTGTCGGAGGGTCAGTACTGAGGGAGCGCCGCACTGTCGGAGGGTCAGTATTGAGGGAGCACTGCACTATCGAAGGGTCAGTACTGAGGAAACATCGCATTGTCGGAGGGTCAGTACTGAGGCAGCCTGCACTGTCAGAGGGTCAGCACTGAGGAAAGCTGCACTGTCGGAGGGTCAGTACTAAGGGAGCGCTGCACTGTCGGAGGGTCAGTACTGAGAGAATGCTGCACTGTCGGAGGGTCAGTACTGAGGGAGTGCTGCACTGTCAGAGGGTCAGTACTGAGGGAGTGCTGCATTGTCGGAGGATCAGTACTGAGGGAGTGGTGTGCTGTCGGATGGTCAGTACTGAGGGAGCGGTGCACTGTTGGAGGGTCGGTACTGAGGGAGTGGTGCACTGTCGGATGGTCAGTACTGAGGGAGTGCTGCACTGTCAGAGGGTCAGTACTGAGGGAGTGCTGCATTGTCGGAGGGTCAGTACTGAGGGAGTGGTGCACTGTTGGATGGTCAGTACTGAGGGAGCGGTGCACTGTCGGAGGGTCAGTACTGAGGGAGTGGTGCACTGTCGGATGGTCAGTACTGAGGGAGTGCTGCACTGTCGGAGGGTCAGTACTGAGGGAGTGGTGCACTGTCGGATGGTCAGTACTGAGGGAGTGCTGCACTGTCGGAGGGTCAGTACTGAGGGAGTGGTGCACTGTCGGATGGTCAATACTGAGGGAGTGCTGCACTGTCGGAGGGTCAGTACTGAAGGCGTGGTGCGCCGTCGGAAAGTCAGTACTGAGCGAGCGCTGCACCTTCAGAGGCGCAGTACTGAGGGAGAGCTGCACTGTTGGCACTGCAGGCACTGGAATTCATTGGTGTGCAGTGCGCCTACTCACCGAGCTGCTGGCCATGCCAAGGTTAGAGTCAATGTAAGTCTCGGTCTTGGGCTCGACAGCCAGCTCAGCCTCCACTATCTTCTCCACAGGCATGTCTTCGTTTGCACTGCTCGTCGACTCCACCTCGTTCTCATTCCTATCCTTACCTCGCTGCCTCTCTTCTTGTACCGCTGCAGGCGAGAAAGGGGATAACTGTTGCGGGCCCAGTCCAACATCACTCAAGAAAACTCCTCGTGACTATGAAAGTATCTCAGACAGCAATCATATTTCAGGAACTCCTTGATTACATATTTCCCAGGCTGTGTTGACTTTAGTTAAAAGCATTTTTTTTTTACCTTCTCCTGCCCTGTTCTCCCCCATTGAACGTGCTGGGGTGTGTGTTCCACAGTTGCTCGGCATCCTTTGATAAGCTATTCAACTGCAAAGGCATCAAAGACCATCCCAATCTTGTTATTATCCCATGTTCATTAACGAGACTCACCAGACAGTGTCCAGGAGGAATTCGGGATAATTCTTGTCTCACTGAACCAGGGGAACTTACACCAGTTGTTGTGCCTCTCCTGTTGTCCAGGTGAGGTCTTAGCACAGATCAGGAGCTCACCTGGTTCTCAACAAGACGTACAGTAATTGCACCTTCGGTTATCAGGAAAATGCAATGTTACAATCCAGATCTCACCACAGAACAGCCAGCCACTAAAATTAAACAACTCAATTCTTAAGGGGTTCAGGAACAGAGACACCTGAGAATTCAGGTACAAATCACAGAATCTGATAAAGCTGTTAAAAAAAAACATATAGGATCCTTGACTGCACAGACAGAGCTACAGAGTACAAAAACAAGGAGGTTACATTAAACCCTTCAAAAATTGCTGGTTAAGCCCTGGCTGAAGCTCTGTAGTCAATCCCGTGCACTACGTTTTAGGAATGACGTCAAGGCTTTGGAAAAGGTTGGGAGAAGATTCACTAAATGTTTCCAGGGATGAGGGTTTTCAGTTATGTGGGCAGACTGGGGAAGCTGGGATTGTTCTTAGAGCATAGAAGTTTAAGGGGAGATTTAATAGAGGTGTTCAAAATTATAAAGGGTTTTGATAAAGTAAATAAGGAGAAACTGTTTCCAGTGGCAGGAAGGTGGGGACCAGAGAACACAGATTTAAGGTAATTAGCTAAAGAACCAGAGGGGGAGATGAGCAAATGAGACCAAAACAGTACTCCAGGCGTATCCTCACCAATGCCCTGAATAATGGTAGCAAAACTTCTGTACTCTTTACTGCACAATGTAATTGCAACAAAGCCAATATACCATTTGCTTTTCTAATTGCTTTTGATACGTGAGTGTGAGTGTCAGTTGTGGCACAAGGTTGAATTCAAGTCCCACTCCAGGAGTTGTGCACAAAATTCTAGGCTGACATCTGGTACACTACTGCCTGCTTTCAGATAAGACATTAAACCGGTCAGCCTCACAGGTGGATATAAAAGTCTCATGGCACTATTTTGAAGAAGCACAGGGGAGTTCTTCCCGGTGTCCTGGCCAATATCTATTCCTCAATCAACATCATAAAAAATAGGTAATCTGGTCATTATTACGTTGCTGTTTGTGGGATCTTGCTGTGCACAAATTGGCCATGTTTCCTACATGACAACTGTGACGACACTTCAGAAGTATTTCATTGGCTATAAAGAGCTTTGAGATATCCAGTGATTGTGAAAAGTGCTATATGAGTCTAAGCCTTTCTTTTAACTTGCATGTTCACTTTGTGATTCACCCAGGAAACCCAGGTCCCTCTCAACATTCCCCATTCTCTCACCATTCAACAAAAAAAAATTCAGCTTTTTCATTTTTCCTAAGTAGATAATTTCACACACTACCACACTGTATTCCATCTGCCATGTTCTTGCCCATTCACTAAGCCTGTCTATATCCTCTGCAGCCTCTTTGCATCCTCCTCACTGTCTGCTTTCACACAGAACTTTGTATCATTAGAAAACTTGGATATGTTAAACTCAGTCCTCTCATCTAAGTCATTGATATAGATTGCAAATAGCTGAGGCCCAAGTAGTGATCCTCGCAGTACCTCACAAGTCACAGCCTGACAACCTGAAAACATCCTGTTTACTCCTGCTCTGTTTTCTGTTCATTAACCAAGTCTTAACCCATGCTAATATATCCTCCTCAACCCTAATTTTATGGAATAACCCTCATGTGGCAGCTTATCAAATGCTTTTTGAAATTTCAAATACATTACATCCACTGGTTCCTCCTTATCGCTATCAGTTACATCCTCAAAACAATTTCAACAGCTTTCTCAAAAATACTTTTCCTTTCAGAAATATGTGCAGACTCTTGCCTAATTATACAATGATTTTCTAAGTGTCCGGTTACCATAGATTTCAGCATTTGGCCTCCTCCAGGTCGAGTATCCTTTATCCTCGGGGCCATTGCCTTTCGGTACTCAGATATTTTCAGTTTTTGGATCTACCGTATATACGGTCAGTCTAGGCCTGCTTACATTACAATAGCCTAAGCCTAGGCTAGCTATAGCCTACAAATACGAGGTTGTTTCTCCATTTACCAACTCTCGCACACCCTACTTTTTACCTGTTATCATATTACACCCGTAATATAATATTACATTGCTTCATTAACATACAAATTAACTGCATCACTGATCAAAAAGTGGCTTGGTTTTTGAATGTATGGATAAAGGATATTCGAGTGCACTGATGCTAACTGGCCAAGAGCTCCTCGTTTTCACGCTTGCTCCTTTTGTAAATAGTGAGATTGTTTGCTAGCTTCCAATCCTGGGCAAACGTTCTAGATCCCAAGGAAATCTGGAAGATCAAAGCCATTGCATCCACTATCCCAGCAGCTATCCATTTTAAAACCCTAGGATGTAAACAGCGAGCTCCTGGGGAATTCTCACACTTCGTCCTATTAATTTCCCCAGTACTACTTCTTTACTTAGCCTGACTTTTTCAAGCTCCTCATTCTCACAAGTCCCTTAATTCACCATAATTTGTGGAATGCTTTTTTTCTGCCTTCTACCATGACACCAGTACCAGAAACAAAGATTCTACCAGATACAAAGTAGGGTTTTTTTTGTTTAATATCTCTTTTGTCATTTCCATATGCCCCAGTTGTGTTTCCACCTCTCTGCCTCTAATCAGCCCATGTTCACTTTCAGTAATCTCTTCCTATTTACAAACTCTCAGAAACATTTACAACCTGTTCTTATGTCTCTTGCTTGGCTACTCTCATTTTCTTTCTCCTTTCCTGATCAATTTCTTGGCACTCCTTTGCTCAGGTTTGCAACTCCTTTTTGTAACATTAAAAGCCTCTTCCTTTGATCTAATACTAACCTTAAACACTCCTGGCTAGCCAAGGCTAGACCATCCTATCTCTGGAGTTTTTGTGCCTTAAAGGGGCATATAATATAGCACAGCGGTGTAATACAGTGACAGGCCAGTCCCCACCAGTACTGTACCCCAGTGTTATACAGTAACAGACCAGTACCGACCTGAACTGCACCCCAGTGTCAGACAGTGACAACAGGCCTCTCCCCACCAGTACTGTTCCAGAGTGTTATACAATGACAGACCTATACAGGCCTGTACTGTGCCCCAGTGTTATACAGTGACAGACCTGTCCCCACCAGAATTTTATCCATGTTATACAGTGACAGGCCTGTCCCCACCAGTACTCAACCCCAGTGATATACTGACAGACATGTAACCACCTTTGCTGTACCCCAGTATTATACCGTGACAGACCTGTTTGCACCTGCATTGCTCCTCAGCATTATGCAAACATACGAATTAGGAGGAGTAGGCCACTCAGCCCCTCAAGCCTGCTGCGCCATTCAGTAAGATCATGGCTGATCTGATTTTAACTTCAACTCCACTATCCCCAGTAACCTTTCACCCCCTTCCTTATCAAGAATCTATCCACCTCTGCCTTCAAAATATTCATAGACCCTGCTTCCATCGCCTTTTGTGAAAGAGAGTTCCAAAGACTCACGACCCTCTGAGAGAAAAAATTATCGTCATCTCTGTCTTAAATGGGCGACCCCTTATTTTTAAACAGTGACCCCTAGTTCTAGATTTTCCCACAAGGGGAAACATCTTCTCCACATCCACCCCGTCAAGACCCCTCAGGATTTATATGTTTTGATCAAGTCACCTCTTACTCTTCTAAACTCGAGCAGCCACTAGTCTAGCTTGTCCAACCTTTCCTCATAAGACAACCCTCCCATTCCTCGTATTAGTCAAGTAAAGCTTCTCTGAACTGCTTCAAATATATTTACATCCTTCCTTAAATAAGGAGACCAACATTGTATACAGTACTTCTTCAAAAACACTGTATACAGTACTGCAGATGTGGTCTCACAAATGCTCTATATAACTGAAGCATAACCTCCCTGCTTTTATATTCAATTCCCCTCACAATAAATGATAACACTCTATTAGCTTTCCTAATTACTTGCTGTACCTGCACATTAGCCATTTGAGATTCATGCACTAGGACACCCAGGTCCTTCTGCATCTCAGAGCTCTGCAATCTCTTACCATTTAGATAACATGCTTCTTTTTTATACATTTTTTATCCTGCTAAGATAGACAATTTCACATTTTTCCACATTATACTCCACTTGCCAGATCTTTGCCCAGCCACACAAACGATCTATATAGCCTCCTTATGTCCTCTTCAGAACTTACTTTCCTACCTATAGTCGTTCAATAGGACAAATTTGAGTGTTGCTGAAAAAAGAGACATGTCGGAGCTTTTCACCGTGCACTCATCAGAACAATTCGCAAGAAAATACCAATTTCAACATATTTATATTATATGAGGCTGCAGCACTATATCAAGGCAATCTAGACCTGCCACCATTGCGTGAATCCGTATTCATTGAACTTATGAACTCGGCAACTCGTGCAGTTGAGTTCAGTTTTGATGACACCACGTATGCCCAAATAGATGGTGTTACTATGGGATCCCCTCTAGGCCCAGCTCTCACAAACATCTTTGTTGGGTTCCATGAAAAACATGTCTTCGATGGAATGACACCTAATCTCCTACCCCCTCGCATATTTCCGATGTGTGGATGATACGTTTGCTATATTTAAATCCACAGCTCATGTAATAATTTCCTTACATGTCTTAATGGGCTCCATCCTGTGCTCAAATTCACCTTTGAAATGGAACAGTCAAATGAATTCCCCTTCCTTGACGTACTAGTTGAGAAATCTGCCAGGGGGTTCTCTACCATGGTCTACCTTCACTGGTCAATGCATACGTTCAGACTCTCACAGTTCCACCCACTATAGGATCGGTCTTATCGGAAACCTCGTAAATAGGGCCCGAGCCATTTGCTCACCATGAAAGCTTGATACTGAAATAGGTCACATCAAAGTCATCCTTCAGGGTTATGGCTATCCTGATCAGATCATTTTGTGCTGCATATTGTGCAAACTCATGAACAGGCCTAAGGCCATCACTTTCAGCCCTGAAAAGTGCCCAGTCTACCTCAGATTACCCTGGAAGGACAAAGTATCTCAAACATTTGAGCAACATGTGAAGCTAGCTGTCTCACGCTGCTACTATGCAGTAGCAACATGAGTGCTATTTGCCACTAACAGGATGCTGCCGTCAAGCCAAAAAGGTGTTCTGCCTATCACATAAATGAGTAATGTGATATACAAATTTCAGTGCCAGTGTGATGCTCGGTACGTAGACTGTACGTCCCAGAGACTGGCGGATCGAATCAAACAGCATGTCCTTTCTGCTGTTCACAACAGGCAAGGTACAGACCATACCCAACCAGCCCATGTTTGTAAAACTCAAAACCCAGTGTCCAACATTAGGTGTGATTCCGCGATTGGGCAACCTTTGCTAAATAATCCTCAGTGTGCTAAAAATTATGCTGACAACTAATTTAAGATTGTCAGTCAGGCTCGCAGTGTGATGCATTTGCCTGTATTGGAAGCTACATAAATTAATACACACGGCCATGTTCTTTGCAGACAGAAAGAACATGTACACACATTGTGCCTGTTTCAGCTAAACAAAATAAATGACAGTCATTTGATAGTTCATCCTCCAGGGCAATGTCTTGACCAATCAAAGTCAAGTTGCCTGGTTTAAATTTCAAACAATGCTTGGCAGTTAACTGATTGTCACCATCAACTGGTGCATTTCCCAAGGCAACAACTGTACCAATCAGAGTCCACTAGCCAACCAATCAGCACCCTCTTCTCATACAGCATAAATACTTTGACATTTCAGGTCCGCATGACCTTTCTCCGAAGAGGAGTCATAATGACTCGAAACTCTGTTTCTCTCTCCACAGATGCTGGCAGACCTGCTGAGTTTTTCCAGCATTTTCTGTTTTTGTTTCAGATTTCCAGCGTATGCAGTTTTTGCTTTTAGCATAAACATGTGTTCCCCTGACATTGTTATTTTCTTGTAAATTGCCCTGATGAGTGCAGGACGAGAAGCTTCCACAAAAAATGTCTCATTCCTACCTATCTTTGTGTTATCAGCAAAATTAGCAACCATACCTTTGGTCCCTTCATCCAAGTCATTTATATAAATTGTAAAAACGTTGAGGCCCCAACACTGATCCCTGCGGCACACCACTCACAACATTTTGCCAACCAGAAAATGACCTTTTTATGCCTACTCTCTGTTTCCTGTTAGCTAGCCAATCTTCTATCCATGCCAATATGTTATCCCCCTAATCATGAGCTTATATCTTCCACAACAAACTTTGACGTGGCACCTTATCAAATGCCTTCTGGAAATCTAAGTACATCCACTGGTTCCCCTTTATCGATAGCGTAAGTTACTTCTTCAAAGATCTTCAATAAATTGGTTAAACATGATTTCCCACTCTTTAAACCATGTTGACTCTGTCTCATTACCTCAAATTTTTCTAAGTGCCTTGCTATGACATCTTTAGTAATAGTTTTTAATATTTTCCCTATGACAGATGTTAAGCTAACTGGCCTGTAGTTTCCTGCTTTCTGTCTCCCTCCCGTTTTGAAGAAAGGAGTTACATTCGTTATTTTCCAATACAATGGGGCCTTCCCAGAATCTAGGGTATTTTGGAAAATTAAAACCAATGCATCAACTATCTTACCAGCTACTTCAATATCCTAGGATGAAGTCCATCAGGACCTGAAAACTTGTCAGCCCGTAGATGCAACAATTTGCTCAGTACCAATTCCCTGGTGATTGTAATTTTCTTGAGTTCCTCTCTCTCTTCCATTTCCCGATTTACAGCTATTTCTGAGATGTTACTTGTATCCTCTATAGTAAACACGGATGCTAAATACCTGTTCAATCCATCTGCCATCAACTCCCCAGACTCACTCTCTATAGGACAAATGCTCACTTTGTTAGCTCTTTTCTTTTCTAAATGTCTATAGAAACTCTTACTATCTTTATATTTCTAGCTAGCTTTCTCTCATACCCTAATTATTCCTTCCTTATCGATCTTTAGGTCATTCTTTGCTTTTTTAAATATTCTGTCCAATCTGCTGACCTGCCACCAATCTTTGCACAATTATATGATTTTTCTTTAAGTTTGCTACTATCTTTAACTTTTTTAGTTAGCCACGGATGGTGGGTTCTCCCCTTGGAATATTTCTTTCTTGTTGGAATGTATCTATTCTGTGTATTCTGAAGTATCCCCCTAAATGTCCGCCACTGTATCGCTATTGAACTATCCCATAACCTCATTTGCCAGTTCAATTCAGCTAGCTCTGCTTTCATGCCCTCATAATTGTCCTTATTTAAGTTTAAAATATTAGTCTTGAACCCACTCTTCTCACCCTCAAACTGAATGTAAAATACTATTATATTATGATCACTGTTACCTAGGGACGCCTTAGCTATGAGAACATCAATTAATCCAATCTTGTTACACAATACCAGTTCTAGTATAGCCTGCTCTTTGGTTAGCTCCAGAACGTATTGTTCTAAGAAACTATTCCGAAAACATTCCAGGAACTCCTCATCCAGGCTACCTTTGCCCTTCTGATCTGATTTATACAGTGACAGACCTGTCTCCACCAGTACTGTACCCGTGTTATACATTGACAGACCTGTCCCCACCAGTACTGTACCCCAGTGTTATATAGTGAAAAACTTGCCCCCACTAGCACTGTTATAGTGGAACATGAATATACATACAAACATACAAATTAGGGAAGGAGTAGGCCATTTGGCCCCTCAAGCCTGCTCCACCCTTCAATAAGATCATGGCTGCTCTGATTGTAACCTCAACTCCACATCCCAGCTACCCCCGATAACCTTTGACTCCCTTGTTAGTCAAGAATCTATCTACCTCTGCCTTAAAAATATTCAGTGACTGCCTCCACCGCTCTCCTGGGAAGAGAGTCCCTAAGACTCACAACCCTCAAAGAAAAAAATTCTTTTCATCTCTGTCTTGAATGGGAGACCTTATATTTTTAAACTGTGTCCCCTAGTTCTAGTCTCTTCCACAAGGGGAAATATCCTCTCAGCATCCACCCTGTCAAGTCCCCTCAGGATCTTATGTTCCAATAAGATCACTTTTCAATCTTCTAAACTCCAATGGGTACAGGCCCAGCCTGTCCAGCCTTTCCTCATAAGATAACCCCCTCATCCCAGGAATCAGTTGAGTGAACCTTCTCTGAACTGTTTCTAATGCATTTATATCCTTTCTTAAATAAGGAGACCAAAACTGTACAATGTACTCCAGATGTGATCTCACCAATGCCCTATATGGCTGTAGTAAAAGATCCCCACTTTGATATTTCATTCCCCTTGCAATAAATGACAACATTCCATTCGCCTTCCCAATCACTTGCTGTACCTGTACATTAACTTTTCCTGATCCATGTACCAGGACACCCTGATCCCTCTGTACCACAGAGTTCTGCAATCTCTCGTCATTTAAATAATTTGCTGCTTTTCTATTCTCCCTGCCAAAGTGGACAAGTTCACATTTTCCCACTTTATACTCCATCTGCCAATTTTTTGCCCACTCGCTTAAATTGTCTCTATCCCTTTGCAGACTCCTTATGTTCTCCTCACAACTTACTTTCCTACCTACCTTTGTCCCATCAGCAAATTTGGCAACCATACATTCGGTCCCTTCATCCAAGTTATTGATATAAGTTGTACAAGGACATAAGAGCTAGGAGCAGGAATAGATCATTCAGCCCATCAACCTTGCTCCATCATTCATTACAATCATGGCTGATCTTGGGCTTCAATTCCACTTTCCCGCCTGCTCCCCATACCACTTAATTTGCTGACAGAAAGCAGTCTATCCCAGCCTTAAATATGTTCAATTATGGAGCATCCACAAACCTCTGGGGTAGAGAATCCCAAAGATTCACAACCCTTTAAGTTAAATAATTTCTCATCTCAGTCCTAAATGATTAGCCTCTTATCCTGAGGCTGTGCCTCCATATTTTAGACTCACCAACCGGCAGAAGCAAACTCTCAGCGTCCACCCTATCAAAGATCCTCAGAATTTTGTAGGTTTCAATGCCCATTTTCAATACCCTAGACTTTCATCATAGGTCAACCCCTCATCCCAAGGACCAATCTAATGAACCTTCGCTGTACCGCCCCAATGCATGTTGAGACTAAAACTGCATACAGTATTCCAGATGTTGTCTCACCAAAGCCCTGTTGAACTGTATCAACACTTCTTTATCCTTGTATTCCAATCCCCTTGCAGTAAAGGCCAACATGCCATTTGCCTTCCTAATTGCTTGCTGCACCTGTTTACTAACTTTCTCCGTTCGTGAACAAGCACACCCAAGTCTCTTTGAACATCAACACTTACAAGTTTCACACCTTTTAAAAAGTATTTTGCTTTTCTATTCTTACAACGAAAGTGAATAACTTCACTCTTCCCTACATTATACTCCATCTGCCATCTTGTTGTCCACTCACTTAACCTATCTATATCTCTTTGCAGCCTCTCTGTGTCCTCCTCACATCTTACTTTCCCCACTAAGCTTGGTATCATCAGCAAACTTTGATACGTTACTCTCTGTCTCTTCATCCAAGTCATTAATATAGTAGATAAATTGTACTAAATTGGACATAGTTGAGGCCCCAGCACTGATTCCTCTAGCACTCCACTCATTACATCTTGCCAACCCGAAAAAGACCCATTTATACTCATGCTCAATGGGCCGAATGGCCTAATCCTCCTCCTATGCTCCTACATTCCTACCCACCAGTACAGTAACCCAGTGTTATACATTGCGAAATGCCTTCCCTAGACAAAGCCCATATTTAAAAAGATAATATCTGGAAGGGATAAAATGAAAACATTCTTCTCCCGCCATCACGTTGCAGCAGATCCCTCTTTCCCAAATACACCATTATATAGCAAAAACAATTCATGAGTTAATGAGGGTCATACAGGGATCAGGATTGACAACTGTATTGGTTTCCAGGAAATGTGCAAAATGCATCCCAAGGATTAGCGTGCAGCAGTTGTTGGACTGTGATAACTCATAACCACGTCTATTAACTCTGTGCCGATAAACAATCTCTTGTACATGTAACAGCAGCTTAATTTACCAGAAAATTCACACAACCAATGTAGCAGTTAATAGGTCACTCTGAGTAACTGCAATATTTCAAAACGCTGCATTTTAAACCCTTTGTATGCTGTAAGGCTGCAGGCCACCCTCCCATTCCTCCATACCTCTTCAATTCTGCTATCTTACCTAACTTCCTTGAGAAATCAGAGCTGATATGGCAATGAGACTCCTGAGATCATAAAAAATAGGAACAAGATGAGGCCATTCAGCCCATTGAGCCTGCTCCACCAATCAATAAGATCATGGCTGATCTGACTGGTCTCAATTCCACTTTCCTGCCTGTCCCCCATAATCCTTGACTCCCTTGTCAATCAAAAGTTTGTCTAACTCAGCCTTGAATATATTCAATGAGCCAATCTCCACTGCTCTCTGGGGAAAAGAATTCCAAAGACTAACAACCCCTTGAGAGAAGAAATTCCTCATCTCCACCTTAAATGGGAGAGCCCTTATTTTGAAACTCCAAGGGTTTGACTTTCAATAGCCTTAATAAAGTTTGGGGTAAACTCTCTGAACCACAGAGTCAGGGAGGTCACAGGTTTACACTGAGACAACAATGGCCTCAGTCAGAGAGGGTGAAAAAGCAGCTCCTGGTGAATTGAAAAAGACAGCGTGGATCAATCAGGGAATTGCGTTATTGGGTCACTGTTACCTATGCCCATCAATCTCATTCTCTGCAGATACTCAGTTGTGGTTCAGTGAGTAGCACCCACACCTCTGAATGACAAGGTCAAGGGCTGGAGTTTGAATCCAGGCTGACCCAGCTTCCGCTCCTGCCCTACGTTAGTTGATATTGTGAATGATTCTACAGGTACTAGGCTGCCCTCGTTTACCCGTCATTCAAAACTGTGCTGCCTGTGTCCTAACTTGCATCAAGTCCCGTTCCCCTATCACCCCTGTATTCACTGACTGACACTGGCTCCCAGTTAATTGAGGCAACACCTCAATTGGAAACCTGGATGAGAATTTTCTAAGTTCCTGAAGACTTCGCCACCCCCACCCCCATCTCCCTTCGCCAGCCCAACAAACCAAAGATGTCTTCTGACCCCATGAGCATCCTTAATTTCCATTGATCCACCACTGGCAGTGGTGCTTTCAGCTGCCGAGACATTAACCTCTGGAATTCCCACCCTAAACCTCTCTGCCTCTCTATCCTCCTTTAAGATGCTTTTTAAAGCCAAACTCTTTCTCCAAGCTTTTAATCACCTGTCCTAATATTCCCCCTTGAAGCATCTTGGGAGGTTTTATTAAGTGAAAGGCACTACAGAAATACAAAGTGGCAGTATTGTTGACATTCCCAGAGCAGTACTGAGGGAGCGCCGCACTGTCGGAGGGTCAGTACTGAGGGAGCGCCGCTCTGTCGGAGGGTCAGTACTGAGGGAGCGCTGCACTGTCGGAGGGTCAATATTGAGGGAGCGCTGCACTGTCGGAGGGTCAGTACTGAGGGAGCGCCGCTCTGTCGGAGGGTCAGTACTGAGGGAGCGCCGCTCTGTCCGAGGGTCACTACTGAGGGAGCATCGCTCTGTCCGAGGGTCACTACTGAGGGAGCACCGCTCTGTCCAAGGGTCAGTACTGAGGGAGCACCGCTCTGTCCAAGGGTCAGTACTGAGGGAGCGCCGCTCTGTCGGAGGGTCAGTACTGAGGGAGTGCCGCACTGTTGGAGGGTCAGTGCTGATGGAGCACTGCGCTGTCACAGGGTCAGTACTGAGGGAGCGCCGCTCTGTCGGAGGGTCAGTACTGAGGGAGCACCGCTCTGTCGGAGGGTCAGTGCTGAGGGAGCGCCGCGCTGTCGGAGGGTCAGTACTGAGGGAGCGCCGCGCTGTCGGAGGGTCAGTACTGAGGGAGCGCCGCTCTGTTGGAGGGTCAGTACTGAGGGAGTGCCGCACTGTTGGAGGGTCAGTACTGAGGGAGTGCCGCACTGTTGGAGGGTCAGTACTGAGGGAGTGCCGCACTGTTGGAGGGTCAGTGCTGATGGAGCACTGCGCTGTCACAGGGTCAGTACTGAGGGAGCGCTGCACTGTCGGCAGTGCCGGACCTCTGACGAACTGTTACACACTGTCAGCCCCTCCCAGGTAGATGTAAAGGATTTCAGTCACTATCGGAAGAATTCGAGGAGTGCAGATAGCTCGGAGAGTTGTAGGGTTGAAGATAATTACAGAATAGGGAGGGGCAAGCCATGGAGGGATTTGAACCCAAGGCTGAGAATATTAACTTTAAACAAGAAACTTTCAAAAGGGAATTGGATAAGTACTTGAAAACGAGTAATTCGCAGGGCTATGGGGAAAGAGCAGGGGGAGTGGGACTACCCAATGGATAGATCCTTCACAGAGCCAGCACAGGCATGATGGGCCTAAAGGCCTCCATTCTGTTCTGTTAGGTACTATGATTTAAGGCTACATATCTCAAACTTTTCTCCTGTCAGACCACCATAAGGGGAGTTGATGGATGTTCATAGGATTATGGAATTTGTTAATTTGGTAAAGGATGTGCTGTACAGCCAACGAGAAACAGAATTTAACATAGGTTCATGAGCCAGAAATGAAACTAATCCATAATACAGGAAGAATTTATTCAGAATAAAGAGGTCAACACATACCACAAACTGTCAGCACAGGTGGGATAACAGCAAGGTTCAACAGGGTTTCAATAAGGAAATAGGCAGGTTCCTGCATCTGTAATAATCCTTGGTCATAAATAATATATCAATGCCATAGAATGGGAGCCCATAAGCAATGTCTCCAACACCCCCTCACACCCCACACCGCATCCACCAGCTCCGACTGACCGAAGCAGGTTATAATTGGACTTTCTCAATGGAGGGTAGTCTGTCTAACTGCCAAGTTGCCCCAAATAATAGCCTTGCAAAGCTTCATAATAGTTAACTGAAGAAATCAGACTGGCTTAGTTTAAATGTAAATCTTTTCTTCTTTCCTGCACGTTGTTTGCTATTCACTTGACGGGTCCTCCTGCTCTTGAAAACATCCAAGGCTTTCCGCATAATTTAAAACGAACAAATTGTACATCTATAGCACTTTTAACACAGTAAAATCCCCCTGGGTGCTTCACAGCTGTGCAAATCACATAAAAGTTTAACACCGAGAGAACACGGTGGCATAATGATAATGTCACTTAACTAGTAATCCAGAGGCCCATGCTAATGCTCTAGAGACACAGGTTCAAATCCCACAAGGCAGCTGGTGGAATTTAAGTTCAGTTAATAAATCTGGAATATAAAGCTAGTCTCGGTAACAGTGACCATGAAACTATCATCGATTGTTGTGAAAGCCCATCTGGTTCAAATAATGTCCTTTAGGGAAGGAAATCTGCCGTCCTTACCCGGTCTGGCCTACGTGTGACTCCAGGCCCACAGCAATGTGGTTGACTCTTAGCTGTCTTCGCCAATGACCTAGCCAGCCTATCAGTTCAAGGGCAGTTCGGGACAAGCAATACCCACATCCCATGAAAGAATTAAGCAAAAAAAAAACATAAGCAGGTGACCAAAAACTTGGTCAAAGGGGTAGGTTTTAAGGAACACCTTAAAGGAGAAAAGTGGAGAGAGAGGTGAGGTAGTTTCGGGAGGGTATTCCTGAACTTGAGAACCAGGCAGCTAAAGGCACAGCTGCCATTGCTGGAGTGATTAAAATCAGGGATCCTCAAGAGGCCAGAATTAACAAGTGCAGAGATCTCGGAAGGTTGTGGGGCTGGAGGAGGTTACAGAGAAAGGGTGGGTTGTAGGGCTGGAGCGGCTTACAGAGATAGAGGGTTGTAAGGGCTGGAGAGGGTTACAGAGATAGGGAGGGTCGTAGGAGCTGAAGGAGGTTACAGGTAGAGAAGGGTGAGGCCATGGTGGGATTTGAAAACAAGAATGAGAATTTGAAAACTGAGGAAAAATGGGAGGGATTCCCAGTGACAGCCAATATGCTTCCCACAATAAAGAACAGATAGATTGAATCGCTAATGGATCTTCCTATGCACAAGGTGGCTGCTACCTTTACCTACATAACACTCACTGTATTTCAAAATAATTAATTCTACATGTGTGCATTTAGAGACAACAAGAGACAATTGTAAACCTCGACTGCTTGCTGCACAGGGACTATGGTCAGAGACCGCACTCATATTCCCACATTACAGGCTACACTCACTACACTTTACATCATTGTCTATATCCAATGGTTTTGTGCCAGAAGTCTCTGTTTGCAGCAGGATTATTGGCCTTTCTGCAGGGTTTCTTCGTAGGTTTCTTCCCACTGCCCTCAACCTCCACTCCTCCTTTGCTGGCTGTCTCCTGGTTTCCTCTGTTGATTGCCGGTACGTGCTGGTTGGCACAAGGCAGCGTGACACAGGAAACCACTTCAGGCCTAGGCGTCGACTATATTCACCAGACTCCAAACAAAACATCGCCACTGCAGCTTGCTTCTCTCTGATTAACATCCAACAACACCTCTGCATGACTCACTGCAAAGCCCCCCGCACTGTCCCCTCTGCGGCCCCCACACTGCCCCCTCTGGTCCATCTCTCCCACAGTGCCCCCTCTGAGCCCACCCTCCCGCACACTGCCCCCTCTGGGGCCCCCTCACTGACCCGTCTGAGCCCACCCTCCCGCACACTGCCCCCTCTGGGACCCCCACACTGCCCCCTCTGGGACCCCCACACTGCCCCCTCTGGGGCCCCCCACACTGCCCCCTCTGGGGCCCCCACACTGCCCCCTCTGGTCCACCTCCCACACTGTTCCCTCTGAACCCACCCTCCCCCACACTGCCCCCTCTGAGCCCACCCTCCCTCCACACTGCCCCCTCTGGGGCCCCCTCTGAGCCCACCCTCCCCCACACTGCCCCCTGTGGGGCCCCCTCTGAGCCCACCCTCCCTCACACTGCCCCGTCACTGCCCACTCTGGTCCACCTCTCCCACACTTCCCTCTCTGGGCTTCCCCCACACTGCACCCTCTGGGGCCCCCTCACTGCCCCCTCTGAGTCCACCCTCCCCCACAATGTCCCCTCTGGGGCCCCCACACTGCCCCCTCTGGTCTACCTCTCCCACACTTCCCTCTCTGGGCGTCCCCCAAACTGCCAGCTCTAGCTCACCACCCCCACACTGACCCCATGGGAGCCTCCCCCCACATTTCTCCACCCCTTCCCCCACACTGCCCACTATCCCACACTGCCCCCTCTGGCCCAACCCCCTCTTCCCCCCCCCAACATTGCCCCCTCTCCTGCACTGATCCCTCCATGCTCTGTGTGTCTTGTCCCTGACTGTTATTATATGAATAATATCTGCTAATTGTTCTCTGCTGAAACACTGACTGACTGCCCAAAGAATATAACATTTGGGTCAGGATAAAGCAGTATTTCCTTCATTTGGTTCCTTAATTAATCAATTTTGGAAATTAATCTCAATCAAAATATTCAAAGGAATTTTCCCTGTTACATAATCTTGACTAGATTTAGCCAATTTGAGCATCCCACCATCTCTCCCAATGCTGCCTCCGTAACCAATCGCCTTTCAGTCTCTACATCACCCATCCCGCCCCCACCCCCATTCCAGACAGAGTCATGAGAACACTGGTAGCTATAACTTCCCCTAGTCTCCCCCGACACATAGACTCTCACCGCGGGGTAGACTCGACAGCCGATTCCCCACAATCTCCACCTTTGCTTCTCACTCTGGTGGCCACATTTCACAAGCTGGTACAGTGAAACTTGACCTCTGGAGACTTTTTTTTATGTAGAAAAGTTATTTTACCCCAGAATATCAACCAAATCCTCATTACAGTAGCAGATTCTTGAGCCCAATCACAGAAAGCGTTTTGTAACTTTCACCAACACGGACATGAAGCGGAGTGAAACATTTTATAATGTTTTTCGAACAAGGAAGTCATACTAAACATTTATTGACTGGTCAGGCCCCAGCTGGAGTATTGTGGTCAGTTCTGGGCACCACGCTTTCAGGAGGATGCCAAGGCTTTGGGGAGGGTTCAGAGCAGATTTATCAGGATGATACCATAGCATCATAGAATGTTTACAGTACAGAAGGAGGCCATTCATCCCATCTTGTCCATGCCAGCCCTCTACAAGAGCAACTCAGCTAGTCCCACTCCCCCGCTCTTTCTCCATACTCCTGCAATTTCTCTCCCTTCAGGTGCTTCTCCAATTCACTTTCCAAAGTCACAATTGAATCTGTCTCCACCGCACTCTCAGCCAGTGCATTCCAGATCCTCACCACTCGCTACGTGAAAAAGGTTTCCTCATATCACTGCTGGTACTTTTGCCATGCACCTTATAATCTGCTTGTTCTCAATCCCTTTGCCAATGGGAACAGTTTTTCCCTATCTTCTCTAAATCCCTCATGATTTTGAATACCTCTATCAAATCTCCTCTCAACCTTCTCTTCTTTAAGGAGAACTATCCCACAATCCCAGCTTCTCCAATCTGTCCACATAACTGAAGTCCCTCATCCCTAGAGCCATTCTCATGAATCTTTTCTGCACCCTCTCTAAAGCCTTCACATCTTTCCTAAAGTGTGGTACTCAGAACTGGACATAATACTTTAGTTGAGGCCAAACCAGTGTTTTATAAAGATTCATCATAACTTTCTTGCTTTTGTACTCTATTCCTGTATTTACAAAGCCCAGGATCCTGTATGCCCTATTAACTGCTTTCTCAATTTCTCCTCCCACCTTCAATACCCCCAGGTCCCTCTGTTCTTGCACCCACTTTAGAATTGCACCCTTTATCTTATATTATCTCTCCTTGTTCTTCCTACTAAAATGTATCATTTCACACTTCTCTATATTAAATACCGTCTGTCACTTGTCTGCCCATTCCACCAGCCTGTTTATGTCCTCTTGAAGTCTATCACTATCCTCTTCACAGTTCATGATAATTCCAAGTTTTGTGTCATCTTCAAATTTTGGAATTGTGCCCTCTGCACCTAAGTCTGGGATATTAATATCTATCAAGAGAAGCAGTGGCCCAAGTTCCGACGCCTGGGGAGCCCCACTGCATACCTTCCTCCAACTTGAAAACAGCCATTCATCGCTACTCTCCATTCCCTGTCACTCAACCAACTTCATGTCCATGCTGCCACTGTCCCTTTTATTCCATGGGCTTCAACCTTGCTGACAAGTCTGTTATGTGGCACTTTACCAAATGCTTTTTGGTAGCCCATGTACACCACGTTAACAGCTTTGCTATCATCAACCGTCCATGTTATCAATTCAAAAAACTTAAATCAAGTTTGTTAAACAGGTTTTTCCATTAACAAATCTGTGCTGGCTTTATTTAATTAATCCACATTTGTCCAAGTGATTATTAATTTTGTCCCAGATTATTGTTTCTAAAAACTTTCCCACCACTAAGATTAAACTGACTGGCCTGTAGATCCCTTCTGGCAATGAAGAAGTTCAGTTACGTAGAGGAATTGAAAAATCTGGGATTGTTCTTCATACAGCAGAGAATGCTAAATAGAGATTTAATTCAGCTCTTCAGGATGGAGGCCTTTTGATAGTTTCTCCTGACTTCCTCAATTTCTCTGGCAAGTTGGCAACTCAAAGCCATAGATTTAAAATAATTGACAAAAGAACTAGATTAGAAATAAGGAGAATTTATTTCATACAGAGACTTCTTGTGATCTGGAACACACTATCTGAAGGAGTGGTGAAATCAGATTCCACATGTACTTGAAGAGAATTAATCTTACAGGGAAAAAGCTGAGAGTGATGGTAAATTGGAAGACATTTTCACAGAACCAGCACAGGCACAACAGGCCAAATGCCCTCCTGCTTTGCTGAAAGATTCTAGGATTCACACACTTGAAGGGCCCAATTACCTATCATTGACAGAAAGTAGTACAGAGTCTCCGCTGGCAGGGTTTTGGGGTGATGAGGCTGATCAGAGACTGAAAGCAGCTCCTATAATTTGCCATTACATTCAGCAGTGAAGGGCAAGTACAAAAACTTTTCAGCCAGAATGAAACCCATAATCACCTTTCTTCTTTGCTGTAAGCATGTTACCAAAAATCAAAGGGTTAACAATCAATCAGTGAATCAGGTTATCAAGACACATGCTTTAAAAATGAAGAACTTCAATCCACTGCAAGAGATCTGGAATGGATTATGATTACATACAGTCTCAGTGTTCACCTTTAACAGTGACACCTCCATTACTGGTACCGGAGCATGCCTGTGCATCAGCGATGGGAACAGCAGCTGAATTACCGAATGTGTTCACTGTCAGCAAACCACACAAGGGACGTGCAGGGGAGAGTGCCAGTCCTAGATGCCCCCACCACCCTGCACTCCAAACAGCAGCAGGTTTCACATTAACCTTCTGACTTGCTGCATCATTCAGCAATATTTCATTTTAGTGGCATCTGGGGAATTTTTCTTTATGAATTCCAGGTGATTCCCATACTGATAAGGGCCAGCTTTGGGAACATTACCAGAGAGTGTTTCTCTATTACTGGGAGGTGGGGGTGGGGCGGGGGTGCACAGTCTGAGGGAGGGCACACTGTTCCAGGTGCAATTGGACATCTCTTAGAACTCAGGTAGAGCTGCAATGACCCATGGAAAGTGACCAGCACATTGGCTACATTAACGCACTGGGTTTCTGTGAGTTACTGGGAACTTTCACTGTGGTGAACACTGGACTAGCTGAAGATTAAGGATCGTCTCTCAGCTTGGATAAAGCCAGGCCAGGCCCTCTTTCAACACTGAAGGAGAAAATTAACCAAGAAAATTCTTCCTTTTAAAATCAGCAAAGAAAGCAAGTAAACTACTAAGTGGGTACATTCCCCACCTGGGGGATGGGACCAAACCCCGAGGAGCAGGAGAACCCCATCCGGAGGATAGGACCAAGACCCACTCATAGAGCAGCAATGTCCCAGGTTCCATTCCCAGTCCCTGGGAAGTCTAGCTGATCTCACTCGGAGTAGTGTTAGCTGTGGTATTTCTGCTCTCAGTGACTCCTCTGTCAGAGAGGGGCAATCAGCCCGGGTTCCTGCTCCTGATCACTATCCAGAGACCCCTCCTAGACTTTGGGAAAAGGACAATTTGAGCTGAGCCCTGATGCCAACCATCCATATGTAAAATGGTTAGCTTGCCCACCTTTACTACGTGGACCTCCTTGACTGAAGGAGCAGTGAGTTTTTGGCACCTATGGGATGAGGAAACCACTGGGTCTCCCTCTGCCTGTCTTATTTTGTGCATAACTCACTTCCTGGAGATAAGCAGTGCCTGAGTGAGGGGCTCACAGTGGGTGCAGAGCAGAGCAGAACGAGGTGAAATAACCCAATAGAGAGGTGGCACCTTGGGGCTGTGTGTGTGATTTCAGTGTCAATTATCCTGTAATAAAGCTGCAAGTCACCAAGAGCCTCCGCAGAGCGAGCCCTGCACACGTCCCTTAACCTAACTAGACACACCTCTGAAGTCTGCGCCCATACCTTCCCGCTTCATCCCCATGGCAAGACACTTCTGGTAGCGGCAGTACTGGCACCGGTTACGTTGGCGCTTGTCAATTATACAGTCCTTGTTGTCACGGCAAGTGTAGGTAAGGTCTTTGCGCACTGTGCGTTTGAAGAACCCTTTACAACCTTCACAGCTGTAAACGCCGTAATGTTTGCCTGTAGGGAGGGAAAAAGATTATGAAATTATTCATCTTGTAGTTGGGTGTCCGCATAATGTGAATATCAATATAAACTCAGCACCACTAACCCCATCTACACAGGGGGGAAAGGCATGGGAAAAGGAGATGACCACCTTTCACTACAGAACTACGCTGGGGTACAACCCCACACCAGGGGTACCACATTGCCCTGGGGACACACATCTCCCCCACTTCCCAACCACCCTTCCCCCCACTCAGTGGGGGCACTGCACAGCCCCAGAATACAACAGAGAAACAATTTGAGATTAGTCCAAACAGACTTGTCAATTGGTCATGGATGCATTGACATAGTGATGGTACAGGGCAATGGGACACCACAGAGACCAGTGACACACACATACCTGAAGACCTGTCCCCACAAATGGCACAGATGTGTTTGGTGAGGGAAAGTGGACAGTTTGAGGAATGAGGCGATATTTTAAGCACACCGTTAATTCCCAAAGGTGGTTTCACATCCTCTGTACTGCTGACTGAATTCATGGACGAGTTTATCTGCAACACAAGGAAGAGTAAGGTAAGAAAACGCATTACGCTCTGCGCAATATCCATTCCTCACCCTCCCCCATCTAAATACACTAAAAGCCATCCAGCGTAACTCTGTAGAAGCCCGGTTAAGCTGGTTGTATTATGCCACCGTAGTCCAAGAGAAACAGGCCACACACAGAAACCATGCAGTAAGAGCCAATGAGCAACAATATGCAAAGGGTTAACAGAGGCAATCTGGACTCATTCCGCAGTTGGTGGGAGTGCCGGGAGGTAGGGGGACTGACAGCCTGTGACTGCTCCCATCTTCTTAATCACTCTAAAGAAATTCTGTTCTTTTCAGTGTGCTGCTGTGGAATTTCACACCAATTTCATTTCCCGTTTTCTCTCAGAGTTCCAACTTGCATAGGCACAAGCCCTGAAGGGTGTCAACTCTCACCAGGACACAACACCCAGGGCGTCAACTCTCACTGGGACACAACACCCAGGGAGTCAACTCTCACCGGGACACAACACCCATGGCGCCAACTCTCACCGGGACACAACACCCAAGGCGTCAACTCTCACCGGGACACAACACCCACGGCGTCAACTCTCACCGGGACACAACACCCAGGGCGTCAACTCTCACCGGGACACAACACCCAGGGCGTCAACTCTCACCGGGACACAACACCCAGGGCGTCAACTCTCACCGGGACACAACACCCAGGGCGTCAACTCTCACCGGGACACAACACCCAGGGCGTCAACTCTCACCGGGACACAACACCCAGGGCGTCAACTCTCACCGGGACACAACACCCAGGGCGTCAACTCTCACCGGGACACAACACCCAGGGCGTCAACTCTCACCGGGACACAACACCCAGGGCGTCAACTCTCACCGGGACACAACACCCAGGAGATCAGACTCCGACTGGGGCACAGGTTCAGAGGCTCAAACTCTCACTGAGGCGCAGGTCCAGTGAGAGTCAATTGTCACTGGGGCACGGCACCCAGGGGTGTTGACTGCCACTGGGGCACGGCACCCAGGGGTGTTGACTGCCACTGGGGCACGGCACCCAGGGGTGTTGTCTGCCACTGGGGCACGGCACCCAGGGGTGTTGTCTGCCACTGGGGCACGGCACCCAGGGGTGTTGACTGCCACTGGGGCACGGCACCCAGGGGTGTTGACTGCCACTGGGGCACGGCACCCAGGGGTGTTGACTGTCACTGGGGCATGGCACTCAAGGAAACACCATCAGCCACTCTTGCGTGAGCTGGATGACTTTTTAATCATGGACCTGACGCTCGTTCACAGACACAGACAAGCAGGAGTCTGTTTGTTATTGGATAGAGATCAGGAGCTGGAAGTCTGGCTGTTTTCCCTCATCCCACTACGTCTCTAACTTTGGAATGGAGACAAATTTAGTGCCCCGATCACCATCCTATTTCAGATCAACGAACATAGAGAATGTGAACGCTTCCTGTTGGGACTGTAACTCAAGGGGAATTTACCCAACAGCAACGAGAACAAATTCAAACTTTGGTGGCTGTAGCATTAGAGGAAAACCATGGAAACCACAACCTCTACAAAGCACAAGCTCTCACTTTCAGCAGTACCTTCACAAGAGACTGAGTCCATTGTGTCAGTGAGCTGCTCAAAGGTTTCCATTACATAACTGTGTCATTATACCAAGCCCCAGTAGATATTAAACACATCAAAAACTATTAAATTCATTTGCACTGACCAAACTAACAGTTCATTCAGTTATTCAGGAGTGTGCTGTTATACAGCATATATAGCATGTAAAAGCCTCGGACCTTACACAGGATTCCTTCACCAGTACACTGAATCTCAGTTCTACAGAGTTACAACTTCACAAATCAACTGCCTCAGCATCGCAATGAGTCTTACAACGTATCATACCCCAACAAGCACAGAAACATAGAAAATAGGAGCAGGGGTAGGCCATTCAGCCCTTTGAGCCTGCTCCACCATTCATCATGATAATGGCTGATCATCCAACTCAATAGCCTGCTCCTGCTTTCTCCCCATATCCTTTGATCCCTTTCGCCCCAAGAGCTATATCTAACTCCTTCCTGAAAACATGCAATATTTTGGCCTCAACCACTTTCTGTGGTAGCGAATTCCACAGGCTCACCACTCTGTGGGAGAAGAAATTTCTCCTCATCTCAGTCCTAAATGGTCGACTCCGTATCCTCAGACTGTGACCCCTGGTTCTGGACTCCCTCACCATTGGAAACATCCTTCCTGCATCTACCCTGTCTAGTCCTGTTAGAATTTTATAGGTTTCTATGAGATCCCCCCTCACTCTTCTCAACTCCAGCGAATATAATCCTAACTGACTCAATCTCTCCTCATATGTCAGTCCCGCCGTCCCAGGAATCAGTCTGGTAAACCTTTGCTGCACTCCCCCTATAGCAAGATAAGGAGACCAAAATTGCACACAATATTCCATGTGTGGTCTCACCAAGTCCCTGTATAACTGCAGCAAGACATCCCTGCTCCTGTACTCGAATCCTCTCGCTATGAAGGCCAACAAACCATTTACCTTCTTTACCGCCTGCTGCACCTGCATGCTTACCTTCAGCAACTGGTGTACTAGGACGCCCAGGTCTCGTTGCACATTCTCCTCTCTCAATTTATAGCCATTCAGATAATAATCTGCCTTCCTGTTTTTGCTACCAAAATTGATAACCACACATTTATCCACATTATACTGCATCTGCCATGCATTTGCCCACTCACTCAGCTTGTCCAAATCACACTGAAGCATCTCTCTGCATCCTCCTCACAGCTCAACCTCCCACCCAGCTTTGTGTCATCTGCAAATCTGGAGATATTACATTTAGTTCCCTCATCTAAATCATTAATATATACTGTGAATAGCTGGGGTCCCAGCACCGATCCCTGCGGTACTCCACTAGTCACTGCCTGCCATTAGGAAAAAGACCCGTTTAATCCTATTCTTTGTTTCCTGTCTGCCAACCAATTTTCTATCCATCTCAATAGACTACCCCTAATCCCATGCGCTTTAGTTTTACACGCTAATCTCTTTTGTGGTACTTTGTCGAAAGCCTTCTGAAAGTCCAAATAAACCACATCCACTGGCTCCCCCTCATCAACTCTACTTGTTACATCCTCGAAAAATTCCAGTAGATTTGTCAAGCATGACTTCCCTTTCGTAAATCCATGCTGACTCTGTCTGATTCTGCCACTGTTTTCCAAGTGCTCAGCTATTAAATCTTTTATAATGGACTCTACCTGCAGCCTGCATTCTGTACCTGTCCTGTGAATGTTTGATGGGGACAGTGTAGAGGGAGCTTTACTCTGTATCTAACCCCGTGCTGTACCTGTCCTGGGATTGTTTGATGGGAACAGTGTAGAAGGAGCTTTTACTCTGTATCTAACCCCATGCTGTACCTGACCTGGGAGTGTTTGATGGGGACAGTGTAGAGGAAGCTTAACTCTGTATCTAACCCCGTGCTGTACCTGTCCTGGGAATGTTTGATGGGGACAGTGTAGAGGGAGCTTTACTCTGTATCTAACCCCGTGCTGTACCTGTCCTGGGAGTGTTTGATGGGGACAGTGTAGAGGGAGCTTTACTCTGTATCTAACCCTGTGCTGTACCTGTCCTGGGAGTGTTTGATGGGGACAGTGTAGAGGGAGCTTTACTCTGTATCTAACCCTGTGCTGTACCTGTCCTGGGAATGTTTGATGGGGACAGTGTAGAGGGAGCTTTACTCTGTATCTAACCCCGTGCTGTACCTGTCCTGGGAGTGTCTGATGCGGACAATGTAGAGGGAGCCCCATCCTGTTCAATCTTTTCTGAAGGGTATATCCTCACAGTTCTGCACCATTCCAGTAAGTCTGTCCTGCACCTTCTCCAGTGCCTTTTTATAAAATGAAGACCAGAATTGTTCACAGTTGTCTTGAGTGTTTCTCAGTGGCAGAGATTTCAAGGAAGATTTTGATGAAGGAACTCTGACTCTGCAGTACATTCTACAGCCACAGTGCACCTGTTTCAAACATCAGGAGTTGAGCAGTGTCACAGAGGGTCCAGACTCTGCCCTGATCTGGTGGTCCTATTCAGCTGCTTGCATTGGTGACCTCTACGTCTCTTCCCCAACTCTGAATGTTCATGAAGGTGAACCTCACAGAATCGCAGAATTGTTACAGTGCAGAAGGAGGCCACGTGACCCATCATGTCTGCACTGGCTCTCCGAACGAGCGACTCACCGAGTGCCATTGCCCCGCCTTCTCCCCATAACTTTTATTATGATGTGGCAGGTGGTATTTGCCAGGCTGACCAACTCCACAATGGAAACTTGGCCTTGCTACCACAATGGATTTGCAATTTGTATTTATTATGAGAAGGTTTGGGCACTGAATTCAGAAGGAATGAGTCCGCTAACATATTTAGAGATTTTAAAAATTAAAATAAAACATTTACAAAAGAATAAAACACATACACAAGATTACTGTTACACAGTTACTTTATAACTATGCTCAGAATTTCCTAATTAGCCAGACTCCCAACTATACACCCACTTTAAGGCAACAGTCCAAAATATATTTTAAATTTATAGAGACAATCCAGCAAGGTTACCACAAGCACCCACTTGACAGTGGAATTCCAGAGGCTTTTAACACAACTTTGGTTACTGGAACAGTGGACTTCCGCAAAGTGGCTCGAGGCTTTTCCACCAAGTCTGTTTCGCAGTGTACCTTTCAGATCTCACACAACCATACCCCATACAGCCTTTCATCATTCTCTAAACATATTTCTCCTTCTTTGATTTGTAAATCCCATTGCTCCCCCATATCTTTGGAATTTATTTTTCTCATAATATAAAACTCTTTTTTGTTGTCATTATGGTCAGCACTTTTGGGAAAAATCAACATAATAACTTTGCCCTATTTATCTTGCCAGTTGTAAAAACCTCATCGTGTGTCTTGAAAATCCAACCACTTTTCCCCTTACCTAAAAAATGCAAATACTTCTTTCCTTAGTTCATCCATTAGCATTTCAAATGCCTTTTTACACCTAACCCTTTTGATAATTTAAACCTTGCCATCTACCCATCTCTAATTTAATTAAATCAGCCACACACAGAACCACACACACATACTTAAGCCGACTTTACAATATCCCACAATAATATTGTGAAAAATATGACAGTTTCGTGACACCCTGCACATTCTTCCTTTTCAAACTAATTCCCTTTTGAATGCCTTGATTGAACCTGACTCCATCACACTCTCAGGCTGAGCATTCCAGATCCTTACCCACTTGCTGTGTGAAAAAGTTTTTCCTCGTTTCGCTTTTGCTTTTTTTTACTGCTTACTTTAAACCTCTGTCCTGTTGTTCTCGACACTAAGACCAATGGGAATAGTTTCTCCCCATCAACTCTGTCCAGACCCCTCATGATTTTGAATGCCTCTATCAAATCTCTCAACCTTCTTTTCTCTAAGGAAAACAGTCTTAACTTCTCTGATCTATCTTCATGACTGACATTCCTCATCCCTGGAACCATTCTCATGAATCTTTTCTGCACTCTTTCTAATGCCTTCACATCCCTCTTAAAGTGCAGTGCCCAGAACTGGATGCAATACTCCAGCTGAGGCCAAACTAATGTCTTATACAAGTTTAACATAACCTTCTTGTTCTTGTACTCTATGCCCTATCAATAAAGCCTAGGATACTGTCAGTTTTATTAACTGTGCTCTCAACCTGTCCTGCCACCTTCAATAACTTATGTGCAAATGCACCCAGGTCCCTCTGCTTCTGCACCCCTTTAGAGTTGTACTCTTTATTTTATTTTGTGTCTCTGTGCTCTTCTTACTAAAATGAATCACTTCACATTTCTCCACATTGAACTTCATTGCCACCTATCTGCCCATTCCACCAACTTGTCTATATCATTTTGAAGTTCTACACTATCTTCCTCACAGTTCATAATGCTTCCAGGTTTAGTATCATCTGCAAACTTTGAAATTGTCCCCTGCACACCAAGATCCAGGTCATTAATATATATCTGGAAAAGCAAGGGTCTCAACACTGACCCCTGGGGAACTCCACCATAAACCTTCATCCAGCCTGACAAATGTCCACTAACCACTACTCTGTTTCCTATCATTCAGCCAATTTCACATCCATGTTGCTACTGTCCCTTTTATTCCATGAGCTATAACTTTGCTCACAAGTCTGTTGTGAGGCACTTTATCAAACACCATTTGGAAGTCCATGTACACGACATCAACAGCATTGCCCTTATTAATACTCTGTTACCTCTTCAAAAACTGCAGCAAATTAGTTAAACATGATTTTCCCTTAAGGAATTCATGCTGGCTTTCCTTAATCAACCCACATTTGTCCATGCGACTATTAATTTTGTCCCGAATTATTGTTTCTAGAAGTTTCCCCACAATCAAAGTTAAATTGACTGGCTGGGTTTAGCTTTAGACTCTTTTTTGAACAAGGATGTAACATCTGCAATTCTCCGGTCCTCTGGCAGCACCTTCGAGCCTAAGGAAAAATTATGGCCAGTGCCTCCTCAATTTCCACTCTTCCTACCCTCAGTATCTTTGGATGCACTCATCCGGCCCTGGTGCCTTATCAACTTTACATACAAAAATACGAATTAGGAGCAGGAGTAGGCTATTCAGCCCCTCAAGCCTGCTCCACCATTCAATAGGATAATGGCTGATCTGATTGTGGCCTCAACTCCACATTTCTGCCTACTCCTGATATCCCTTGACTCCTTTGTTAGTCAAGAATCTATCTTTGTCTTAAAAATATTTAATTACTCTGCCTCCACCGCTCTCTGGGGAAGAGAGTTCCAAAGACCAGCAACCCTCACAAAAAAATTCTCCTCATCCCCATCTTTGATGGGTGGCCCCTTATTTTTAAACTGCGTCCTCTAGTTCTGGACTCTCTCACAAGAGGATACATCCTTTCAGCACAGATGGTCTATCCAATACCTCCTCCTTATTAATTTTAAACCCTGTCAATGGCTGAATTACTTCCTCTTTCACCACGCCTGGGTAGCATCTTCTTCTTTGGCAAAGACAGATGCAAAGTATTCATTTAATATCTCACCCATGCCCTCTGCCTTCATGTGTAAATCCCCTTTCTGGTCCTTCATCAGCCCTACTCCTTCTTTTACCACCCTTTTACTATTTATATGCTTACAGAAGATTTAGGCATGAACCTGATGATGGTTGAAAGTTAAGGGCAGATGACTGGGCTTCCATTTGTCAGAGCTAGTTGTTACCTGGCACTTCTCGAACCCGGTCTCTGACTTGTAGATGTCAACAGAGGGTAGCTTTGGCAGTTTTGGGTTTTATTCAGTGCTGAAATAGGAAGCAGTTTGGTCTGTTTAGAGTTACATTGTAGAGTGTGGTTTGTGCTTTGTGACACCACTTCTCCAGTTAACATTGCGAGTAGATTGTTGTCTGCAACTGATTTCTCTTATTTTGAATCACTGTAACACTTTGTAGAATTGGCTGCAATTGCTGCAATTTGGCCATTGTCAGCTTCTCAATTCTGAGCCATTAAGTGTCACACCCAGTTGGGAACTTGATCTTTTTGGCTTGGATTGTCAGTCCTTCTATTTCTGGGCAGAGAACCAAGTTACCAGAGTGTCACTGTTTCAGTTTCTGGGATTCTTCTATATTTTTACTGCACTATAAATTCCACTTTTTTTAAAAGTGCAGTTGGCCAATGAGCCCTTGATGCCAAATACATATCATTAAAGGGGCCAAGGCAAGTTGATAAGGTGGTTAAAAAAGTATATGGGTTATTTGGGTTTATAAATAGAGGAGTAGAATATAAAAGCAAAGAAATGATGCTGGAACTTTATAAATCGCAATTTAGGCCTCAGATGGAGAATTGTGGACAATTGTGGGCATCATACTTCAGGAAAGATGTCAAGGCCTTGGAGAGGGTGCAGAGGAGAATTTACGAGGATTTTGGCGGGGATGAGGGACTTCAGCTATGAGGAGAGGTTGAAAGGGTTACGACTGTTCTCCTTGGAACACAGAAGGCTGATGGTTGAGCTAATAGAGGTTTATAAGATGATGAGAGGTTTTGATAGACGAGACAGAGAAAAAATTTGTTCCCTCTGGCGAGTGGGTCAATGCCCAGAGGTTGGAGATTTAAAATCATTAACAAAAGATCTAGAGGGGACATGAGATTTTTTTTCACTCAGGGTTGACAGGATTTGGAAGGGTGGTGACAGCTGATTCCATAAATAATTTTGAAAGTGAGTCAGGCGGTTACTTAAGGATGAGGGATCTGCAGGGTGGTGACAGAAAGTAGGTGTGTGGGACTAAGCACGACTGCTTTTTCAAAGAGGCAGCACAGGCATGAGGGGCTGAATGGCCTCTTCTGTGCTGTAAGTTTCTTTGATTTTTCTATGCAGTCCCTGAGCCCTGCAAATTGCACCGTAAGTGAGAGGGTGTTGTTGCAGTCCCCCAAATCTCTGCAGCGACAGTTAGCTGGTGATCAGGTAATCCTGCTGCTGACACCCCTGCATCTCTTCCCGACTTCACCCATTGGTATTTCTCCATCATTGCTGAAGCTCAGATATTTCCTACCTTCCATTCCTGTGTGCAGCACAATGCTTTGCATTCCGTTCCATCCAACATTGTTCTTCCCAGCTACATATTCTATTAACTCGTTGGTGATAGGAATTGGATATGTGAAGGAGTATCTCCCTGAGGTAGTGTTTGACTGATTGTAGCAGCATTGCTTGCCAAGGTGATCTGCCGTATTTGCAGGGAATGGTCATATTTAAAATGCAATGGAAAGAATCTAACCAGAGACCACTGCAATTTGTAAGAGTTTTGTTCCCCTGAATTTGAGATTAGAGCCCCTCCACAAGAGCCAGCGCGATGAATGGAATGAACTGGGGGAATAATTCTGAAAAATAGCCTAAAGGTTGGCTGGTGTGATTGTAGTGTCGTTTTACTGCTCTCTTAGAGCGTACAGACATGTTGCTGCAGTGCACGGGTTTCTGACTGAGGTTTTTGAAAGGCAGCTTGGATTGAAGTGAGCTACAGCTGTGCTCCTTTTCCCAAACGCCAGCTAGGAACAAAACTACCGAATGTTTCCAATTTGATAGACTAGCATGCATCACAAAGAAACAGCAGGAAACGTGGGAACCATTTCAAAACCAGTTAGTCTGTGTGTGTGTGCAGTAACTGTGGACCTGGAGTCTATTTTAACGAGATAGTGCCTCCTGGGGTCAGGTATAATCTAAAGGAGGGTTGGACACCCCTTGGGGCATTGCTGTGATAAAATCAGGGGTGGAACCAACCCGGAAGGCTATGGTGTAATATTGGTGAGGAAGTGTTCAGACTCATTGGAATAAGGAACTTGCTGCCTCTGAAGTTGGTTGGGTGAGAGAGGAACCGACTGAGGCAGTCACACTGAACTGGATAATGGAGGGTAGCAGTTTAAGTAGGTCAGTGTGACTGACTGTCAGCAGAGAGGATGAGGAAAGTGCAGCATAGTCACAATCACAGAGGATACACTGTGTGACTTTGATTAGGGACATCTCTGCTACTGCAGTAGTGAAAACATGTAGGCAGAGGTACCTACACCAAGTGAGGGAATATGAATATAGATTTAAGAGATGACAACAGGTTGCTGGAGTTTGGAGATGAATCAGATACAGAGTAAAGCTCCCTCTACACTGTCCCCATCAAACACTCCCAGGACAGGTACAGCATGGGGTTAGATACAGAACAAAGCTCCCCCTACACTGTCCCCATCAAACACTCCTAGAACAGGTACAGCACGGGGTTAGATACAGAGTAAAGCTTCCTCTACACTGTCCCCATCAAACACTCCCAGGACAGGTACAGCACGGGGTTAGATACAGAGTAAAGCTCCCTCTACACTGTCGCCATCAAACACTCCCAGGACAGGTACAGCACGGGGTTAGATACAGAGTAAAGCTTCCTCTACACTGTCCCCATCAAACACTCCCACGGCAGGTACAGCACGGGGTTAGATACAGAGTAAAGCTTCCTCTACACTGTCCCCATCAAACACTCCCACGGCAGGTACAGCACGGGGTTAGATACATGAAAAAGAGACTTGCATTTTTATAGCACTTATCATGGCGACAATGTTATACAGTGACAGACCGGACTTCACCAGTCCTGTACCCCAGTGTTATACAGTTACAGACCTGTCCCCACCACTACTGTACCCAAGTGTTATGCAGTGACAGACCATTCTCCAACGGTACTGTACCCCAGAGTTTTACATTGCCAGACCTTTCCCCACCAGTACTGTACCCCAGTGTTATACAGTGACAGACCTGATTCCCCCAGTACTGTACCCCGGTGTTATACAGTGATAGACCTGCACCCACCAGTACTGTAGACCAGTGTTATACAGTGATAGACCTGCACCCACCAGTACTGTAGACCAGTGTTATACAGTGATAGACCTGTCCCCACCAGTACTGTAGACCAGTGTTATACAGTGACAGACCTGCACCCATCAGCACTGTACCCCAATGTTATACAATGACAGACCTGCACCCATCACTACTGTACCACAGTGTTATACAGTGACAGACCTGTCCCCACCAATGCTGTACCCCAGTGTTCTACAGTGACAGACCTGTCCCCACCAGTACTGTTCCCCAGTGTTATACAGTAACAGGCCACTCTCCAACAGTACCTAGCCTCAGTGTTATACAGCAAGAGACCACTCTCCACCCGTCCCAGTGTTATACAGTGACAGACCTGTCCCCACCAGTACTGTACCCCAGTGTTAAACAGTGACAGATCTGTCTCCGCCAGTGCTGTACCCCAGCGTTATACAGTGACAGACCTGTCCCCACCAGTACTGTACCTCAGCGTTATACAGTGACAGACCATTCCCCACCAGTCCCAGTGTTAGACAGTGACAGACCTGTCCCCACCAGTACTGTAAACCAGTGTGAAACAGTGACTGACCTGTCCCTGCCAGTACTGTAGATCAGTTTTATACAGTGACTGACCTGTCCCCACCAGTACTGTTCCCCAATGTTATACAGTGACAGACCTGTCCCCACCAGTACTGTACCCCAATGTTATACAGTGACAGACCTGTCCCCACCAGTACTGTACCCCAATGTTATACAGAGCCAGGTTGGCTGTCCTGACACAGTCCCAGTTTCCTGGGACTGGCCTGGCATTGCTTACAGAACCTGGGGACTGAACCTGAGAATTTAATTCAGTTCATAACTCCAAGCACTGCAGCAACATCTCACAGTTCACAGCAAATTAAATCAAACACTCGTTATCAACTTGTTGCTTTAGTTCATACTCTCAGTGTGCAATTGCTCAAGCACAGATGCTGGCGCCTAGACGGAGAATTGAGAGAGATCTTTAAAGCTGGAAAGTATTGGAACCTTTTCTCAATCTCCTACAAACTCTCTACCTTAATGAGGGCAGTGAGCACACATGGAAATTCAGACAGCAATAAAAGAGGGAGACGGCTGAGTGTGGGGAGCTGGGGCTGAGGAGAGGAGTGTGAGCAACACCTGCAGGCAATAAACCTCACCGAGAAACAGGAAGCCGAGGCCAGGCCTGCCTGGGAGGAGACACTGGTGACGCCAGGCAATTCATCTTCCTGTTGATTAGCAGGAGGCCCTCGCTGGGACAGGCTCCTACCTCGCAGGCATACAGGAAGACAGCTAATGAAATCCATAAGGGAGCTGTCTGAATCGGCCACAGAGAATGGTTTTCTTGGCAGAGGAACCACACTGTGTTTATCCTGCTGACCTCATGTGAGCTTCCACATACAGTCTCATGACTGTCATTCCGAATGTAACAGTTCAAGAGAGCCCAGGGATCGAGGCAGTAACACGAGAGGAGGAAGGACGATATTCTTGTCAATGTTTACCCAGCCTCTGGCTCTCTGCAGTCGCAGCATTCCTAACATGTGTATCCAAGTAACCTATTATTGGGGCGGGGTGGTAGGGTTGGGGGGAGCAGGGGTGGGGGGGGGGTTGCAGAGTTTCTGCAAGCTCAGGTACAGGAACAACCTGCTCAACAAACCTACATGAAAATGCCAAAAGCAACCACACACCTGGAACCTCCTCACCACAGCTTGGGGGTCACTGAAAATACTCAGGTACCCACTCCCTCCAGCTCAATGCATGAACCCAGGCAACACTTAACTTACTCTATCTTAGAGTTGAGAAGTGAGCAGAGAGAAACAGGCCATGAACAACACACACATATTTCAATCCTGTTTAAACAAGTTAAGACACAAATAATTAAATCTCACTGAGCTTTCCACATTCTGACACCATCCTGCTAATCTTTCAGTTAGATTCATGTCGTTGGGTTTAACATCCATTCATCGCGCAGTACAAGCTCGTTCAAAAATTCAACTGAATAAAAGGGCTTAAGCAGTTCACCAGAACATGCAAAACAAAACAACAAAAGAATCCATCAGCTGGGGAATATCATCCAGAGGGCAGCAAAATATTCAGAGAACAGAAATCATCGAGTTAGTCAAGAATGCGGGATGTAAGAGATTAAATATAAATAAACATTGATCCTCATTCACCAACCTCCACTCAACTGGAGAGGGGGCAATTACACAGCACAGGATGGGGCCATTCAGCCAAACATGCCTATGCCAGCTCTTTGAAAAAGCTATACAATTAGTCCCACTCCTCTGCCCTTTCCCCGCTGCCCTGAAAACATTTCCACTTCAAGTATTTATCCAATTCTATTTTGGAAAGTTATCTTTGAATCTGTTTCCACCACCCTTTTAGGCAGCTTATTGCAGATCGCAATTGTTCTTAGATCGGGTCCTTCTGTGCTGGACTCCAGGCATGGAACTTGGTTCTTAGATTGTAGACATCCTCTGGTATCTGCTTAACACTTGCTTATTAGTACTACATCTAAACAGGTTAGAGTAAGCATGTTGCTCCTAGGCATGATTCCAAGCTCTCAAGAGAGAGAGAGAGAGAGACTGTCCAATACTTGACTGACTGATGTCACTAATGCATCATCATCTACATTATATATTATCATATGCTATCTTTTAACCCTTTCTACTACAACAATTAAAAGGTTTTCCTTATGTCCACATGGACTCTTGCCAATTATCTCAAATCTGTGACCACGAATCAGCAAATACCCTGCCACTCAAAACAGAATACACAACGGCCTTCACTCATGGACGCTCATACATCCTCATGAATGGGGAAGGCTCTGCACTGGTTATTACAGGCTGTCACAGCTCACTGGGAAGCACACTAATCACTGAGATAAATAGTCCGAGGTTCAAGTCCAATTCAGCAACTCAATAGTTAAACCAAGGCTAACGTCCCGTGTTATACAGTGACAGACCTGTCCCCACCAGTAGCCCAGTGTTATACAGTGACAGACCCTTCCCCGCCAGTACTAGACCCCAATGTTATACAGTGACAGGCCGGTCCCCACCAGTTCTGTATGTCAGTGTTATACAGTGTCAGACCTGTCCCAACCAGTACTGTGCCCCAGTGTTACACAGTGAAAGACCCGTCCCCATTAGTACTGTACCCGAGTGTTACACAGAGACAGACCAGACCCTACCAGTACTGTACCCCAGTGTTATACAGTAAAAGACCTGTCCCCACCAGCACTGTACCTCAGTGTTATGCAGAGACAGACCTTTCTCCACCAGTGCTGTACCCCAGTGTTATACAGTAAAAGACCTGTCCCCACCAGCACTATACCCCAGTGTTATGCAGTGAGACCAGTCCCCACCAGCACAGTACCCCAGTGTTATACAGAGACAGACCTTTCCCCAGCAGTACTGTACCGCAGTGTTATACAGTGACAGACCTGTCTCCACCAGTACTGTACCGCAGTGTTATACAGTGACAGGCCAGTCACCACCAATACTGTACCGCAGTGTTATACAGTGACAGGCCAGTCACCACCAATACTGTACCCCAGTGTTACACAGTGACAGACCTGTCCCCACCAGTCCAGTATCCCAGTGTTATACAGTGACAGACCTGTCTCCACCAGTACTGTACCCCAGTGTTATACAGTGACAGACCTGTCTCCACCAGTACTGTATCCCAGTGTTATACAGTGACAGACCTGTCTCCACCAGTACTGTACCCCAGGGTTATACAGTGACAGGCCAGTCACCACCAATACGGTGCCCCAGTATTATACAGTAAAAGACCTGTCTCCCACCAATGCTGCACCCCAGTGTTATACAGTAAAAGACTTGTCCCCACCAGCACTATACCCCAGTGTTGTACAGTGACAGACCTGTCCCTGCCAGTGCTGAGCCCCAGTGTTATACAGTAAAAGACCTGTCCCCACCAGTACTGTACCCCAGTGTTATACAGTGACAGACCCATGACCATCAGTCCTGTACCCCAGTGTTATACAGTGATAGACTTTCCCCACCAGTGCTCTACCCCAATGTTATACAGTGACAGACCTTTCCTCACCAATGCTGTACCCAGTGTTATACATTAAAAGACCTGTCCCATCAGTCCTGTACCCCAGTGTTACACAGCAACAGACCTGTCCCCACCAGCCCTATACCTCAGCGTTATACAGTGACAGACCTGTCCCCACCAGACCCGTACCCCAGTGTTATTCAGTGACAGGCCTTTCCCCACCAGTCCTGTACCCCAGTGTTACACAACAACAGACCTGTCCTCACCAGTACTGTATCCCAGTGTTATACAGCGACAGAGCTGCAGCCATCAGTACTGTACCGCAGTGTTATACAGTGAAAGACATGTCCCCATCAGTACTATACCCCAGTGTTATACAGTGACAGACCTGTCTCCACCAGTACTGTACCCCAGTATTATACAGTGACAGACCTGTCTCCCACCAGTACTGTACCCCAGTGTTATACAGTGACAGACCTGTCCCCACCAGTTCTGTACCCCAGTGTTATACAGTGACAGACCTTTCCTCACCAGTGCTGTACCCAGTGTTATACAGTAAAAGACCTGTCCCCATCAGTCCTGTACCCCAGTGTTACAGTGACAGACCTGTCCCCACCAGTCCAGTATCCCAGTGTTATACAGTGACACAGCTGCAGCCATCAGTACTGTACCGCAGTGTTATACAGTGACAGACATGTCCCCACCAGTACTGTACCCCAGTGTTATACAGTGACAGGCCAGTCACCACCAGAACGGTGCCCCAGTATTATACAGTAAAAGACCTGTCTCCCACCAATGCTGTACCCCAGTGTTATACAGTAAAAGACCTGTCCCCACTAGCACTATACCCTAGTGTTGTACAGTGACAGACCTGTCCCCGCCAGTGCTGAACCCGTGTTATACAGTAAAAGACCTGTCCCCGCCAGTACTGTACCCCAGTGTTATACAGTGACAGACCCATACCCATCAGTTCTGTACCCGTGTTATACAGTGACAGACCTTTCCTCACCAGTGCTGTACCCAGTGTTATACAGTAAAAGACCTGTCCCCATCAGTCCTGTATCCCAGTGTTGCACAGTGACAGACATGTCCCCACCAGCACTGTACCTCAGTGTAATACAGTGACAGACCTCTCCCCACTAGTACTATGCCCCAGTGTTATACAGTGACAGACCATTCCCCACCAGTGCTGTACCCAAGTGTTATACAGTAAAAGACCTGTCCCCACCAGTACTATGCCCCAGTGTTATACAGTGACAGACCTGTCCCCACCAGTTCTGTACACCAGTGTTATAGTGACAGACCTATCCAAACCAGTACTGTGCCCCACTGTCACACAATGACAGACCTGTTCCTACCAGTGCTGTACCCCAGTGTTTTACAGTGACAGACCTTTCCTCACCAATGCTGTACCCAGTGTTATACAGTAAAAGACCTGTCCCATCAGTCCTGTACCCCAGTGTTACACAGCAACAGACCTGTCCCCACCAGTCCTATATCCCAGTGTTATCAGTGACAGACTTGTCCCCACCAGCCCCGTACCCCAGCGTTATTCAGTGACAGGCTGCCCAGAGCTGCAGCCATCAGTACTGTACCGCAGTGTTATACAGTGAAAGACCTGTCCCCATCAGTACTATACCCCAGTGTTATACAGTGACAGACCTGTCTCCACCAGTACTGTACCCCAGGGTTATACAGTGACAGGCCTATCCCCACCAGTACGGTGCCCCAGTGTTATACAGTGACAGACCTTTCCCCAGTGCTGTACTCCAGTGTTATACAGAGACAGACCTTTCCCCACCAGTCCTGTACCACAGTGTTATAAAGTGACAGACCTGTCCCCACCAGCACTGTACCCCAGTGTTATACAGTGACAGACCTCTCCCCACTAATACTGTGCCCCAGTGTTATACAGTAAAAGAACTGTCCCCACCAGTCCTGTATCCCAGTGTTATACAGTGACAGAGCTGCAGCCACCAGTACTGTACCCCAGTGTTATACAGTGACAGGCCAGTCACCACCAGTACGGTGCCCCAGTATTATACAGTAAAAGACTTGTCCCCACCAGCACTATACCCCAGTGTTGTACAGTGACAGACCTGTCCCCGCCAGTGCTGAACCCCAGTGTTATACAGTAAAAGACCTGTCCCCGCCAGTACTGTACCCGTGTTATACAGTGACAGACCCATGCCCATCAGTTCTGTACCCCAGTGTTATACAGTGACAGACCCATGCCCATCAGTTCTGTACCCCAGTGTTATACAGTGACAGACCTTTCCTCACCAGTGCTGTACCCAGTGTTATACAGTAAAAGACCTGTCCCCATCAGTCCTGTACCCTAGTGTTACACAGTGACAGACCTGTCCCCACCAGCACTGTACCTCAGTGTTATACAGAGACAGACCTTTCCTCACCAGTGCTGTACCCCAGTGTTATACAGTACAAGACCTGTCCCCACCAGCACTGTACCCCAGTGTAATACAGTGACAGACCTCTCCCCACTAGTTCTGTGCCCCGGTGTTATACAGTGACAGACCTGTCCCCACCAGTTCTGTACACCAGTGTTATAGTGACAGACCTATCCAAACCAGTACTGTGCCCCACTGTCACACAATGACAGACCTGTTTCTACCAGTGCTGTACCCCAGTGTTATACAGTGACAGACCTTTCCTCACCAATGCTGTACCCAGCGTTATACAGTAAAAGACCTGTCCCATCAGTCCTGTACCCCAGTGTTACACAGCAACAGACCTGTCCCCACCAGTCCTATACCCGAGTGTTATACAGTGACAGACCTGTCCCCACCAGACCCGTACCCCAGTGTTATTCAGTAAAAGACCTGTCCCCACTAGCACTGTACCCCAGCGTTATACAGTGCCAGAACCATTCCCAGCAGTACTGTACCCCAGTGTTATTACAGTGATAAATATGTATCTGCCAGTACTGTACCCAGCGTTAGACAGTGACACGCACAAGTCAGTGTCTAGATCTGTGACTTGTGTGCTCTCTCAATTCAAAAGAGGACATGTTGTGAAATCTGACTCTTCCTGTCACATTGAAATGCCAGTGACAGGGCCAACAGGAAATGACAGTCAGGGTTCGAATGAGGGTGGGGGGGTGCAGCCACAGACAGGAAGTGTCTTTGCCAAGTATTTCCTGCATGTTGAGATCAGGTTGCTACTCTGACAGCCTACTTTACATTTAGACCAGGAAATGACACAATTACAGTTACACAGGAGGGAATGGATCAAAATAAATTTTCGATTTGGACACTCACAACCAGACAGGCAGCTCCTGCAACAGGAACATCCTACTCAACTGTTACATCTTCACATTGTAAAGCTGCTATAAAACCTGGTGCTTTTTGTTTTACGCTTTGCAAAACCTTACAATAAAAAGAACTTCTAGTTTCCATCCAGTTACTGAATTAGACTGATTCAGAGCAACACAATATGCGGATATACAATCTACCCCCTCACCTGCAATTACTGGCCAAGGTGTGATGCTGAAAGTACACCATGATCTTGATTATACCTGGGGCAAGGAGGAGAGGGAGCTCCAACAATTGGACTGTGTCTCCCAGACTCAGAATGAGAATTCACCAGGATCCCGCCCCCAATTCCTCCTGTCTGACCCTGACCCTGAGTACCTTTATGAGGATAGTGAATGCAGATTTAATCGTTCTGCCTCCTGGAGTTCCACAGGTGATCCACACTCCCTAGTCAGTACCACATGCGGAAGATGGACATAGATTAAGGCACCCGTGTACCACAAACCATGTACCCCACCTTCTCACTAGTGCCCGCGTACTCTTTATCAAGTATTTCTCCAATTCTCAGTGAAAGTTCCTACTGAATCTGCTTCCAATGCCCTTCCAGGCAGCGCATTCCAGATCACAGCAACTCGCTGTGTTAAAAATGTCTCACTTCCCCCTCTGCTTCTTTTGTCGATAATGTTAAAGTACGCAGTTCCTCAGGTGGAGGCAATGCCAATGGATTAATTCTGCTCACATTACCAGCACCTCCACTGGTGACTGCCTGGACAGACTGAGTGAGGAAGTTGTTCAGAGACGTACCTGCGGACTCTGTCCTCCGAAGCCCATGCTGTGAGATGAAGGGATGGATATTGTGTGTGGTGCCAGTGGTGAGCTGATAACTGAGAAGGGAGAGCTCATTCCATTCACTGGAGAGTTCAAAGTGCTTATAGGTGAATGTAGTTGTCCGGGGGAGCTGATGGTGGGACTGACCCCAGACCCCATCATTTGGGGGTGAACAGAAGGGGCATTCATGGCTGCTCCGGTGGAATCACAATTCATTGACACACTCATACAGGACGAGGAGTCTGGAAGGAGAAAAAAGTCAAATCTTTTAAAATGCTGAACTAAAACATAGCATTACCCTCATTATAAAGCTCAGTTACACACAGCTCGACGACCCATAATACATGAAGGAGTCACACTGGCACACAGATCAATATCCTCTCATACAAAACAAGGTACACTGACAGACATTACCATCCCATAATATAGGGGCAGCATGCTACCCAACCCAATGGTGGCTGGCTATCTAAATGTTAAAGACATCACTGGAAAACCTTAGCCAGTTGAGACGGTGCTGCAATGGCAGTCCACTTCAGGAGAGAGTCACTGGGCTTTGAGCAGGACAGTGAGAAAACCGGGTGATATTAAACCAGCAAAATGGGTCCTTAGCTATTCAAGTGATTTGTTCACCAGACCCTCAATCATCAGGAACAGGTCGACTGGTACACAATGTGTAACACAACGCACAGGATAGGGGCATTTCAAACAGCGTACAAACAGGAGTGGGGCATCCAATCCATACACACAGTCAGAAGGGGTACTGCAGGAGTGCTGCACTGTCAGAGGGTCAGTACTGAGGGAGCGCCGCACTGTCGGAGAGTCAGTACTGAAGGAGCGCTACACTGCCGGGGGGGGGGGGTGGGGTCAGTACTGAGGGAGCACCGCACTGTCAGGGGGGGCGGGGTCAGTACTGAGGGAGCGCCGCACTGTCAGGGGGGCGGGGTCAGTACTGAGGGAGCGCCGCACTGTCGGAGGGGGGGGTCAGTACTGAGGGAGCGCCGCACTGTTGCAGGGTCAGTACTGAGGGAGTGCTGCATTGTCAGAGGGTCAGTACCGAGGGAGCGCCAGTTGTCGTCATCGGTCCCTCAGAATTGAGGATGACGTCCATCAGGCTTGGAGACTTCAGATAACTTAGGAGCCCAATTCTAGACCTACATGTTCTTCTGTAGTGGGGGCACGTTGTTGCACAGGGGAGTAGAAATTGCAGTACTGAGGGAGCGCCACACTGTTGGAGGGGCCATCTTTCCAATGAGACAGTAAACCAAGGCCCTTCTGCCCTCTCAAGTAGAGATGCAAGGATCCGCTGCACTATTTTGAAGAGGAGCAGATGTGTTTTCACAGTTGCCTTGGCCCATATCACTATAACAGATGGTGTGATCATTATCACATTGCTGTTTGTGGAATCTTGCTGTGTGCAAATGGCTGCCATGTTTCCTTTATTACAACTGTAACTTTACTTCAACATATTTCTTATTGGTGATTTTGTTCAAGGCTGTGATCGCTAAATATTTGGACTGTAAGGGAATCAAGTGATAAGGAGATCAGGAGGAAAAGTGGACTTGATGTCAAAGATCAACCAAGATCTTTCTGACTGCAAGGCAGATTCAAAGGCTGAATGATCCACTCCAGCTACTCTCTTATGTTTGCAATGCTTAACTGGAAGGGATAGGGAGTGCAATTTCCGATGTTATGAAAAACTCTGTAAAAATGCAGATCTTTCTTTCGTTCTTGATGGTAGTTATATTACTGAGCACTCTCACATCCTTAACTGGATAGTTTCCAATAGTAACAGGACATGGCTGGTTTACACTACTCCAGAAAAGTCAAGGCAAGTCTTGTATACCATTCAGATACCCCCAGCTGGTGACAGACCTCAGGCCCAAGAAGCCTGTTTAACTCTTGCACATAGACAGCAACCTCTAAGATAAAAGCAAAATACTGTGGATGCTGGAAATCTTAAATGAAAACAGAAAATGCTGGAAAAGCCAGGCAGGTTTAGGAGTATTTGTGGACAGAGAAACAGAGTTAACGTTTCGAATACTTATGACTCTGTTTCTCGCTCCACAGATACTGCCAGACCTGCTGAGTTTTTCCCAGCATTTTCTGTTTTTATTAAAGCAACCTCTAGACTGTTATCCCCAGCCCATTCCATATCCCCAAGACTGCCCACCTAGTACCACCCAGACTGCCCCGTATCCCCCACACCACCCCATACTCCCCCAGATCACCCAGTACCCCCACCACACATAGGTGCCACACCCCGCCCCAGACCACCCAGTAAACCCCAAACACCCACACCCTGATAAAACTGTGCAGGAAGATCAAGGTGATTACCAGCAACACCCAGTCACTGACCTCTCACCGCTCCTTTCAAGCTGCTCAATACTCTCAAACTCCAGTTGCCAGGGGGATTATCAAGCTGAAAGTCACTCAAACCAGATTGGCCCCATTTGGGACCACTCCCCTCCCTAACCTCCAGGACTGTCCCCACTCAGGGACCCTCCCAAGGACTGACCCCCTTCAGGGGCTCCCCCAGGACTGGCCCCGCTCAGGCCTCACCCACCCCCATCCCCAGGACTGGCATCACTTGGAAAGCCCTGGCACAGCTCCAATTAAATTTCCCAATTTGACTGATAGGTCCTGCAGTCCTGACACAACCAGTCGTGAATGGTGCTGGACAATTAAACAGTGGAAGACACGAGTGACATCCCCAAAGTTCAAGAGAGTCGGGGGGCAGAGGTGAGTATGTGTGGCCATTACCAAGGAGAAGGTGCGAGGAAAACTGAAAGGTCTGAAGGTGGATAAATCACCTGGACCAGATGGATTACACCCCAGAGTTCTGAAGGAGATAGCTGAAGAGATAGTGGAGGTGTTAGTAGTGATCTTTCAGGAATCACTGGAGTCAGGGAGCGTCCCAGAGGACTGGAAAATCACTAATGTAACCCCCCTGTTTAAGAAGGGAGTGAGGCAAAAGACGGGAAATTACAGGCCGATTAGCCTAATCTCAGTCGTTGGTAAGATTTTAGAGTCTATTATTAAGGATGAGATTTCAGAATACTTGGAAGTGCATGGTAAAATCAGGCAAAGTCAGCATGGTTTCATCAAGGGGAGGTCATGCCTGACAAATCTGGTAGAATTCTTTGAGGAGGTAACGAGTAGGTTAGACAAAGGAGAGCCAATGGATGTTATCTACTTGGACTTCCAGAAGGTCTTTGACAAAGTGCCGCACAGGAGGCTGCTCAGTAAGATAAGAGCCCATGGTGTTAGAGCTAAGGTATTAGCATGGATAGAAGATTAGCTGTCTGGCAGGAGGTAGAGAGTGGGGATAAGGGGGTCCTTTTCAGGATGGCAGCCGGTGACGAGTGGAGTTCCGCAGCGGTCAGTGTTGGGACCACAACTTTTCACTTTAAACATTAATGATCTAGATGAAGGAACTGAGGGCATCCTGGCTAAGTTTGCAGATGATACAAAGATAGGTGGAGGGACAGGTAGTATTGAGGAGGAGGGGAGGCTGCAGAAGGATTTGGATAGGTTAGGAGAATGAGCAAAGAAGTGGCAGATGGAATACAACGTGGGGAAGTGTGAGGTCATGCACTTAGGTAGGAAGAATAGAGGCATGGACTATTTTCTAAATGGGGAGAGAATTCAGAAATCTGGAGTGCAAAGGGACTTGGGAGTCCTAGTCCAGGATTCTCTTAAGGTTAACTTGCAGGTTGAGTCGGTAGTAAGGAAGGCAAATGCAATGTTGGCATTTATTTCGAGAGGACTAGAATATAAAAGCACGGATGTGCTGCTGAGGTTTTATAAGGCTCTGGTCAGACCACATTTAGAATATTGTGAACAATTTTGGGCCCCGTATCTTAGGAAGGATGTGCTGGCCCTGGAAAGGGTCCAGAGGAGGTTCACGAGAATGATCCCAGGAATAAAAAGCTTAACATATGAGGAACGTTTGAGGACTCTGGGTTTATACCCGATGGAGTTTAGAAGGATGAGGGGGGATCTGATCGAAAGTTACAGAATACTGAAAGGCCTGGATAGAGTAGACGTGGGGAAGATGTTTCCATTAGTAGGAGAGACTAGGACCCCAGGGCACAGCCTCAGAGTAAAGGGAAGACCTTTTAGAACAGAGATGAGGAGAAACTTCTTTAGCCAGAGAGTGGTGAATCTATGGAATTCATTACCACAGAAGGCTGTGGAGGCCAGGTCATTGAGTGTATTTAAGACCGAGATAGATAGGTTCTTGATTGGTAAGGGGATCAAAGGTTACGGGGAGAAGGCGGGAGAATGGGGCTGAGAAACTTATCAGCCATGATTGAATGGCGGAGCAGACTCGATGGGCCGAATGGCCTAATTTCTGCTCATATATCTTATAGTCTTATATCAAGAAACGGCTGAAGGCAGTGGATACTGCAAAGTTTATGGGCCCTGACAATATTCCGCCAATAGTACTGAAGGCTTGTGCTCCAGAACTTGCCACGCCCCTAGCCAAGCTGTTCCAGTACAGCTACAACACTGGCGTCTGCCCGGTAATGTGGAAAATTGCCCAGGTATGTCCTGCGCACAAAAAGCAGCACAAATCTAGCCCAGCCAATTATCACCCTAATCACTAGTAAAGTGACAGAAGAGGTCATCATTAGTGCTATCAAGCGTCACTTGCTTAGAAATAACCTGCTCACTGATGCTCAGTTTGGGTTCCGTCAGGGCCACTCAGCTCCTGACCTCATTACAGCCTTGGTTCAAACATGAACAAAAGAGCTGAACTCCCAAGGTGAGGTGAGAGTGACAGCCCTTGACATCAAGGCAGCATTTGATCAAGTGTGGAATCAAGAAGTCCTAGTAAAACTGGAATCAATGGGAATCGGGGAAAACTCTCCGCTGTTTGGAGTCATGTCCAGCACAAAGGAAGATAGTTGTGGTTGTTGGAGGTCAATCGTCTCAGCTCCAGGACATCACTGCAGGAGTTCCTCAGGGTAGTGCCTTCGGCCCAACCATCTTCAGCTGCTTCATCAATGACCTTCCTTCCATCATTAGGTCAGAAGTGGGGATGTTCGCTGATGATTGCACAATGTTCAGCACCATTTGCGAATCCTCAGATACTGAAGCAGTCCATGTCCAAATGCACCAAGACCTGGACAATACCCAGGTTTGGGCTGACAAGTGGCAAGTAACATTCGTGCCACACAAGTGTCAGGCAATGACCATCTCCAACAAGAGAGAATCTAACCATCACCCCTTGATGTTCAATGGCATTACCATCGCTGAATCCCCTACTATCAACATCCTGGGGGTTACCATTGACCAGAAACTGAACTGGACTAGCCATAGAAATACTGTGGCTAAAAGCACAGGTCAGAGGCTAGGAATCCTGCAACGAGTAACTCACCTCCTGACTCCCCAAAGCCTGTTCACCATCTGCAAGGCACTGGTCAGGAGTGTGATGGAATACTTTCCACTTGCCTGGATGAGTGCAGCTCCAATAACACTCAAGAAGCTTGACACCAACCAGGACAAAGCAGCCCGCTTGATTAGCACCACATCCACAAACATTCACTCCCTCCACCACCGCCTCACAGTAGCAGCAGTGTGTACCATCTAAAAGATGTACTGCAGGAATTCGCCAAGGGTCCTTAGACAGCACCTTCCAAACCCACAGCCACTACCATCCAGAATGGCATGGGCAACAGATACATGGGAACACCACCACCTGGGAGCTCCCCTCCAAGACACACACCATCCTGACTTAGAAATATATCACCATTCCTTCAGTGTCACTGGGTCAAAATCCTGGAACTCCCTCCCTAACAGCACTGTGGGTGTACCTACACCACATGGACCACAGTGGTTCAAGAAGGCAGTTCTCCACCACCTTCTCAAGGGCAATTAGGGATGGGCAATAAATGCTGGTCCAGACAGCAAAGCCCATATCCTGGGAATGAATTTTTTAAAATGAAGAAATGATGGGCAGCAGGGCTGATGGAAGAAGGTTTTTGCACAATGAGGAAAAGCAAAAGGAACTTTATTTTCGCCCCAAATGTCTCATGCCAGACAGGCATTGGATTCCACACATTGCAGCCTAGGCCAGAATATCCGATTGAATTTTTCTGGCTATTTTGAAGTATTCATTGCACCACAGAACAATCCTTTTGAAGAGATTACACTAACCTCCAGCAGGGAAACTGAGAATATCAGATTACAGAACTCCAGACAAGCTCCAAAACCGCCCACACTACCAGCCATCGGCACAGAAACAAGACAGGCGAGTGTTGACATAAACTTGGCAGGACCAGCAGCGCCAGGACCACCGAGAATAAGGGTGGGTGGGGGTGTGGAGAGAAACATGTCCAACAGAACTGTGAAATCATTCAACTGTGCAAGAATATGGCACCCCCACCAACTCTCAGAAAACTGCCTCAAGTGAAAAAGCCCATCCCACCTTAATCCTTCCCGACATATAGTCGTAAGACCAGAGGAGCTTTGTAAAATCAGCCATCTTCAGCTCTGTACAACACAGCTGACAGGTGTCGAGATGATTAAAGTGTTGAGGGAAGCCAACAATTCAGGTTCTGATGAGTTTGATAGATTCTCAACAAGCCTACAGGGATCTCCTCAAAGCCTGCTTTATCCAAGTCATCTCTGAGCCCAGCTGGGACTGTTCTGCAAGGGAGTGGTAATGGAAACTGCTGAACTAATATTTAATAACTGGCACAGTGCTTCATAATCAGAATAGATGCCAATAAACATCAAAATCGCAAGTGTGGTAGGATGCGGAACTGAGACACAGAAATGGTCATCATAAGCATGCCTGTCAATGCAGAGCAGTTCCAGAGTTAACAAGGCTGCATTTTATTTCAGTAGGTTCATTCTCACAGCCTTCCTCTGCAGCTCAACCAAGGCTTTCTGGAGGGAACATTATGAGTGGCAGTACAGACTTCAGCTGAAACTTTTACATCCACATTTTGTTCTCTGTGTTCTGAAGCCACCCCAAAGTACAGACTTCACAGACAACACTGCCTTCTGGTACCTCAGGTCAATGACCATTTACCCCAGTCAATCCCCAGGTTATTGCACTGGATGTGGCATCACAGCCAAGCTCAAAGTTACATCAACAAAAACAAAGTTACCATCTATAAGATGCACTGTTACATCTTGCGCTAAATAACACCTTTAACTTGGTCCCTTAATATAAGAAGCTTAATATCCCAAGCTTCTTCACAGGACTACTATCAGATACAAACTGAATCTGAATCTTAAAGAGAAAGGCAGAGAGGTAATTCAAGAGTTTAGGGCCTCGGTAACTGAAGTCACAGCCACCAATAGTGGACTGATTAAAATCACGGACTCTCCACAGGCCAGAATTGAAGAAGTACCGAGATCTTGGAGGGTTGTAGGGCTGGAGGAGGTTATTGAGAGAGAGCGGGAAGGGGCCAGTACATGGAGAGATTTGAAAACAAGGAACAGTATTTTATGTTATCTTCCATCTCCTCGTTCTCCTATTTCTGTAACTCTTCAACTCTCTGACATCTCTACAACATTACTTTACAACATTAATGGTGCTATACAAATGCAAATTGTTCCAACGGGACAAGGCTTAAGCTTCTGCTCAAGTCAGTGCCTGTATCGCCTAACTGGTGAAATGGAACTCCCCAGCTAGTGAGGCGAAGAGCTAAAACCAGCGCACAGAGACTGCCCGGGAGAGTGGGCATAGGGTGCAGTCAAATTTAGATCCCTCCCCCCAGGACTCTTGCCCATCTTGTTAACTGTCCAAAGTGTGAAAGGGGTAACCTTAATAGAATGACAGCATCTGTTGCAAGAGCTTGTGTCTGATGCCTCATTAGGTTCCCTCATCCTGAAGTCATCAATTTGATGCATTTTGGGCCCCATTTAGTGAGGTCATTAAAATCGCAACAAAGAACTAATAGAGAACCACATTTGGGAAACCTCATCACATCATCATCGGAAAGCTCAATGTGGAAAAAAGAGAAATGATCACAAATCATTTGAATAAACATTCCTGTCACTTTGATTACAGTCTGGCAGCAAATGTAGAAATACAAACTTTCTCCAACTACCAGAGGGGATGAGGGAAATCATTTTATTTCCCAAAAAACATGCTGATCTTTCAGAATGCTCAGCAGCTGCCAGCCTCTCAACTCTCCATAAACAAAGGGCTTGTGAATGTCTAGGCTTCACGGCCCTGAGACTCACAGTAATGAAATTCAACTGTACAATCTCTCTTCTCTGGCATTACTCAACAGTCCCAGAGACCATCTCCCCCACACAGCCCTTCCCATTCCCCCCAAACTCCCCTCCCTCTCCCAGATGATCCTGCTGGGAACTCAGCAGCAGTGGATGTGAGCACCAGGAAGTGTCTACATACAACAGAAGGGAGGCACTTCTGCTACCATACACTCATCACATTACTGGATGGAGCAGGAGAGAGGGGAGAGGGGTGCGTGGAGGGGAGAAAGGGGGGCAGGAGTGAGGGGAGAGGGTCAGAGGGAGGAGATGGGAATAGGAGTGAGGGGGGAATGGGGCAGGAGTGAGGGGAACAGAAGTGAGGGGGGGAAAGGGGGGCAGGAGTGAGGGGAGAGGGTCAGAGGGAGGAGAGGGCAATAGGAGTGAGGGGGGAATGGGGCAGGAGTGAGGGGGGAGGGGGGGACGTGGGGGAGAGGAGGTGTAGGTGCAGGAGTGGGGTTTGAACACATTTTTACTTGAAGGTGAGAGTGCTACTGACTGAGCCAGCGTCTAACAGATGGGCTGAAATCAGCCTTTAACCCAAGTTTCCAGAACTATGTCCTGTGTTGGGTTTTAGCTGTTGCTTTCCTGCAGTTCCTATTGTGGCAGCAAAGCAGACGGTGAGCTTGGCTGTATAACAGCTCAAGCACAGCTCCAGCAACATCCCATCATAGCTGAGTAACAGAAAGCCTGTCCCACCCCCTACATATAATAAGAGCCCCTGTTTACTCGCTCCCAGGGGCCAGGGTCAAGAGTTGAAACCTCTCGAGTTCAGCATGCTGGGGGCTCCAGATTCCCAAGTCCCACAGCCCCTCACATGATAAAGCAGCCACTGTTCCTCTTGGCCAACTGCAGTCAAAAAAGACTCTCATTTCTATTGCACCTTTCACTACCACACCATGTCCCAAAGCACTTTAAAAAAGACACTTGATTGGCTGTAAAGTGTAGGCACTATTGCAATACAGGGAGCATGAGAGCTAATTTGTGCACAGCAAGATCTCAACACAGCGATGAGATAAATGACCAGGTCATTTATTTTTGGTGCTTTATTTTAAGTTCACTGGGGAGAAATTCCTGGTCTTCAAAACAGTGCCATGGAACCTTTCACATTTGCAACAGGGGAAAGATTGCCATGGTTTAAAGTCGCAACCAAAACACAGCACCTTCCAAACTGCAGCACACCCTCACTGCTGCCCTTCCGACAGTGCACCACTCCCTCACTGCTGCCCCTCCAACAGTGCACCACTCCCTCACTGCTGCCCCTCCGACAGTGCACCAATCCCTCACTGCTGCCCCTCCGACAGTGCACCACTCCCTCACTGCTGCCCCTCCGACAGTGCACCACTCCCTCACTGCTGCCCCTCCGACAGTGCACCACTCCCTCACTGCTGCCCCTCCAACAGTGCACCACTCCCTCACTGCTGCCCCTCCGACAGTGCACCACTCCCTCACTGCTGCCCCTCCAACAGTGCACCAATCCCTCACTGCTGCCCCTCCAACAGTGCAGCACTCCCTCAATACTGCCGCTCCGATAGTGCAGTGCTCTCTCTGTACTGACATTCTGACAGTGCAGCACTCCCTCAGTACTGCCCCTTCAACAGGGCAGCACTCACTCACTGCTGCCCTTCCAACAGTGTAGCACTCTCTCAATACTGACCCTGTGACAATGCAGCGCACATTCACTGCTGCCCCTCCGACAGTGCAGTGCTCTCTCAGTACTGACCCTATGACAGTGCAGCACTTCCTCAATAATAACCCTCCTACAGTGCAGCGTTCCGTCAGTGCTGAATCTCCAACAGTGCAGCATTCCCTCAGTACTGTCCCTTTGACAGTGCAGCACTCCCTCAGTGCTGACCCTCTGACAGTGCAGCACTCCCTTAGTCCTGATCCTCCGATAATGCGGCGCTCCCTCAGTACTGACCCTCTGACAGTGCAGTACTCCCTCAGTACTGATCCTCCGGCAGTGCGGCACTCTCTCAGTACTGATCCTCTGACAGTGCAGTACTCCCTCAGTACTGATCCTCCGGCAGTGCGGCACTCTCTCAGTACTGATCCTCTGACAGTGCAGTACTCCCTCAGTACTGATCCTCCGGCAGTGCGGCACTCTATCATTACTGCATTCCTAGTGCCGACCTGGATTATGCTTTCAAGTCTCTAGCTTGGAGCTTGGCACCATGACTTTCTGACTCAGAGATGAGCTTGAAGATTTTACTAAGCCACAACTAACACCGACCTGATACTGTCTCTGTGTCATAGGATGGCTAACACGTCATAATGCAAATACTCCTTCCCAATCTTCACATGGGTTCCATGAAGTCTCTTGGCATCAGGTCAAACACGGACAAGGAAACCGCCTGCTGATTACCATGTACCGCCCTCCCTCCGCTGATGAGTCAGTGCTCCACCATGTTGAACATCATTTGGAGGAAGCACTGAGGGTGGCAAGGGCACAGAATGTACTGTGGGTGGGGGACTTCAATGTCCATCACCTAGAGTAGCTCAGTAGCACCACTACCGACTGGCTAAGACCAAAAGGACAGAGCTGCTAGACTGGGTCTGTGGCAGGTGGTGTGGGAACCAACAAGAGGGAAAAACATACTTGACCTTATCCTCACCAACCTGCCTGTTGGAGATGCATCTGTCCATGACAGTATCGGTGGGAGTTATCACCACACAGTCCTTGTGGAGACGAAGTCCCAACTTCACATTGAGGATACCCTCCATCGTGTTGTGTGGCACGTCCACAGCACCTCATGGGTGCTGAGTCTTCAGTTGCCAGATCTATTCAAAATCTATCCAATTTAGCACAGTGGTAGTTTTTATTTAAATTTGTTCATGGGATGTGGGCATCACTGGCTAAGCCAGCATTTATTGCCCATTCCTAATTTCCCTTGAGAATATGGTGGTGGGCCGCTTTTTTGAGCCGCTGCAGTCCATATGGCGTAGGTACACCAACAACACAGTCAAGCGACACTTGCTTAGCAATAACCTGCTCACTGATGCTCAGTATAGGTTCTGCCAGGATCACTCAGCTCCTGATCTCATTACAGCCTTGGTTCAAACAGGGACAAATGAGCTGAATTCCAGGGGTGAGTTGAGAGTGACTGCCCTTGACATCAAGGCAGCATTTAACCGAGCATGGCATCAAGGAACCCTAGCAAAACTGGAGTCAATGGGAATCAGGGGAAAAACTCTCCACCGGTTGGAGTCATACCTAGCACAAGATGGTTGTGGTTTTTGGAGGTCAATCATCTCAGTTCCAGGACATCACTGCAGAAGTTCCCCAGGGTAGTGTCCTCGGCCCAACCATCTTCAGCTGCTCCATCAATGACCTTCCTTCCATCATAAGGTCAGAAGTGGGGATGTTCGCTGATGATTGCACAATGTTCAGCACCATTCGTGATTCCTCAGATACTGAAGCAGTCTATGTCCAAATGCAGCAAGACCTGGACAGTATCCAGGTTTGGGCTGACAAATGGCAAGTAAAGTTCACGCCACACAAGTGCCAGGCAATGACCATCTCCAACAAGAGAGAATCTAACCATCGCCCATTGATATTCAATAGCATTACAATCACTGAATCCCCCACGAACAACATCCTGAGGGTTACCATTGGCCAGAAACTGAACTGGATTATCCATATAAATACTGTGGCTACAAGAGCAGGTCAGAAGCTGGGAATCCTGCAGCAAGTAACTCACTTCCTGATTCCCCAAAGCCTGTCTAAGGCACAAGGCAGGAGTGTGATGGAATACTTCCTACATGCCTGGATGAGTGCAGCTCCTACAACACTCAAGAAGCTTGATACCATCCAGGACAAAGCAGCCCGCTTGATTGGCACCACATCCACAAACATTCACTCCCTTCACCACCGACGCACAGTAGCAGCAGTGTGTACCATCTACAAGATGTACTGTAGGAATTCGCCAAGGATCCTTCAACAGCACCTTCCAAACCCACGACCACTACCATCTAGAAGGACAAGGACAGCAGATAGTTGGGAACACCACCACCTGGAAGTTCCCCTCCAAGTCACTCAGCATCCTGACTTGGAAATATATCGCCATTCCTTCACTGTCACTGGGTCAAAATCCTGGAACTCCCTCCCTAACAGCACTGTGGGTGTACCTACACCACATGGACTACAATGGTTCAAGGAGGCAGCTCACCACCACCTTCGCAAGGGCAATTAGAGGTGAACAATAAATGCTGGCCCAGCCAGCGAAGCCCACATCCTGGGAATGAATAAAAAGAATTACCCTCATTCAGACAGCAAGTAACAAAAAGTAACAAAACAGAGATGGTCAATGTTCTACACAAACTAATCTGCAATTTCAGAAATTATGGTACACTGAAGCAGAGCGGATAATGCAGAAGAGGATTGCTTCTCTCATGCATTACATAGAACGGAATTGGCCCCACGATTGTCTGGAGATGATTCAACCGCAGACATCACCACTGCCTCCGATGCTGCCTTCACCTAATCTCCATACATGCACCTTCCAACTGCAGGCATGGGGTTGAGATCAGGAGCAAAACCTCAGCCTATTACCCCATCTTCATCAGAGGGGAGGCTGCTGTCAACTCCTGCTGTCCAGACTTGATATTGGCTATCTCAGCTTGCCTCTCCCTGGCTCAGGCCCAGCCACACCTGCTTGAGGAAGCAGCCTCAGCTCAGTGCTTCATTAAGCCATTAGGGGGAGAATTACTGTTTGTGAGGCTGAATCTTACGGATGTTTGTTAAATTCATTTGCAGGATGTCTGAATTGCTGATAAGACCAGTGTTTTTTGCCCATCCCTAGTTGGCCTGAGCTGAGGGTCTTGCTGGGCCTTTTCAGAGGGAAGTTCCAAGTCAATCGCCTTGGTGTGGGACTGGAGTCCCAGCGAGACCCAGGCCTGGTAAGGACAGCAGATTTCCTTCCCTAAAGGACATTAATTAGCAGTTCTGTTTTTATGAAAATCATCCACCTTTGACCCTATTTCTCCTGCTGCCCCTTGACAGTGTTAGTTTTCACATACACACTAATGACACCCAGCACTACCTCACCACCAACTCTCACACTCCTCCACTGTTGCTAAATTCTCAGCCGGCTTATACAATAAATACTACTGAACCAGCAGAAATTTCCTCCAGCGAAATATTGGGAAGACTGAAGCCATTGCTTTCAGTTCCCATGACAATCTCCGTTCCCTAGCTATGGACTCCATCCCTTTCCCTGGCAACTGCCCGAGACTAGTCCAGACAGTTCACAATCTTGATATCATAGCTGACCTCAGGGTGAGCTTCTGACCAAATAGCCACACCTTAAACAAGATGCTTCATTTCCGCCCGCATATTACTGCCAGACTCTGCCCCCGTCTCAGCCCTTCTGCTGCTGAAACCATCATCCATGCCTTTGCTAGCTCCAAACTAAACTATTCCAACACACTCCTGGTCAGCCTCCCACATTCTACCCTCCATAAACTCTGCCGTCTGTGTCCTAACTCCACCAAATCTTGTTCAACATCACCCCTGTGCTCGCAGCCCTACATTAGCCTCAGGTTAAGCAATGTCTCAATTTTAAAATTCTCATCCTTATTTGAAAATCCCCCCATGAGCTCGCCTCTCCCTATCCCTGTAATCTCCTCCAGTCCCACAACCCTCCAAGATCTGTGCACCTCTCTAATTCTGGCCTCAAAACCATCCCTGATTTTAATCACTCCACCACTGGCAGTCGTACCTTCAGCAACCTGGGCCCTAAGCTCTGGAATTCCTTCCCTAAACCTCCTTGAAGAAGCTCCACTAAACTAACCTCTTTGACCAAAAGCTTGGTCATCACTCCTAACATCTCCACATGTGACACACTTTCAAATTTTATTTTAAAATGCTCCTGTGAAGTGCTGTGGAACGTTTTATTCTGTCATGATCTTAATGAATGGCAGAACAGGTTCGAGGGGCCGAATGGCCTACTTCTGCTCCTATTTCATATGTTCGTGTGTCAAAGGAGCTATATAAATACAAGTTGTTGGTGTTGCTTGTATTGTATGACAGCTTATAACCCCATTTAAAATAAAATACAAATTTTCAAACTACCGAGGGTGGGATTTGAACTCATGTCCTCTGGAATATGAGTCCAGGCCTCCAGATCACTGGGGACATAAACATTGCACTACATGGTGGTGCTGAGTGTAGCTTCGGGGACAGGGGTCTCAGAGTCCATCAGGTAACTAGCAAACTTGCGCAGACGGTTAGGGAAGTGAAAACAAGCAGGACAGGTTATACCACATCAAAGTGGCAACTTTCGCCAGGAGCCTTACCTGCCCCAGCCCTTCCCACTGATCAGCAGCAATCCCACACCCTCACAGTCTAACACGAAACACAGCAATCTCCTCCCAGCACAAAATTTAAAAACACCCCATTCTTGAACTTGGGGACACCCATTCCAACATTAGGACAAACAGCGATTACAATTGCTATTGCCCCCACATGCATTTTGATAAAAGGAGTTAATTTTTCTATGAGGGGGTCAGCAGCCCGTGCTCATGACTAAACCCCCCAGATTCCAGCACCTGGAACCCACTGCAGCCTTTAATTCAGCGCTGGGAGAGAGAAGAGTAACCCTTACAGCTAGAGTCCGTCTCCAGGATCAGACCTGAGAGCACAGGGAAGATGCTCCCTTTGGGCAGTACCTTTCTTTAAATGTTCTCATTAAATCAGCAATCCAGGCACAATGGAGCATGAAGTGAATAAACGCAGTTCACATGGGTGTAAATGATTCAATTCTCCATCCAATTCGATGCAGTCAGTTAACAGGGAATCCACAGGAGGTCCAGGTCCCAGCCTCGTAGTCTCGGTCACCCCAGATCAGACTATTGACACTGAATCCAAGGCTCCACTCCCCCAGCCCATCCTCCAGATGAACAGGACACCAACACCACACAGCCTGTTCTCAGGCCCTGCCATTGCCAGCAAGTGTTTTCGTTCACAGCTGCCAGAAAACCACATCCCAATGGGCAGGCAACGCACAAACAGCTGCTGGAAAAGTTCAAGACCATTCTGTTACAAAAGGCTATTTCGGCTTTTGGAAGCAAAACTGCTAGATGGAGTTAAGATACAGATCAGCCATGGTCAAATTAATTGGGGGAACAGCCTCGAGGGGTTGAATGGCCTCCTCCTCTTCCTGTGATGCTGCCCAACAGCAATGCATGCATCTCTCCTTAGTTCAACTGCAAAGCAGCAGGCCCCAGCGTTCCAGTCACATGCTTCCATTATCTTCCCCTGAGGTCTCAACAACTAGAATTGCCAAATTATCGACAATTTTGTGCCTGAGAGCTGGAACTGTGCTTCTTACATTCACTGGGTCCACACACAATGAACAGCAGTTTGGTGGAGGGAAGTTACTGGCTGTCGAACCCATACGTACCCCAGTGAGAGTCAGTGAGTGTGGGCCCCGTACCCCAGTGAGAGTCAGTGTGTGTGGGACCCGTACCCCAGTGAGAGTCAGTGTGTGTGGGCCCCGTACCCCTGTGAGAGTCAGTGTGTGTGGGACCCATAACCCAGTGAGAGTCAGTGTGTGTGGAAATCACACGCTTTATGCCACACTACAAGGGCCACAGAAGCATTTTATCAACAAAATAACAATCTTACGGTAAGGTGCAAGTTCATGGGTGTTCTCTGACGGCAAGCCTGGGTTCATCTGGTTCTCAAGTTGGCTAAATTCTCAACTCAATGTCTCAAGCAGTGATCTCCTACCACAGACATATTCTGGTATAACAAGACCAAATTAATGGCCCCCTTAAGGTCCTAAGAGTTAAGAGCAGGAGTAGGCCCTTTAGCACCTCGAGCCTGCTCCACCATCCAGAAAGTTCATGGTTAATTTGATTGTGGCCTTAACTCTGCTTTCCTGCCTATCTCCCATAACCCTTGGTTCCCTTGTAGATCCAAAATCTGTCTAACTCAGCCTTGAATATCTCCAACAACACAGCCTCCACTGCTCAATGGGGAAGAGAATTCCAAAGAGTACTGACCCTCAGAAATAAAATTCCTCCTCATCGCCATCTTACATGGCCCTTATTTTTAAACTAGGCCTCATAGTTCTAAATTGCTCCCATGAGATGAAACATTCTATCAGCACCTACACTGTCAAACCATCCCTGTATCTTATACCGTATATTTCAATAAAATCACCTCTCATTATCCTAAACCCCAGTGAGTATAGGCCCAACCTACTCAACCTTTCCTCATAAGACAAACCCCTTCATCTCAGGAATTAGTCTATTGAACCTTCACTAAACTGGCTCCAATGCAAGTATATCCTTCCTCAAATAAGTAGACCAAAACTGTACGCAGTACTATAAATATGGTCTCACCAACAGTTGTAATAAGACTTCCCTACTTTTATACTCCATCCGACTTGCAACAAAGGCATCAAATGTTGGAACCCCATTTTTCAGGGCAGGCAGCCTTGGACAAAGAATTGCCATTGCCTGTGTGAGCTGATGTCAACAAGCAATTCACTGAAGCAGCTTCAATCAGCGGCAGGCATCAAACATCTTAAACCACAAATTAAACATGTTGTTCATGTGTTCAGAACTCATAGACCAGCGGTTCCCAAATGGAGGGATGTGACACCAACTGGGGTTGCAGAATCAGTGAATGGGATTGCGAGCTCCCCCTCCAGCAAGACTGCGTCCCACGCTGACACCGGGGCCCAGGTGGCACAAGGCTCTGCCTCGTCTTGCAGTCTGTCTCTCTGGGCCATTGGCTCCTGCCTGCAGCCACTTCACAAAGTCTCGAAGCCCAGTCTCAATCATGAAGCTGGGGGTGATGCCTCTGCTGCTCAGCTGCAGCCTATCAGAGCCCAACACTATCACCCAGTGCTGCAGAATGACCTGAGCCACCTTAAAATCCTCAACCTACACTTCTGCTGCCCCCTGGCCAAGCTTCACGAGCTGGAGTAACTCAGATGAAGTAATGGACTTTTGAGTACATAAAATAACATTTTTGCAAAGTACTTTAAAAACACAGATTTTCATATTTATACAATATAGTATATGTTGATCTATAATATGCAAACTTTAATAGTTATATACTGATTGTTACTTTGCTGCTTTACTGCTGTTTTGTTTTTGTTGGGATTTATCTGAAAAGGAAGAATACGCAGAGGAGAAGGCCGGGGAGTAGCACTCTCCTCCAGAGAGGCAGCACACTCATGATTGGCCAAATAGCCTTCTCTGTGCTGTAACCATTCTATGATTCTGTGAAGTGCTAAAGTGGGGAAATAGTTTAGGAAGCAATGTCACAAACTGAACACATCAAACGTATGCACCAGCATCAGAACCACAAATACAACAACAACAACTTGAATTTGTGTAGCACCTTGAACATTGTAAGTTAGTCCTGGGAAATATATATAATCTCAGACAATCGGCCATTTTTAAAGAGGGCAAGTTATACCATGACATGTGAACGTTATCAGAGGACTTCCTGGGAATGGAAAATGAGTTTCCAACATGAAGCTTGATGCCAGAACACCGAACTCGCCAGGCCCCACACACGCCGGACACTCGTCCGCGCTGGACACACAGTTCTTCATGTGTACAACAGGAAACTGATTCTGTTGCAAGAGTATCAGAGGTCGACTAAAAAGCACAGGATTTGAAACAATAATTTTAAACAGACTAGAAATTCTCCATACACTGCCTGCCTAACTTATATTGAAATCCCCGTACTGCAGATCCCTGAGAGCACTTTCATTCCCATCTGTGAATGACGCAGCCTCTAATCTCAGGGACTCCAGATGCCCTGATCAATGAGATGGGTTGCTCACCTGCCTGGCACAGAGCAGCCCTGTTAGTGAACGATCCCGACATAAAATGATAGAATAATACAGCGTAGAAGCAGGCCGTCTGACCTATCAAGCTTGTGCTGCTCTGTGACAGAGCTGTTAAATTTAGTCCCATACCCTAGGTTTTGCCCACAGCCTTGGAAATTAGGCCTCTTCAAATACATGACTAATTGTCTTTTCAAAGTCCCTCTAGGTTCTGATTCCACCACCACCCTGTCACCACCAATCCAGATCTTAACAATCTTCGGAGTGAAAATAATTCTCTCTGGTTCTTTTGCCAATTATTTGGCATCTCAGGTTCCAACCCACTTGCCAGATGCAACAGTTCCTCCAGATTTGTTCTATCAAACCCCCTCATAATTTTGATTAACTATTAGGTCTCCTTAATCTTCTGTCAATGGGCTGCCACAGAACGCACAGCCAGCAGCAGCGTGGCACAGTGATGGGGAGATGGCTGCAACACCCCATCCACCAACAGAGTCAAAAAGCATGCAGACTGAAAGTGAGGGAAGTGAGCACGCGGAGCAGATTACCTCAAGTGCATATGAGTGAAAGCAGAGAGAAGGCAGGAGCAGAGACTTACACTGTGGTCACTGTGAAAGCAGTTGCTTTACAAAGGAAACCAAAAAATCTTGATGCTACACTGACAAAAATCTCTTCCTGCTGTTCCTGGGTTCAGAACCAAAAACCCTGAAGTGATCGCTCACACACCACTATTAATTGTGACACAGAACGCAACAGGCAGAGTGAGACATACCGAAAGATAGAGAGCAGGAAAGAGCAAAAGAGAGAGTAAGGCACACACACAGACAGAAAGCATAAGGGACAGAGAGAGCAGGAGGCAGTGAGAGACAGCAAGCAAGCTTTAGCACCTGTACAAGAAGTCACCAGCTCAGAGCGAGAGTGAGGACAGACACTGTCACCTGGAGAAAGAAAGAGCAGGACAAATAGGAGAGAGAGCAGGAAGAGAGGCGAGAGAGAGCGGGAACCACAGGGAGTGCGCGCGCGCCAGGAGAGCCAAGTGGGCCGCAGAACGCCGGGAGAGCCAAGTGGGCCGCGGAATGCCGGGGGAGCCAAGTGGGCCGTGGAACGCCGGGGGAGCCAAGTGGGCCGCGGAACGCCGGGAGAGCCATGTGGGCCGCGGAACGCCGGGAGAGCCAAGTGGGCCACGGAACGCCGGGAGTGCCAAGTGGGCCGCGGAACGCCGGGAGAGCCAAGTGGGCCGCGCACACTGGGTTCGGAAGTGTGCACCAAGGGGAGGTAGCATGTGACAGGGCAGTGGAAGGTGGAGAGAGAGAGAGAGAGAGAGAGAAAGGGCAGGGGAAGGAGGTGCAAGATAGTCAGAGAGAGAGAGAGAGAGAAACAGAGAGATACTGAGAGGGAGAGGGGAAAAGGGAGCAGGACAGGGGCGGAAAAGAGCAAGCGAGTGTAGGGGCTGGTGTGCGCAAAGGAAGCCGGAGGGGTGCAAAAAGGGGGAGGTGGAAATGGAGCTCAGAAGTTGAAGGATGGAGAGTCATGGGGTGGGTGCAGGAGAGATTAGGGCCCAGGCAGCTGAAGGCACAGCCACCAATGGTGGCACAATTAAAATTGGGAATGCTCAAGCGGCCAGAATTGAAGGAGCGGAGGTGTTTTGGCAGGTTGTGGGGTTGGAGGGAGGGGCAAGGCCCTAGAAGGATCTGAAAATGAGGATGGGAATATTCAAGTTCGGTGTTGCTGGACTGGAAGCCACTTCAGGTCAGCATAACACAGGGGTAGCAGATGAATGAAATTTGGTGCCAATTCAGACTCGTGCAGCAGATATTTGGATGAGCTGAAGTTTACGTCAGGTGGAAGAAAAATGGCTGGTCGGGAGAGGGTTCAAATCATCAAATCTGAAGGCCCCAAAAGAACAAACCCAGAATATGGGGAAGTGCAACTTAACACAGGTAGACATACTGCCCTTTCAACCAGTTTAAATGCCAGTGTTGGGATGTGTGGAGTTGGAAGCTGTTCACTAAGGCACATAGTCCTGAAGAAATTACAAAGAGACAGAGAGAGAGACAGACAGACAGAGAGACAGACAGAGAGAGAGAGACAGACAGACAGAGAGACAGTGACAGACAAAGAGAGAGAGAGACAGAGACAGACAGAGAGAGAGAGAGACAGAGACAGACAGAGAGAGAAAGAGAGAGAGACAGACAGATGTGAACTGACCTCTGGTGTAAAGCACAAACTCAACACTCAGCTGGTCACTGGAGACCTCTTGGCCTCCAAATGGCAGTGAAATAATGATACTCACCTCAGTATAAATGCTGGACTGAAAGATTCCAGCGGCTGTGAGGAGCCTGGACTAATCTGTGCCTAAAAGACTGGATAAAAATAGCACAATCACTTGTGTGGTGCAGCTCAGGTTGTCAGAGGACATTTCCTGTCTGTGGGACAGTGTAGCACTCCCACAGGATGTACATTCTCTATAAACTCAATCTCAGCAGTACAGACTTTCACACAAACCAGTGAAAAAGAATTCAGCAATGGACCTGAGGCCGCAGACTCCCACTCAATGCATTATCAAGAACAGTCCTCGCACAACTACCTTGAGAAAAAGAGAGAGCAGTATACACCCTGAAACATCACACCTCTCACAGCAGGGAGGGAGAGGGGGAAAGGGGAGGGAGAGGGAGAGGGGGAAAGGGGAGGGAGAGGGAGAGGGGGAAAGGGGAGGGAGAGGGAGAGGGGGAAAGGGGAGGGAGAGGGAGAGGGGGAAAGGGGAGGGAGAGGGAGAGGGGGAAAGGGGAGGGAGAGGGAGAGGGGGAAAGGGGAGGGAGAGGGAGAGGGGGAAAGGGGAGGGAGAGGGAGAGGGGGAAAGGGGAGGGAGAGGGAGAGGGGGAAAGGGGAGGGAGAGGGGGAAAGGGGAGGGAGAGGGAGAGGGGGAAAGGGGAGGGAGAGGGGGAAAGGGGAGGGAGAGGGGGAAAGGGGAGGGAGAGGGAGAAAGGGGAGGGAGAGGGAGAGGGGGAAAGGGGAGGGAAAGGGAGAGGGGGAAAGGGGAGGGAGAGGGAGAGGGGGAAAGGAGAGGGAGAGGGGGAAAGGGGAGGGAGAGGGAGAGGGGGAAAGGGGAGGGAGAGGGAGAGGGGG